>NC_080022.1:75680500-75996250 GCF_030020395.1 Manis pentadactyla | reverse complement strand
ATCAGACTTCTCAAGAGAAACCTTACAGGCCAGAAGGGAGTGGCATGATATATTTAATGCAATGAAACAGAAGGGTCTTGAACCAAGAATACTGTATCCAGAAAGATTGTCATTTAAATTTGGAGGGATTAAACAATTCCCAGATAAGCAAAAGTTAAGGGAATTTGCCTCCCACAAACCACCTCTACAGTGTATTTTAAAGGGACTGCTCTAGGTGGAAGTATGCCTAAGGCTAAATAGATGTCACCAGAGAAAATCAAATCACAGCAAAGAAAGCAGACCAACCAAATACTAACTAAAGGCAAAAAATTAAACCAGCTATCAACAAAAACAGTCAAGGGAAACACAAAAGACTACAGAATAAAACACCTAACATCTAAAGAGTGGAGAAGGAAGAATAAGAAGAGAGAAAAATAAAGAATCATCAGCCTGTGTTTATAATAGCCTAATAAGTGAGTTAAAATTAGATGGTTAGATAGTAAAGAAGCTACGCTTGAAGCTTTTGTAACCATGAATCCAAAACCTGTAATGGCAATAAGTACATATCTATAGATAATCAACCTAAATGTAAATGGACTGAATACACCAATCAAAAGACACAGAGTAATAGAATGTATAAAAAAGCAAGACCCATCTGTATGCTGCTTTCAAGGCACTCACCTCAAACCCAAAGACATGCACAGACTAAAAGTGAAGGGATGAAAAATGTTATTTCATGCAAACAATAGGGAGAAAAAAGCAGGAGTTGCCGTCCTTGTACCAGAGAAAATAACTTCAAAACAAAGAAAACAATGAGATAAAGAAGGACATTACATCATGATAAAGGGGTTAGTCCAACAAGAGGATATAACCATTATAAATATCTATGCACCAAACACAGGAGCACCTACATATGTGAAACAAATACTAACAGAATTAAAGGAGGAAATATAATGCAATGCATTCATTTTAGGAGACTTTGACACACCACTCACTCAAAAAGACAGATGAACCAGACAGAAAATAAGTAATGACACAGAGGCACTGAACAACACACTAGAACAGATGGACCTAACAGACATCTACAGAACACTACACCCAAAGGCAACAGGATATACATTCTTCTCTAATGCACATGGAAAATTTTCCAGAATAGACCACATATAGGCCACAAAACAACCTCAGCAAATTCAAAAAGTTTGAAATTCTACCAACCAACTTCTCAGATCACAAAGATATAAAACTAGAAATAAATTGTACAAAGAAAACAAAAAGGCTCACAAACACATGGAGGCTTAACAACATGCTCCTAAATAATCAATGGATCAATGAACAAATTAAAATAGACATCAAGGAATATATGGAAACAAATGACAACAACAACACAAAGCCCCAACTTCTGTGGGATGCAGCGAAAGCAGTCTTAAGAGGAAAGTATATAGCAATCCAGGCCTATTTAAAGAAGGAACAACAATCCCAAATGAATAGTCTAAAGTCACAATTATTGAAACTGGAAAAAGAAAAACAAATGAGGCCCAAAGTCAGCAGAAGGAGGGACATAATAACGATCAGAGAAGAAATAGATAAAATTGGGAAGAATAAAACAATAGAAAAAAATCAATGAAACCAAGAGCTGTTCTTTGAGAAAATAAACAAAATAGATAAACCCCTAGCCAGAATTATTAAGAGAAAAAGAGAATCTACACACATAAACAGCATCAGAAATGAGAATGGAAAAATCACAACAGACAACACAGAACTACAAAAAATTATTAGAGAATACTATGAAAATCTATATGCTAACAAACTGGATAACCTAGAAGAAATGGACAACTTTCTAGAGAAATACAACCTTCCAAGAGTGATCAAGGAAGAAACAAAATCTAAACAGATCAATTACCAGCAACGAAACTGAATCAGTAATCAAAAAACTACCTAAGAACAAAACCCCAGGGCCAGAAGGATTTACCACTGAATTTTATCAGACATTTAGAGAAGACGTAATATCCATTCTCCTTAAAGGTTTCCAAAAAACAGAAGAGGAGGGAATATACCAAAACTCATTCTATGAAGCCAGCATCACTCTAATACCAAAACCAGGCAAAGACCCTGCCAAAAAGGGAAATTACAGACCAATATCCCTGATGAACATAGATGCAAAAATACTCAACAAAATATTAGCAAACCGAATTCAAAAATACATCAAGAACATCATACAGCATGATCAAGTGGGATTCATCTCAGGGATGCAAGGATGGTACAACATTCGAAAATCCATCAACATCATCCACCACATCAACAAAAAGAAGGACAAAAACCACATGATCATCTCCATAGATGCTGAAAAACCATTCAACAAAATTCAACATACATTCATGATAAAAACTCTCAACAAAGTGGATATAGAGGGCAAGTACCTCAACATAATAAAGGCCATATATGACAAACCCACAGCCAACATCATACTTAACAGCGAGAAACTGAAAGCATTTCACCTAAGATTGAGAACAAAATGGATGCCCACTCACCCTGCTTTTATTCAACTTAGTACTGGAGGTCCTAGCCATGGCAATCAGACAAAACAAAGAAACACAAGGCATCCAGATTGATAAGAAAAAAGCTAAACTGTCACTATTTTCAGATGATGTGATGTTGTACATAAAAACCATAAAGGATCCACTTCAAAACTACTAGATCTAATATCTGAATTCAGCAATGTTGAGGAATACAAACTTAATACACAGAAATCTGTTGCTTGCCTATACACTAACAATAAACTAGCAGAAAGAGAAATCAGGAAAACAATTCCATTAACAATTGCATCAAAAAGAATAAAATACCTAGGAATAGACCTAACCAAGAAAGTGAAACAACTATACCCTGAAAACTACAAGATACTATTAAGAGAAACTAAAGAGGACACTAAAAAATGGAAATTCATCCTATGCTCTTGGCTAGGAAGAAGGAATATTGTCAAAATGGCCATCCTGCCTAAAGCAATCCTCAGATTCAATGCAGTCCCTATCAAAATACCAACAGCATTCTTCAATGAACTAGAGCAAATAGTTCTAAAATTCATCTAGAACCACAAAAGACCCTAAATAGCCAAAGCAATCCTGAGAAGGAAGAATAAAGCAGGGGGATCTTGCTTCCCAACTTCAAGTTCTACTACAAAGCCACAGTAATCAAGACAATTTGGTACTGGCACAAGACCAGACCCATAGACCAGTGGAACAGAATAGAGAGTCCAGATATTAACCCAAGCATATATGGTCAATTAATATACAATAAAGGAGCCATGGATATACAATTGGGAAATGACAGCCTCTTCAACAGCTGGTGTTGGCAAACCTGGACAGCTACATGTAAGAGAATGAAACTGGATCATTGTCTAACCCCATTCACAAAAGTAAACTCAAAATGGATCAACAACCTTAATATAAGTTATGAAACCATAAAACTCTTAGAAAAAATCATAGGCAAAAATCTCTTAGACATAAACATGAGCAACTTCTTCATGAACATATCTCCCTGGGCAAGGGAAACAAAATCAGAAATGAGCAAATGGGACTATATCAAGCTGAAAAGCTTCTGTACAGCAAAGGACACCATCAATAGAACAAAAAGGTATCCTACAGTATGGGAGAAGATATTCATAAATGACATATCCAATAAAGGGTTGACACCCAAAATATATAAAGAGCTCATGCACCTCAACAAAGAGCAAATAATCCAATTAAAAAATCAGCAGAGGAGCTGAACAGACAGTTCTCCAAAGACGAAATTAAGATGGCCAACAGACACATGAAAAGATGCTCCACATCGCTAATCAGAAAAATGTAAATTAAAACCACAATGAGATATCACTTCACACCAGTCAGGATGGCCACCACCCAAAAGACAAACAACAACAAATGTTGGCAAGGTTGTGAAGAAAGGGGAACCTTCCTACACTGTGGGTGGGAATGTAAATTAGTTCAACCACTGTGGAAAGCAGTATGGAGGTTCATCACAAAACTAAAAATAGAAATACCATTTGGAATTCCACTCCTAGGAATTTACCCTAAGAATGCAGCAGCCCAGTTTGAAAAAGACATGTGCACCCCTTTGTTTCTTGCAGCACTATTTACAATAGCCAAGAAATGGAAGCAACCTAAGTGTCCATCAGTAGATGAATGGATAAAGAAGCTGTGGTACATATACACAATGGAATATTATTCAGCCATAAGAAGAAAACAAATCCTACCATTTGCAGCAACATGGATGGAGCTAGAGGGTATTATGCTCAGTGAAATAAGCCAGGCAGAGAAAGACAAGTATCAAATGATTTCATTCATCTGTGGAGTATAAGAACAAAGAAAAAACTGAAGGAACAAAACAGCAGCAGACTCACAGAACCCAAGAATGGACTAACAGTTACGAGAGGGAAAGGGACTGGGGAGAATGGGTGGGAAGGGAGGGACAAGGGCCGGAAAAGGAACACTATGATTAACAGACATAATGTAATGGGTGGGGGGCCCAGGGAGGGCTGTATAACACAGAGAAGACAAGTAGTGATTCTACAGCATCTTACTACACTGATGGACAGTGACTGTAATGGGTATGTGGTGGGGACATGAAAATGGGGCAAGTCTAGTAACCATAATGTTCACGTAAATGTACATTAATGATACCAAAAAAAAAAGGATATGCAGTTTGTACATTGGGATATGAAGTCCTTTTGCTCTCTAAATTGTAGTGATTGTGGGAGTTGACCAAATCTGCCTCTAAAGTCAGCCTTCTTATCAGGAAAAGGCAGAAACAGGGTTGAATGAACTTCATTTTAAATGTCGCTAGGACTGACGTAGTTAGAGCTCCTCAGGAATTGATGCTGTGCTTATTCTCTGTGTACATAACAAACAGCATTAAAGCAAGAAATAACTGTGGCTTGAAATCTTAGAAACAATAATACATTTTCTTAAATGGCTCCTTTATATTCCTTCCCAAAATAAAGGAATTATTCCTTGTAACTCAATATTCAGTGAAGAATTTCCTTTATTTCACTCTGTCTCTCTTGAGTTTTCTAAAGGAAATTTAAATACATACTCTTCTTGAGTGTCTTTGGTATTAATCTGGGTGATGTCTATGCTGTTTTAAAAAGAGACCCCAAAGTTCTCTTTAAAAACAGGAGCCAAAGTCAAATAACTTAGAAATTCAGATCATTTCATGGGATGGTACAAATTTTCCAAGCCTGTGGAGCAGCATTGCATTCTCTATCTGGATGGCCATGCCTTTAGAAAGAAAGTGCTATTAAATGAATCAGGATGGCTTCTGTGTATTGGCCCCTACGTTGTTTCTTTCTTTACTGCAGGCTGACTTGTTAGCTCAAAAGCTGGCTGGCACCAAAGTTGTTCTATACATCTAATTGTTTTAAATATAGGCCTAATAAGTAGATTTTTAAGCCTGTCTGCCTTAAGTACCCCCATGAAATTCTGCCTATCAGCTAACAATAGATAAACCTTGGGTATAAAGACACCAAGCCACTGCTGCCCTTCAGAGTCCTCTGACACAGAGGCCCCACACCCCACTCTGTGCTGCTGAGCTAAGTGACATCACTATCAGCTGGACACATAAGTTTCTCCTCTGTCTCTCCTCCCCAGGAGTTCCCTGGCCCTCTTCTGAGTAGTGACTCCTGTGACTTAGCCTCTGGAGAGATTCCTGTTGGGAAGGACTTTCCCCACCTGCAGTCCTCTCAAAGCATCAAAAACTGCCACCTCATGGTTGTATCTTTTTCTTTGATCAGGCCCCACGTCCCTTGACCCCCTACAGAAGGTCTGAACAGATTTTGCATGTGTTAAGGGCCCTTCGTGTGAAATCCTTCCAGGGTTGGAGCTGGGGAAAATGAGGAAGCAGGTATCTTTGGATTCCTGAAGAAAACATGGACCTTCCAAATTCCCTTCCCTCGCATACATTCATCAATCCACTGACATAGGTGTAGTTGTCCTAAGTAGCTGAGAACACCAAAAATTACTTTTGATTTTGATTTTGCTGTCTTCCTCAGGGTCACTGCATGGGTGACTCTAATGTCTACCATCAGCCATGTTTCAAGAATATTGTGCCTTATTGACTGCAGAGCAAAGCCTCAATACCAGTTCTGGATTAATTGCCTTCAGACTTTTCAGACTTATGTTGTGAGAGTTAAAAATGAAAACAAGAAAACATACAAGCAAAAAAGCAATTTTCATCTTCCTTATGCTATGACTTACTTGTTTTCTTTTCTGTTACTAACAAATAAAACTAATTCTAGTTGTTGTTATTGCTAAGGCACTTTGAAGGCAGAGATCATATCTTATTCAACTCTGTATCCCCAGGAAAGAAAAGAAAGAAGCCGTGTAATGGCAGGCACAGTGTGACTCCTGTGCCCAAAGCGTAGGCAGGATCAACCGGGACGGCTTTGCTGTACACACAGCAGCCGTGCTTCACTCATCCACTCCCTGCAGTCAGCCTTTCTAGAAATCCTTCTGTTTGGCATCTAATCAGGATTTCTTCCTTGTCAACAGATAGCACCACATTTACTAATACTCAGAGAAGTTACTCCACCTGCATCTGACTTAACCTTATGTTGGGAAAGGTCACTGAGGAGACATGATTGCTGGTTGACTCATGAGCTGGATGTCAGCATCAGAGGCTCTTCATCCCCTTCCCTGTCTTTGGAGTGTGGGTTCTGCTTGCCTTCCCCACTGCCAGAGGCTGCCCCAAAGGACATGGCCTTGGGATAGAGATGTGTTGAGAACATCTGCACCATATACGTAACTGAATCTAGTTAAGACCTCTGAATAAAGTTAAGATTTGGCAGCATGTTGGAGAACTACTCGTCTTGCAGCTGTCCAAGACGAGCCTCGTATGTAAGCTTCCTCTGCTTAGTGCACCTACCACCTACCAATGTGGAGTGGCCTGCCTCTCTCTGCAGTCTCTTCCCGCCCTCCGAGTATGGGGGCCCATTTCAGATTAGATGCAGAAAACTCCCAAGGAGCTTATGAATCAGCACTTCCTATGTACACTTCCCCCTGATGTCCTGGAGACGTGCCAAGGCAGCGCAGAAAGGAGAAGTCAGTCACGTAGCACGATTACGATGGTGAGGGGCGGGGCAGGACATTTTCTTAGCTTTTACTGTAATAACATTGCGTAACATAATACCCAAAATGTGAGGGGTTTATAAAAACAAATCTTTATTGTCTGTAACTCAAATTGGCTACAGAAATGTTCCTCCAGGGCTAGATTCAGGGCCAGTGCTTGTGTCCTTTTCATCTGTGACTGACCTGAAGGAGCATTTCCTTCCTGGGACCTGCTGTCCTCATTGTGGAGTGCATTTGGTGCACAATAGGGCTCATGGGAACCTGTAATATCTTTTAAAAACTCTACTCAGGAATGACACAGTGTCCCTTCCACTCACTTTCAATTTGCAAACAAAGTCAGATGGTCAAGCTCATCATAGAGAGCAGGAAGAGTGAGTAGGAGTTGAATCATATGTACTAAATGGGGAGCCAGCCAGCAGTAGTTACAGTTAATGGATGCAGTTAATAGCAACCCAGTTTTTAGCTGATCAGGGAACCTATTAACTGGCTGGTCTGGGCGTAGCCTTGTTTATACCAAGTGAATAGTAATGTCTCCAGACTGAAGAAAAGGCTATCATGCTTCTTTCCTTAACATCATTTAAGACGGACTAAAACACTAGGAGACAACAGCAGAGGGCCGGAGGGCTGCCTATGCTGGCTTGATGATCAGTGTTTGGACAGGATGTACCAATGATGTAGCAAATCTAATGACACATCAGGTGTATCATGCTAATGATCTCGATAAGGTGCATGAGAACTGCTCTGAGGAAGAGCTCTGCCTTTTTAAAAACTGCAGTCTCATTCCTTGACAGAGAAGGTAGGTGACAGAACCTTACACAGATGCAAAATCCTTCTGTGCTGGCCTGAAAAGTTGCCCTCATCCCTAAGAAATATGAATTCAAGAGATAGTTTCTCATATTATTGGGAATTGAAACTATTTCCAGGAAGCTTTACTCCTGCAAGAGGGAACATTTCTTATACACACCTAGATCTGCTTCTATAAAAATATCACAGTCTAAGAAAAACAAGGTATTTATGCAAGTCCAAACTTTGAAGTATTAGTGTGCATGAAGGCCAAAACCCAGGAGCTGAAGCAGAACGCCAAAGTGTCTGTGATGGTGAGAGCTTTTCCAAACATGAGTGGGAAAAGGAACTGTATGTCACAGAAAGACAAGTCCAACTATTTCTTTATAATTCCAATGAACTTAAGTTCTTGAGGCTCCATTGCCCCTGGTGGTAGAAAACCTTCCAATACAAGGTAAACTTTATTTATTTGGCTTGAATTCTTTTTGTATTGGGTAAATAATCTGGGAAAAAGAAGAGTACACCAGGATCTCTGCAAAATTGAGAAGAAACTCACCTTGGGAGGGAGAAGTTTGTTTTGCCACTGTCCCATCAGCTAGCAAAGAAAACAATGCAGAGTCCTGTGCCGGAGTTCCATGTCTTCCTTCAAGAACTGGCCACTCTAACAAGTAGAACTTCAGAATTCTTACTGCGATGAACCAAGGTGTAGGCAGAGGGAATGAAATAGGGAGTAATATCAGCTGAATATATTGACGATATGAAAGAAAGTGGGGGAGTCAGGAAAGGCCCAGGAACTGAGCACTGACCATTTGATTCCTCATCAAAGTGCATACCCCAGGGGCTGTGTCCATTTCCGTAACACCCCTCAAGTATAGGAACAAAATGAAAGGAGGCAGAGTCTAGCTAGCAGGTGTCTGAATTGCTTCATTTTTAGGATATATAAACTGGTATTGTGTCATTGGAGTGCTATGCTCTACTTTTAATTTGCAGTGTGATTATTAGGCCTCAATATTCTGAAGGATAGTGGAGGTGGGTGAGAAGGTAACACTGCTGCTGTAATTGTATCCAAGAGGCTGGGAGGAACCAACAGCTCGGACCAAAACTTAAGCTCATTTTGCTGTAGTGTGAGCTGTGTGCGTGGACCAGCGTGCAGCCATGGGAATGCTCATGTTCTGTGTTAGATTCTGCTTTCTCCTCTAGAGCTGCATTTATGGACACACCCCCACCTCTCACCCCACCAGCTCTTAGTCTGTCACTTTGAATTTTCTGAATTCTCTCACACCCAAGGAATGAAAAACAAAAAAAGAACTATCAAGCCATATTAAAACATCTTAAATGGGCCCTAAAGAGGCTTTAAAGTGAGCACTGTCTGTTTAACAAGACCTAGCCCCCCAATCAAAATTTTTTTTAATTTCTCAATTTACAACAGCCCAGCACTGTAAAGTATTGGAAATGTGTGAGGATGGTACTTTTTGAGGTACAGCCTCAAAACAGTGCATTTACAGATGGCTTCACCACACTGCAGCAAATGCACGGACCGCAGAAGGGACTTTTTAGGATGTTTTCCGGATGGGATCTTGGGAAGACTAATGAGGAGCAATTTACTGGCTTTCTTAGTTGTAAGCTTATAACCAAGAAATGTCCTTTTTGTCCAGTTTAATAAATGAATCCTGGACCAGTATGTCTGTCTCTCTAGGCACTGTACTCATCTTCCCTTTGCATGATGAGACAAGCTACATGGTCTCTTCTCCCTTCTTTCACGGCCACCCCTCCATCAACCTGCCTCCTGTTCATACCTGCTCCCTGAACCTGTCCTCTTCAAGCTTACTGGTCACCTTCATTTTGTCTCTTTCTCAGAACATCATATATGTAATTCCACTACCCATTGCCTGCATATTTTATTACTTGCTTATTGCTCTGCAGCACACTTACCGTTGTATAACACACATAGATCTTTGCCCGTTTGTTTTGTTAAATACCTGTCTGGCCCTACTAGACTAGAGCTCCACTAGGCAGGATTTTACCCATTTTTTCACTCTGGATACCGAGCACCTAGAACAATGCCCAGTACATGGTAGGTACCCCACAAATTTGAACTGAATCAATGAGACATCATGTTGTCCTGGAGTGCCTGGAACCTTTCTGACCACCTCTCGTATCTCCTTCATGCCCCATGCTGCCTGTACTTACCCCCAAATCTTAGCATTCTCAGGGCTTCATCATATGTCCTTTGCTTTCCTCCTCCTATTAATTTTATGCATCATATGAGCAAGGTTATTTGAGAGTTCTGTCAGTAAGGTAAAGTATATGCATCTGTACCAGGCCTTGACACACAGGATACACATTTTTCTTTTACAAATGTACAAAATATAGGAAATTCATATGCACATCCTATAAGCAAAAGCTGATCTGCGTTTGCTTTGCATAACCATTAGAGATGATCTGGGGATCTTGTGTTCTATTCAGTGGCTATTTTGAGTTTGTAAGTTACTGTGGCATTTTGATCCTTTGTGATGGTGCCCATCTGTCTGGCTGAAGATCAGGAAGAGCAGCTGATAGTAAAACCAAAACCATTAAAGACCCTTGACAAGCCCTCCCAGCCTGTGCTGGCTGTGGCCACTGCAGGGCTACTCTGGGCAGGAAATTCCTCCTGATGAACCACCTGGCAGGACAGAACCATAGTGAGTGTCATCTGGGGCAGGGAGCATTTGTTGAAACCAATGATAAGGCCACACTAAGGATGAAACCAGCTTTTCCTAAGAAGAAAACTTCTACTTGCCACCAAATTTATAATCTCAGCTCCATCTTTCCATAAAATCTCACTCTTTTATCCAGTAATAAAAGAGAGTCTAACAACCCTATCAAAAGGCCCACTGCCCTGGTCCTCTGGACCAGATTCATCCCACCAGCTCCTGCTGTTATTCCCTTTCTTTCTCCTATATCCCATTTGCCCCAATCACTGGTTATTCCCAGCAGCATAAAGATTTAGTTTACTATGTATTCTTTTTTATAATGATGGAAGGAAGGAATGAAAGGGGAAGGAGAGAGGAAAGAAAGAAAGATCCTGTAATTCTCACATCTCAAGAGAGTTACCATCCAATGTTTTTGCTCCATTTCATTACAAAACTTTGATAAATTATGGTCCCTTCTCTTTCTCTATTTAGTATTTTCCAAAATGTTAACTATAACCCATACAGAAGAGTGGACAAAATATACATGTGCAATAAAGTTAATAAATATAAAGTGATCACTAGTGTAATCAGTGCTCAGGCCAAGAAATAAAATATTACCAACATCCAAAAGCCCAAATAACATTCTACCAATATTTTAATTTTCATGGCACTATTTCCCTTCTTGCTTTTAAAAAATGGTTTTACATACTATTTATGCATTTCTAAAACACATTTTAGTTTGGGCTGCTTTTAAAATTTATATAAGTGGAATTGTATATGTCCTTTTTGTGTTTATCTCATCAAGAAGTTTATAAGACTCATGCATTTATCATGTATATCTGTAATTTATTTATTACCACAACCTTATAGTATATCATTGTAAGAAGAGCCATGACTTATCTCCTCATTTATTAATACTATCCCCAGATTTTATTTTTTAAGAACTCAGCTCCCATGATTATTTTTATATTTATATTCTTGTGTACATGTACACAAACTTCCCTTGGGTAATAGTTCCAGAAGTGGAATTGCTAGGTCACAGATACATGTGTCTTTAGACATTCTAGGCAATATCGAACAACTTTTCAAACTTTATGTGCCATTTAAGTGACTATTAGGAGTAATGAGATTTCTTCACATGTTTTTCCACATATATGTTTTCAGTGATGTCAGACATTTTAGCTTTTGTTAATCTAGTGATTGATATACATAGTTGTATATCATATAACTCACTATAAACAAATTTAAGCATCTCTTCATACGTCTATTTACCATTATATTTCCTATTTTGTGAAATCTTTTTTTTTTTTTAACTCGGTTGTCCCTCATGGTTCTTAGTTATTTTTAGGAGAATCTGCCCACAGGCCTTTCCATCTAAGCAGACCAACCTTTTTAAAAAATGTCTCACTTCTTCATTGGCTCAGCCCCATGAGGAGTTGAACTCCATTCCACTAAACTCTCAGGATCCCCACCCGTACATCTCACTGCCTCTCTGTTTCTGTCTCTCTTCCTTTTTCACCTGTCATTCCTCCTTTCTCCTTTCTTCTCTCTCCCCTTTTGTTTCCCAAAGTCACACTGGATTCTAAGCAAATGCTTTGTCTTTATCTTATTTAAAGGGAGTTCTTGACCACCAGTTAGAGGAGGACACATTTCTCCACTTGGTCCTAATGACTGATAGGTCTTTGGGGAGAATTAAGAATTCAAAACTCAAGAAACAATACAAGCAAGGGAGTTTCACCAGCACTGTTTTTATTTTCTACTCAGGGAATTACCAAATAATAGTGAGGCAACTTCTAAATGCTTTGTCATGGAAATTGCTGCTCTCTTATTGTTAAAAACATATGAACAGTGAATCTACCACCACTCTCATATGAAAAGAGTAGAAAGAAAGATTTGCTCCTAGTCAAGGTCCATGAGCAGCATCAGGCCATGACTCTCTCTGGACAGTGACTGACCTTTCCTTTGCCTTTGTGTTCTATTTGGGCCTCAGTAGATTGGACGATGCCCTCCCACACTGGTGAGAGGGGACCTTCTTTACTCAGACACTAAATCAATGTTAATCCTATTCACAGACACCCTCACAGACCTACCCAGAAATACTGTTTTACCAGCAATTGAGGCATCCCTTAGCCTAGTCAAATTGACATGTAAAATTAACAATCACAAAATATGAGAACCAGTGTTGGGACAAATGATTTTATAACAAATGATAAAATGAAAATGACTTTCCAGCTTACAGCAGTGCTATATCTTCCTAGGGCTCACATACATGTGCTCCTTATGTGCTCCTCCTGTTGTGTAAGGCCAAAAATAGCTCATCAGAGAATGTAGTAGTAGTTGGTAAGCACAGGATTACAAGAATGTGCCCAATCTCATCTGACCTTACTTAAAAAGTATATTTCACAAAGCATTACTAGTGTCTGGACGGTTTTATCTTTCAGACGAAGGATATTTATACCCTAAATATTCCAGAAAAAAAATGACACAACCTTCCAAAAGAATTTCAACTCCCTCATTTTACCTTTCTCATGACTTAACACTTCATTGTTATAGCCTTACATGTTATAGTAACATTATTATTATTAATTTACCACATTGTTTGCATTTAGCAGAGTGGATAAGTAAGGGCGCATAGAAGGAATACCCGTTTTTGTTTACTTATTCATTTATTCATGCTATCAACAAGACAAGTTCTCAATCACATTTGGGTTAACCTTACTCTTTGATGTTTTGTGCTATGAGAATTCCCAAACATATTTTTGGTGTATTTTTTCTTTTATTTCTGATTTTTAAGTTTTTTCTTTAGCAACCTGGATATTTTCACAAGTGCCATCTTACCCTTCTCTCTAGCATTATTTTATTTTAGGGCCCATTTTCATATCTGCATGGGGACAATGGGATCACAAAAGGAATTGTGACCATATTTTTCATTACTCAATCACTCAGTAAACATTTAATAAGTACCTGATTCACCAAAATCCATACCAGTGCTGAGGAAACCAATGATAAATTTCTTTACTTGGGCTGTGTGTCTCTTCTCCTGAAGTACTTCCTTGACCCTGCAGAAAATTATTTTCCTTGGCTTTGCTGAATTAGCACAGATTTGATTTGCAAGAAGGTAGCACTTGATTGGATTAAATGTGATTTACAGGCATAGGCCCTGCAGCAGTGCAAAGATCCCTGGAAAGTAAAGTCCTCAGCCCCCTTGCCTGAAGTCTGTCCCTTCAGTAGTCACCATTTTTCTACTTCTACAGGCAAGAATTCCCAAATTCAAAATTTCAACATGCCCAGAGAGTGCATCAGGCATTTCTTTCCAAAATGAAAGTGCTTTGTCCTTGAGTAGCCAACAAGGGACAGATGTCTTTTATTCCATATTGACAATGTACCAGAAGATCGACTGAGTAGTAGTTTCCAGGTACAATAAAAAAAATTATGTCCCTATACCTTCACTCATACAAAGAAAGACCCTGAGAGAGAGGATCATTGTCACCAGGAACCATGAGCCACTTTCTCCCAAAGCATGTCTGTGTCAGTGTGTGTGGTGGGGCTTTGATCATGCTGTGGGTTTCTCAGTATATGGCTTTTCAATAAGGCTTTAAACTTCTATTCCCTGGTCTCTTTTTAGATAAAAAGTCACATAGGATGTTGCCTGGATTACATCTGAATTCCAGCCTCACATCTATAAAGTTGGTGAATTAGAACAAAACGTTTTCTTTAGGATCAATTCAATTTGGGGGGAGTTCATTATGCTGTCTACTGCTGTAGACTGCTGTGGCTAGAATGAACTCCTTATAATTCCACAGACTGAATATAGTCTCCTAACCCTAGGCCTTTGCACAAAAGACACAGACTTCTTAAGACACTCTGGCTTCCTCATCTGATACTGCTTCTTTGCTAACCTCTGTTCCTCCTTATGGTCCCCTATTTTCTAACTTCCTGGGACTGGATGAGGGACCCTTCTTTGTGCTACCACTGTGCAGTGTTGTCACTCCTACCACAGCACTTTTTATATAATTGTGAAATTGAAATTGCTTGCGTACTTTTGTCTTGCCTACTGTTTCTTGATCTCAGGTATTTCATCTTCATTATCATACATCTTTAGCTCCTAGTACAGAGCCCACCACATAAATATCAGGTGTGTATTGAATAAATCCATGAGCTGCCATTTAATTTACTATATCCTCACTACATTCTCTTCTGTCTGGAGTACTCAAAAAGACATGGTTTAGGAACTAGTGCAGAAGGGACTCACTGAAGCAGAAAAAAATGCATGTCTATCAGAATCTGCTGCTCTAAGGAGCTGAACACCTCATGTGCTCTGTGTTCCTCAAACTTTCTCCATAATTCCCCAAGAATGGAGCTATTGCCTTTGGCTCAGAGGGCAATTATGGTGTTTAAAAAGGTAAAGAAAAGAACAGAATCATGGAAACCTCTCATCGTTCCATTATAGTTTTTTCTAACAGTTCAGGCTACTGCTGCTGAAATAAAATCATGCTTCTTATATGAGAAGCAACATCTCGCTGAAAATGATACCCACAGCTGACAGAGTGGTGGAATCTGCACATTGTCCATAAAGCTATCCAACAGCAATACTGTAATCAGTCTTCACTTCTTCTTTCTTCATTAAGTCAAAAGGGCACTGTTCTGCTTTCCCAAGGGCTATGAGGCAATTCGTAGTCATCTTCCAGTGTCCCAATCAACACTGGAATGAGAAGTCTTGTAGCTGGGCTGGTCCCCATCACTTGTTGATACCATCCAGAGGATGCAAGTCTGGATGATCTGGAAAAGGGGATGAGGGAGAAGGGAAAAAAATCCCTGGGTCCCCATCGGATCTCCCCAGTACACATGACCAGTAAACAAAATATGAAACAGTCAATGCAAGAATATATTGACATGAAATTATAGCTGTTTATAGGTGAAAAAGGAATCAGGAGTGAGGTAAACGGCAATGAAAGCAGAGTAAAAGGAATTTCCACCCACTTTGACATTCAAGTATAAGTTGTCATCTGTTGTAATAGTTTATATTCACCCCCAGATAAGGACCCAGGCAAAAGTCCTCTCACTTGAAAATTAATAAATAATTATTGAATTGTTGAAGGAATGAAAGATCTATTTCAAGTACCTTTTCAACAAGTGTTTTGGATGGCAGGTTCACAGCCATTCTTGCACATAGTATTTTACTATACTAAGAAGTCCACAGCTTGACAATTTCTAAAATTTTTCTCCCACTTTCTCAGTGCTTGTCTGTAGCCTGACTCACTGACGGTAGCCTGCTCTCAAATAGCCCTCACAGAATGCATTTCTTAAGGAAACGCCTCAGTGATGCAGTAGGAGGTAGATGCAGGAACATGTAAGAAATGCAAAGAAAAGTAGAGGAAATGTCTTTCCAAGAATACAGGAAATATATTAAGGAAGCTCAGAAGAGCTGTCCAGTGGTCTCCTGGGGCCTCCTCAGACTCAGGTTAAATTCTGCCTCATGTGCATATATTGAATATAACAAGAAGATAAGAACATTTAAATGATCTGTGTGCAGCCTGGAGAGGTCCCTCCAAGCAAAAATTCATCCCAAGGTAGGCACAATGAGGATTTGTGGCCAGGATAGGATCCTCTCTGCAGTAGGAAGAAGCAGAGCTCAGGTTCTAGCCCTAAAACACAGTTCTTGTTGCCTGAGAAGAATGTATTCTGCTGCTTATTGTGTGGAATGTTCCATTTGGTCTAAGCTACAGCTTAAGTCCAATGTTCCCTTATTGATTTTCTGTTTGGATCTTCTATCCATTGTTAAAAGTAGGGTACTAAAGTGCCTTACTATTATTGTATTATCTATTTCTCCTTTCAGATCTGTTAAAACATATTTAATATATTTATGTGCTCTGATATTTTGTACATATGTATTTTACAATTCTTACATCCTCTCAATAAATTGAGCTCTTTTTCATTATTTAATGTCCCTCTTTGTCCTTGTTACAGTTTTGACATAAAATCTTTTTCTTCCAATGTAAGTACACCTACTCCTACTTTCAGTTTCCATTTGCATACGATATCTTTCTCTATACCTTCATTTTGAGCATGTGTGTCCTTAAACATGAAGTGAGCCTCATTAGACAGCATGTAGTTCAGCCTCGTTTTTAAATGTGACAACTCTATGCCCTTTTATCAGAAGATTTGATCCATTTACATGTGAAGTATTATTGATAGATAAGGACTTACTAACAGTATCTCATTGTTTTCTGGATGTTTTGTAGTTCCCTGTTCCTTTTATCTCATTTGCTATCTTTCTTTATGGACTGATGATCTTCCACGGTGGTATGCTTTGATTACCTTCTCTCTATATTTTGTGTATATGCTGTAAGTTTTTCTTTTAGTTACCATGACACTTTATAAAACATCTTATAGATATGACAGTCTATTTTAAACTGATAACAATGTAACCTCAATCATATACAAAACCTCTACTCTTTTACTCCCCTTTTGTTTTTTGATATCACAGTTTACCTATTTTTATGTTGTGTATCTATTAAGGAATCATTGTAGCTATACTTTATTTAATAATAGATAAAGGACTTTTGTCCTTTAATCCACTATGTAGAGTAGTTGAATGATCAACACACCCATTACAGTATTGGTATATTCTGAATTTGACTGTATACTTATCTTTACCAGTATGTTTTGTAATTTTCATAGTTATCCTTTTATTTCAGTGTGCATTAGCATTATTTCAGCCTCATTAGCACTTCTTTTAAGGCAGGTCTAATCTTGATGAACTCCTTTAACTTTTGTTTGTTTAAGAACATCTCTATCTCTCCTTCATTCCTGAAAGATAGCTTTGTTGGTTAAGTATTCTTGATTTGGAGGGGTTTTTTCCTTTCAGCACTTTGAATGTATCACTCCACTCCCTCCTGGCTTACAAGCTTGGAAACTCTGGCAAAATGTGTCATTAGAAGATGGAGACATGCAGCTTAAATTAAATTAGGTACTTGGAGGGCTCTGAGGCTTTGATGAATTTCCAAGCTAGCAGTGGCTGCACATGCCATTCAGTTGTCATGGGCCATGAAATAGACATAGCACCCAGTACGGAAGGATGGCAGGTCTGGAGATACCTTCAGGAACAGTGGCTTATTTAGCTCCTATTGGATGCTTCTCATGCAGTCTGCTATGGGTTATATTTTTTTAAATAAAGTTCTTGTTTTGCTAGAAAAGGAACAGATCTCAGCAGGGAGTCTATTATATAAGCAGCTCTTCATTGCTTTCAGTTTCATTCAGAATTACAATTACAGGAAATACCATTCCAGTAGCCTTGAATTCACACAAGAAATTTTTCCTTGGCTGGAAACCCTTTAAATAAGACCAGTTTGAAATATAAGGACTGGAAGTATATTCCATCACAAGGGGGCCATGAGAGAAACATCGTTTCTGAGCTTACTGGCACTTCCTTTTGCTGTGTTGTTCTTCAACAAGCACAGAGCAGTTAGTTCTTCTAAATCTTTCTACAGAACTAGGCATTTTATGATGCTGCAGGTAAATATATTGCCAAGGACAATAGGATGGTCAAAAATCACCACTTTTGGCCCTCACCAATTTGATGACATGCTCAAGATTTCTGTATGTTGACTTTATATCCTGTAACTTTATTGAATTTACTGAATTTCATTTTTGCTTGAGTCTTTAGGATTTTCTATATATAGAGGATTATATCACACCACCTGCAAATAACATTAATTTTACTTCTTTTCTGATTTGGATGCCTTTAGTTACTTTGTCTTACCTAATTGCTCTGGATAGGACTTCCAGTACTATGTTGAAAAATAATGGTGAGCACACTTACCTCATTCCTGATCTTGGAGGAAAATCTTTAATTTCCACCACTGAGTTCAGTGATGTTAGCTGCAGGTTATTGTCTGTTTGGCCTTTATTATGTTGAGATATGTATTTTATCAAATGCTTTTCTTGCATCTGTTGAAATGACCATAAGATTTTTATTTTTCATTCTATCAATATTAATGTCATGTATCACATTGATTTGCATATGTTGAATCATCCTTGCATCTGGGGACAAATTCCACTTGGTCATGGTGTGTGATATTTTTAATGTGTTGTTGAATTTGGGTTGCTAATATTTTGTTGGGAATCTTTACATCTATATTCATCAGGAATATTTGTCTATAATTTCCTTGTAAGAGTCCTTATCTGACTTTGGTATTAGGGTAATACTGACACTGTAAAATGAGTTTGGAAGTATTCCCTCCACTTCTAGTTTTGGAGGAGTTTGAGGAGTATTGGTATTCATTCTTCTATAAATATTTGATAGAATTCACCAGTGAAGATATCTGGTTCTAGACTTGTTTTCTGAGAGACTTTTGATTACTAATTTGATCTCCTTGTTAGTAATCAGTTTGTTCAGATTTTCTATTTCTTCTTGTCTTGAAAGATTGTATGTTTCTTGGAAATCTATTTCTTCTAGGTAGTAAAATTTGTTGGCATATAATTGTTCATAGTAGTCTCTTAAATCCTTTGTATTTCTGTGGTATCAGTTAAAATGTCTCCTCTTTCACTTCTGATTTTATTTATTTGAGGCCCTTCTTTTCTTTGTCAACAAAGCTAAAGGTTTGTCTGTTTTCTATATCTATTCCACAAACATCTCTTAATTTAATTGATCTTTTTATGACTTTTTAGTCTTGATTTCACTTATTTCTGCGCTGATCTTTGTTGTTACTTTCCTTTGACTGACTGTGAGTTTAACTCATTCCTCTTTTTCTAGTTCCTTGAAGAGTAAAATTAGGATGTTTGTAAAATCCCTGATTCAAAATGATAAATGCACCCCTATGTTTATTGCAGCACTATTTGCATTAGCCAAGATATGGAAGCAACCTAAGTGTCCATCAGTAGATGAATGATAAAGAAGATGTGGTACAGATACAGAATAGAATATTATTCAGCCATAAAAACAAAAAAAAATCCTCCAATTTACAACAACATGGGTGGATCTAGAGGGTATCATGCTCAGTGAAATTAGCCAGGCAAAGAAAAACAAACACCATATAATTTCACTTATTTGTGGAGTATAAAAACAAAGCAGAACAGAACGAACAAAATAAGAGTAGACTTACAGACATTGAGAAGTGACTAATGGTTACCAAGAGTGAGGGTTTGGGATGGGTGGGGGAGTGAAGGGGATAAAAGGGCACAATAATTTGCGATCACAATATAAGTTGGTCATGGGGACAATAGTTCAGCTTGGAGAATATAGTCAATAATTCTGTAACATCTTACTGTGATGATAGTAACCACAGTAGAAGGGATGAGGATTTAATTATATAGGTAGCTGTTTGAACCAATTTGTTATATATTTGAAACCAACATAAGATTGTGTATCAATGATATTTTAATTTTAAAAAATTAGGTTATTTGAGATCTGTCTTTTTACTTAATGTTTAAAGTTATCATTATAAACTTTCCCCTTAGAACTGCTTTTGTTGTATCCCATAAGTTTTGGTGTTTCATTTTAATATTTCTTTTGATTTTTCCTTTGACACATTGGTTGTTTAATAGCATGTAGTTTAATATCCACATACTTGTGAATTTTCTGGTTTTCTTCTTGTCTTGATTTCTAGTTTTATACCACTGTGGCAGAAAACATGCTTGTTATGATTCCATTCTTAAGTTTGTTAAGATTTGTTTTGTGGCCCAACAAATATGCCTTTTAAAATGTTCCAGGTGTCTTGAGGAGAATGTGTATTCTGTTGCTTTGGGAAGGAATGTTCTCTATGTGTATATTAAGTCTCTCTTGTTTAATATGTCATTTAAATCCAATATTGCCTTATTGATTTCTGTCTGTATGTTTTGATAAAAGTTAGTAAAGTCTCCTAATACTTTAATTTTGTTATGTAGTTCTCCATCAGGAGCAAAGGCAAAACAATGAAGCAAAGATAGTCATTTCAACAAACGGTGCTAAATCAGCTGGATGTCCACATGCAAAAACAAAAAATCTAGACATAGACCTTACATTCTTCACAAAATTAACTCAAAATGTATCAAGCCTAAATGTAAAAATGCAAAAATGTACAACTCCTAGGAGATAACAGGGAAAACCTAGATGACCTTGGGTATGACAATGAATACAAAACCAAAGTCACAATCCATGAAAGGAAGAATTGACAACTTCATAAAATTAAAGATGGCTACCTTGCAAAAAACACTGAGAAAAGAATGAAGAAACAAGCCAAAAGACATGCTATTAAATGACTATTATCCAAAACATAGAAAAGAACTCTCAAGCCTCAACAACAAGGAAACAAACAGCCCAGTTAAGAAGTGGTCCCAAAACCTGGACACCCGACCAAAGAAGGTATGAAGATGACAAATAAGCATATGAAAATATGCTGTACCTCATATGTCATCAGGCAAATGCAAATTAAAAATAATGAAATACCTTACCCCAAGTACAAAATTAACTCAAAACAGACTAAAGGTCTAAAGGTTTAAACTTAGGAGCTAAAACTGTAACTCTAAAAAAAAAACGTAGGGGGAATTTCTTATGACATTGGACTTGGCAATGAATTCTTGGATGACACCAAAATATAAAGAATGAAAAAAAGGTAAATTAGACTTCATCAAATTAAAGCTTTTTATGCATCAAGGAACAGTATGAAATTAATGAAAAAGTAACCCTCAGAATGGAAGAAGATATTCTCAAATTATTTATTATAAGGTATTAATATTCAGAGTATATAAAGACCTCCACATTCCAACAACATGAAATCAGACAACCCAACAAAAATTGTCAATATACTTAAATTGTCATTTCTTCAAATAAAATACACAAATGGCCAGTAAGCACATGAAAAGATGCTCATCGTCACTTGTCATTATGGAAAGAAAAATCAAAACAACAATGAGATATCACTTCACACTCTTCAAGATGGCTGTTATAAAAAGTAGAAAGAAAGAAAAAATATTAACTGTTGATGAGAATTTGGAGAAACTGGAATCCTCATACAATGCTGGCAGAGAATGAAATGGTGCAGCTGTTACGAAAAAACATTTGGCAGTCCTCAAAGACCTAAATAAAGGATTACCATGAACTCTAGTAATTCCACTCCTGAATATATACCCAAAGGAACTGAAAGCAGGAACTTGAACAGATACTTGCGCGGCAATGCTCATTGCAGCATTTTTATTCACAATAGCCAAAAGATAGAAACAACCCAAGTGTCCATCAACAGATGAATGAATAAAGAAAATGTGGAATATACATGCAATGGACTACTATTCAACCTTTAATATGAAGTTCTAATGCATGCTACATTGAAATATAACATTGAATAAAATAACATGGATAAACACTGAAAATATTGTGTTAAGTGAAATCAGCCTGACACAAAAGACAAAGATTATATGATTCCATATATATGAGGAACTTAGAATAAGCAAATGCATACCTACAGAAAGTAGATTCCAAATCACCAGGAGATGGAGAAGGAAGAAATGAGGAACTATTGCTTAGTGCTTATAGAGTTACTTTATGAGATGATAAAAAAATCTTTGGAAATAGACACCTGTAATGGTTACACAACATTGTGAATATAATTATTGCTACTGAATTATACTCTAAAATTGCTTTATTATAAAGCTTATATTTATTTTATCACAATTTAAAAACAATAATGTAATATACCAAAGCAACTTGAATTGTACACTTTAAAATCCAAATTGTATGGAAAGTGAATTATATCCAAGAAAGTTAAAAAAAAAACACTACATATGCACAGTGGAACTCAACCATATAAAACTCATCAGCCTTGGGCTGGGTCTCAGTTCTGGCTCTTTACTATATACCAACACTGGTTAGAAAATATGTGGGAAAAAGGATTCAGTAGCAATATACTCAAAAAAAATTGAAGACAAGGGAATGAAATCAGAAAAATGGAGCCCAAAAAAAAGAGAATATCAACAAAGGTATAGAAACTATAGTAAAAGAAACTCTGATGCTGAAGAATAAAATAGCTGAATTAGAAAAAAATACTATAGGGATTCAACAGAAGAGTAGATCAAGCAGAAGAAAGAATCGGGAATTTGAATAAAAGTCATTGGAAATGGTCAAATCAAAGGAACAAAAAGAAAAAAGAATGAAGAAAAGTGAAGAGAGCCTACAGGGATTACAATACATCATCAAATGGAAAAATATATGTATTATGGGAGTTCCAAAAGGAAAGGAGAGATAGAAAAGAGGACAGAGAACCTATTTGAAGGAAAAAACGTTAAAAAAAACTTTCCAAATTTGAGGAAAGATAAGGACATACGATTCAAACACTATAATCAAGCTGTCAAAAGAGAGAATCATGAAATGAGCAAAAGAAAAGTTACTCATTTAATACAACAGAGTTCTCATAAGATGGGTTTCTCAGCAAAAACCTTGCAGGCTAGAAGGGTGTGGGATAATATATTCAAAGGGCTAAAACTAAAAAACTGCCAACCAAGAATACTATACTGACAAAACACATCCTTCAAAAATACAAGAGAAATTAAGACTTTTCCAGAAAAACAAAACTTGAGGGAATTCCTCACTAGACCTGCCCTACAAATGCTAAATGGAGTCCTTCAAGGTGAACATATATCCTGTAATATTTTAATGTTGGTGCATAAATCACTTTTAATTCTTGTATAGAATTTTAAAGACACATTAAAAGATACAAAATGTATATAGTAAGCCTATACACACGGATAAATAATATAAAAAGAAATGATTTATCACATCGGTAACATAAAGTGGAGGAGCAGACATAAAAAAGAGTATTTTTATTAAAGTAGCATTGATACACAATCTTATGTTGGTTTAAAATATACAACATAGTGATTCAGTAGTTACCCATATTATTAAATTATCATCCCCGCTAGTGTAGTTTTTGTCTATCAACATTGTAAGGTGCTACCAAATCACTGATTATATTCAAAAGGAGCAGACTATTTGTATGCTGTTTGAAGTTAACTTATCAGTTTAGAATAGATTGCTATAACTTTAAGATATTTTATGTAATCTCCATGGTATCAAAAGTATCTTTAAAGAAGATAGTTATAGAAGATACACAGAAGGAAATGAGAAGAAAATAAAAGCAAGTCACAACAAAAAAATCAGTGAAACATAGAAGACCCCAGTCAGAGAGATAGACAAAATAGTTAGAAGACATACAAAAAACAATTAGCAAAATAGCAATAGTAAATCCCTTCATCGAAGTAATGAGTTTAAATGTAAATCAACAATATCAAAAGACATGGACTGTCTGAATGGATTAAAAAAAGCAAGATCCAAATGCATCTGGCTACAAAAGACCCAATTTAGATCTAAGGACACACATAGGTTAAAGAAAAAGGATGGAAAAGATATCCCATGTGATTAGTAACCACAAATGAGCAGGAGTCACTTTACTTGTATCAGACAAAAAACACTTTAAATCAAAAACTGTTTCAAAGAGACAAAGAAGAAAATTATATAATGATAATAACATCAATTCACCAAGAAGATATAAAAATTATAAATATATGTACACTTTAAATAGCTCCCAAATATATGAAACAAACATTGATAGAATTGAAGGGAAAAATAGACAGCAACACAATAATAGTAGATGATTTCAATACTCCACTTCTTAAAATGTAAATAACAACTAGATAGAGATGAATAAGGAAAAAGAGGACCTGAACAACACTCCAGATTACTTGGACCTGATAGATGTATACAGAACACTACACCCAACAATAACAGAATACATGTTCTACTCACATACACCGGAATATTCTCCAAGACAGACTGGGAAAATCACTAAATATATGAAATTTAGCAACATACTCTTAAACACCAAAAGTCAAAGAAGTAATCACAAGAGAAGTTGAAACAAATGAAAATGAAAACATAACATATTAAAATTATGGGATTTAGTGAAAGCAGTTCTCAGAGGGAAATTTGAGCAGTAAATGCTTACTTTAAAAAAAATAGAAAGCTTCCAAATAACCAACCAAAATTTTTTTATATCATTAATGTACAATTACTTAAACAACCTATGGTTACTAGACTCCCCCTTTTATCAAGTCCCCCCCACATACCCCATTACAGTCACTGTCCATCAGAGTAGTAAGATGCTATAGAATCATTACTTGAATTCTCTGTATATACTGCCTTTCCCATGTTCCACCCCCACTACACTATGTGTGCTAATCATAATGCCCCGTTTTCCCCTTTATCCCTCCCTTCCCGTCCATCCTCCACAGCCCTTTTCCCTTTGGTAACTGTTAGACCATTCTTGGGTTTGTGAGTCTGCTGCTGTTTTGTTCCTTCCGTTTTTTTCTTTGTTCTTATGCTCCACAGATGAGTGAAATCATTTGGTACTTATCTTTCTCTGCCTCCTTTATTTCACTGAACAAAATACCCTCTAGCTCCATCCATGTGATTGCAAATGGTAGGAACTTTTTTCTTCTTATGGCTGAATAATACTCTACTGTGTATTTGTACCACATCTTCTGTATCCATTTACCTACTGATGGACACTTAGGTTACTTCCATTTCTTGGCTATTGTAAATAGTGCTGAGATAAACAAAGGGGTGCATTTGTATTTTCCAAACTGGGCTCCTGCATTCTTAGGGTAAATTCCTAGGAGTGAAATTCCTGGGTCAAATGGTATTTCTATTTTGAGTTTTTTGAGGAACCTCCATACTGCTTTCCACAATAGTTGAACTAATTTATATTCCCACCAGCAGTGTAGGAGGGTTCCTCTTTCTCCACCTCCTTGCCAACATTTGTTTTGTTTTTCTTTTGGATGTTGGCCATCCTAACTGGTATGAGGTGATATTTCACAGTAGTTTTAATTTGCATTTCTCTGATGATTAGCCATGTAGAGCATCTTTTCATGTGCCAGTTGGCCATCTGAATTTCTTCTTTGGAGAAGTGTCTGTTCAGATCCTCTGCCCATTTTTTAATTGGATTATTTGCTTTTTGTTTGTAGAGGTGCATGAGCTCTTTATGTATTTTGGATGTCAATCCTTTATCAGATATGTCGTTTATGAATATACTTTTCCATACTGTAGGATGTCTTTTTGTTCTACTGATGGTGTCCTTTTCTGTACAGAAGCTTTTCAGCTTGATGTAGTCCACTTGTTCAGTTTTGTTTTTATTTCCTTGCCCAGGGAGATATGTTCATGAAGAAGTTGCTCATGTTAATGTCCAAGAGATTTTTGCTTGTGTTTTTTTCTAAGAGTTTTATGACTTCATGACTTACATTAAGGTCTTTGATCCATTTTGAATTTATTTGGTGTATGGGGTTAAACAGTGATCCAGTTTCATTCTCTTACATGTAACTGTCCAGTTTTGCCAACACCAGCTTTTGAAGAGGCTGTCATTTCCCCATTGTATGTCCATGGTTCCTTTATCGTATATTAATTGACTGTATATATTCGGGTTAATATCTGGACTGTCTATTGTGTTCCACTTGTCTGTGTGTCTGCTCTTGTGCCAGTACCAAAGTGTCTTGATTACTGTGGCTTTGTAGTAGAGCCTGAAGTTGGGAAGCAAGATCCTCCCTGCTTTATTCTTCCTTCACGGGATTGCTTTGGCTATTTGGGGTCTTTTGTGGTTCCATATGAATTTTAGAACTATTTGTTCCAGTTCATTGAAGAATGCTGTTTGTATTTTGATAGGGATTGCATTGAATCTGTAGATTGCTATAGGCAGGATGGCCATTTTGACAATATTAATTCTTCCTACCCATGGGCATGGGGTGAATTTCTATTTGTTAGTGTTCCTTTAATTTCTGTTAGGAGTGTCTTGTAGTTTTCAGGGTATAGGTCTTTCACTTCCTTGGTTAGGTTTATTCCTAGGTATTTTATTCTTTTTAATACAATTGTGAATGGAATTGTTTTCCAGATTTCTCTTTCTGTTAGCTCATCGTTACTGTATAGGAAAGCAACAGATTTCTGTGTATTAATTTTGTATCATGCAACTTTGCTGAATTAAGATATTAGTTCTAGTAGTTTTGGAGTGAAGACTTCAGGTTTTTTTATGTACAATATCATGTCATGTCATATGCAAATAGTAACAGTTTGACTTCTTCTTTACCAACTTGGGTGCCTTGTATTTCTTTGTTTGGTCTGATTGCCAGGGCTATGACCTCCAGTACTATGTTAAATAACAGTGGGGTAAGTGGGCATCCTTGTCTTGTTCACGATCTTAGGTGAAAAGCTTTCAACTTCTCACTGTTAAGTATGATGTTGGCTGTGGGTTTGTCATATATGGCATTTATTATGTTGAGATACTTTCCCTTTATACCCATTTTGTTGAGAGTTTTTATCATGAGTGGGTGTTGAATTTTGTCAAATGCTTTTTCAGCATCTATGGAGATGATCGTGTGGTTTTTGTCCTTCTTTTTGTTGATGTGGTGGATGATGTTGATGGATTTTGGAATGTTGGACCATCCTTGCATCCCTGGGATGAATCCCACTTGATCATGGTGTATGATCCTCTTGATGTTTTTTTTTAATTCGGTTTGCTAATATTTTGTTGAGTATTTTTGCATGTGTGTTCATCAGGGATACTGGTGTGTAATTTTCTTTTTTGGGGGGGTTTTGTCTGGTTTTGGTATTAGAGTGATGCTGCCTTCATAGAATGAGTTTGGAAGTATTCCCTCCTCTTCTGTTTTTTGGAAAACTTTAAGAAGAATCAGGATTATGTCTTCTCTATATGTCTGATAAAATTCCATGGGGAATCCATCTGGCCCGGGGTTTTTTTTCTTGGGTAGTTTTTTGATTACCAATTCAATTTCATTTCTGGTAATTGGTCTGTTTACACTTTCTGTTTCTTCCCTGGTTCAGTCTTGAAAGGTTGTATTTTTCCAGGAAGTTGTCCATTTCTACTATGTTTTCTAGCTTGTTAGCATATAGATTTTCATAGTATTCACTCATAATTCTTTTTTTTTCTTTGGTGTCGATTGTGATTTTTCCTTTCTCATTTCTGATTCTGTTCATGTGTGTAGATTCTCTTTTTCTCTTAATAAGTCTGGCTATCTGGGTTTATCTATTTTGTTTATTTTCTCAAAGAACCAGCTCTTGGTTTCATTGATTTTTTTCTTCGTAATTTTATTTATTTCTTCTCTGATCTTTCTTATGTCCCTCCTTCTGCTAACTTTGGGCCTCATTTGTTCTTCTTTTTCCAATTAAGATAATTTAGACTACTCATTTGGAATTGTTCTTCCTTCTTTATATCTGCCTGGATTGCAATATACTTTCCTTTTAGAACTGCCTTCACTGCATCCCACAGAAGTTGGGGCTTTGTGCTGTTGTTGTCTTTGTCTCCATATATTGCTTAATCACTATTTTAACATGGTCATTGATCCATTGATTATTTAGAAGCATGTTGTTAAGTCTCCATGTGTTTGTGAGCCTTTTTGTTTTCTTTGTACAATTTATTTCTAGTTTTATGCCTTTGTGATCTGAGAAGTTGGTTGGTAGAATTTCAATCTTTTTGAATTTACTAAGGTTCTTTTGGTGGCCTAGTGTGTGGTCTATTCTGGAAAATTTTCCATGTGCACTTGAGAAGAATGTGTATCCTGCTGCTTTTGGATGTAGAGTTCTCTATATGTCTGTTAGGTCCATCCTTCTAGTGTGTTGTTTACTGCCTCTGTGTCCTTACTTATTTTCTGTCTGGTTGTTCTGACTTTTGGAGTGAGTGGTGTGTTGATGTCTTTCAAAATGAATGCATTGCATTCTATTTCCTCCTTTAATTCTGTTGGTATTTGTTTCACATATGTCGGTGCTCCTGTGTTGGATGCATATATATTTATGATGGTCGTATCCTCTTGTTGGAATGTCCTCTTTATCATTATGTAATGTCCTTCTTTATGTCTTGTTACTTTCTTTGTTTTGAACTCTATTTTGTCTGATACAAGTACTGCAACTCCTGCTTTTTTCTCCCTATTGTTTGCATGAAATATCTTTATCCATCCCTTCACTTTTCACTGTGTATATCTTTGGGTTTGAAGTGAGTCTCTTGTAAGTAGCATATAGATGAGTTTTGCTTTTTTATCCATTCTATTGCTCTGTGTCTTTTGATTGGTGCATTCAGTCCATTTACATTTAAGGTGATGATTGATAGATATGTACTTATTGCCACTGCAGGCTTTGGATTCATGGTTACCAAAGGCTCAAGGATAGCTTCTTTATTATCTAACCATCTAACTTAACTCTCTTGTTAAGCTATTATATACACAATATGATAATTCTTTATTTCTCTCCCTTCTTATTCTTCCTCCTCTATTCTTGATAAGTTAGGTGTTTTATTCTGTACTCTTTTGTGTTTCCTTTGACTGTTTTTGTTGATAGTTGATTTTATTTTTCGCCTTTAGTTAGTATTTGGTTGGTCTGCTTTCTTTGCTGTGATTTAATTTTCTCTGGTGACATCTATTTAGCCTTAGGAGTGCTTTCATCTAGAGAAGTCCCTTTAAAATACCTGTAGAGGTGGTTTGTGGGAGACAAGTTCCCTTAACTTTTCTTGTCTGTAAACAGTTTAATCCCTCCTTCTAATTTAAATGATAATCATGCTGGATACAGTATTCTTGGTTCAAGGCCCTTCTCTTTCATTGCATTAAATATATCATGCCTTTCTCTTCTGGCCTGTAAGGTTTCTGTTGAGAAGTCTGATAATAGCCTGATGGGTTTTCCTTTGTAGGTAATCTTTTTTCTCTCTCTGGCAGCCTTTAATATTCTGTCTTTGTCTTTGATCTTTGCCATTTTAATTATTATATGTCTTGGTGTTGTCCTCCTTGGGTCCCTTGTGTTGGGAGATCTGTGGGCTTCCATGGTCTGAGAAACTATCTTTCTCCCCAGCTTGGGGAAGTTTTCAGCAATTACCTCCTCAAAGATACTTTCTATCCCTTTCTCTCTCTTCTTCTTCTTCTGACACCCCTATAATGCAAATATTGTTCCATTTGGATTGGTCACATAGTTCTCTTAATATTCTTTCATTCCTAGAGATCCTTTTATCTCTCTCTGCCTCAGCTTCTCTGTATTCCTGTTCTCTGATTTCTATTCCCTTAACAGTCTCTTGCACCTTTTCAAGTCTGCTCTTATGCCCTTCTGTGGATTGTTTCATTTCAGTTATCTCCCTCCACAATTCATTCCTTAGCTCTTCCATATTTCTCTGCAGGTCCATCAGCATGGTTATGACTTTTATTTGAATTCCTTTTCAGGAATATTGGTTATATCTATCTCACCATGCCCTCTCTCTGGGTTTTTCTGAGTGATTTTTGGCTGGACCAGATTCTTCTGCCTTTTCATGCTGATAGAAGTGGTTGCAGGCAGGTGGCACATGTCTCAGTTGGGAGAAAAAAGCCCCTTCCTGTTTGTTGCTCACCTTGCCCTTCTCTACTGCCTGTGCCATCTACCCACACACTGGGAGCAGCCTTTGTGATAATCTTCTGAGGAACTTCGGGCCCCCTAGCCCCCTGGGGGGTAAATCAGCTGTGGGCAGGGTGGCCCTCAGGATAGCCAAGCACCCTGCAGGGGTCACAGCCGTGTGTTCTTGTGCAAGAATGGCACCCCTTTGTGCCTTTTGGACCTTGCTCCAGCTTCCGCTGCCTGTGCTAGTTACCTGCACCCTGGGAGCAGTCTCTGGGATAATCTCCTGATCTGCCATGGGCAGGGACGCCCTAAGGCTACCCTAGATCACTGCAGGGAGTCACAGCCATGCCAGGTGTGTTCTCCCATGAGAACGGTGTCCCTTTGTGCCTTCCGGACCTTGCTCTGGCTTCTGCTGCCTGTCCTGCTTAGCTGCACACTGGTAGGAGACTCTGTGTGGTTGCTATGGGCAAGGCCGCTCTCCGGCTGCTCTGCAGCTGTGGCGAGTCAGCTGGTCCACTTGCAGCACCAGTCGGGGGTAACGAATGGCAGGCTGCTTATTGCCTCAGGGCTGATTTACCCCCCAGGGGGATAGGGGGCCCGAAGTTCCTCAAGATTTCTAGCCTGCTGCACTGAATGTGCTGGGACAATTTTGTTCAGCTGTTGAGCCATTGCCCCTTTAAGACTTTTAAAATGTGCCCACTTTTCTCTTGTCCCAGAGGAGCCAGCTGTGGGGACCCACTCGCAGTCTCCATATCAGACCCTACCCTTCTGCCACTCTAATATCCAGCACACCATGCAATGTGTGTCTGTGCTCCCAGTACAGATTACTAGGGCTGGTTATTTAGCAGTCCTGTGCTTCCTCTCCCTCCCCACTCTGACTCCTCTCCTCCCACAGGTGGTCTGGGGTGGGGGGTGTGCTCAGGTCCCGCCAGGCCGCAGCTTGTATCTTACTTCCTTTGTGAGATGCTGAGTTCTCACAGATGTAAATGTAGCTTGGCTGTTGTACTGTATTTTCTGGTCTCTCTTTTAGGGATAGTTGTATTTTCAAAAATATATATGTTTTTGGGAGGAGATTTCTGCCACCCTACTCATGCTGCCATCTTGAGCCCCTCTAAATTATCTCCATTCTGTCAGGCCATTTTTTAAAGAACTTAAATTCAATCCATTTCATATGACTAGCATAAATAAAAATAAATTCCTCATGGACAGAAATTTCAAATGTTCTATTGTGAGATCCTGAGACAAGCTACCTGGGTCACCAGTGCTCTTTCCCCACTCTCCTGTCCATTCTTTTGTTTTTATTATTTGAGTACAAGGCAATCTTACCCACTAGATTAAGTTGTATTTAGGGTAATGACTATGCCTAATTAGTCTTCATACTTCTGTAACATACTTGTAACTGCTCACACTTAGCACAGTGTTACACACACAGTGCATATAGTTTCTAGTCACACACATACTGCCAATTGCTTTTCTAACTTGCTGATCTTGCCTCCATGGTAGATGACACTCAGTGACCCCAGCTAAAAACTGAATCCCTGCTGCTAAGGATCCTGGGAGTTTCTCACATGAAAAGTAGCTTAATATCAATACATACCACGTCTGAAATTCAGAGTCTGTTCTTGGGACCTGTAATTCTGGACAGTATTTGAAAGCACTAAGCGTATATACACATATGGATTTTTAATATAATACTAACATGCAAATTAATTTGATCTGTGACGAACTTTCAGAATGATGTCAGCATTCCAGAGATTATAACACCAACACACCAGAAAGTAAGGACATATAGCTTTGCCATGCCCAGCAGTTAAAAGAAAAGAATCCCCAGAAAATTCTTCCAGCAGTCTGACAGAAAAACAAAATGCACAAAAACTGCACACATTGCCCCTAACAGGAAGTGTTTTTTTTAACATCTAGTCAGTTTCTGAGAAACTTAGAACTTGTCTTTCACTTTCAACTGACATATGCTCGATAAAAATAGCTTCAAGTTGTTCTTAACTGACACCAGAAATCCCTTGTTAGTAAGAAAAAGTAGATGAGAGCCAAAGACTTTAAATATATAGAAGGACTAATCAGATTGTCATAGTTAGTGGGACATGTAGCACCAGTGTTCCAGTCCACTTCTGCAAATACAGAACCATGCATGAGCCTAAGTGGACCTTCCTCTTCTAACACATTGATACATCATTGCTGAAATCCCCAACTAGAGTAACCGTCAGGGCCCCATGACCCAAGACACTGCTATTCAAAAGCTATTAGACATGTTTAAACTCCATTTACTGGTCTGTAAAATGTCATAAGCTAGTGTACTAAAGAATAAATTAAATTTAGTAACACCCATAAAGAACTTAGCATAGTGCCTGCCATCTAGTAGGCAACAAATGCATTTTACTTATAACACTAACTCAGGCCACAGTGCCTCAAGAAAGCCATGTACTAGATGAAAATATGGTAAAAATAATTACATAAATAAATGTTCTTTTCCAAAGAAATCAAAAATTATCTACTAAAACGGTGTGTCATTTTCTACCTATCAATTTAGCTAAGATTAAAATAACAACTATTCCACCTGTTCAGGAGGATGTGAAAACACAGTTGCCTTTATATACACTTTGAGAAGTTGAAGGAACTTCACATATTTTCAGAGGCAAATTTCATAATGTTTCAAAAGTTTTTAAAAAGGGCATAACTTTTAACCAACATGTTCACTCCATAATTTTAATTCATTCAATCAACAAATACTAATTGAAGACCTACTATGTGCCCGGCACTGTTTTGAAGTCATAGGGATTCAGAAGTCCAAAAGAGACAAAAATCCCCACCTTGATGGAGGTAACATTCTAGCAGGCATTAAGCAAAAATGTAAAATGTACAGAAAGTCAGATGACAACTTCTATGAAGAAAGGTGGAGCAAGGATAGGAGAGAGCAAGTGTTGGAATTTAGTGTATACCATTTTTATATAGGGGGTCAGAAATAGCATCAATGAAATGACATTTCAGCAAAAACCTAAAGCTATAGGTCTTTAAATCACTTGAGTATCTGGCAATACAGCTGATTGCAGTGTAAAGTCCCTAGGGAAAAATGCCCAGCGTGTTTGAGAGAGGTCAGCAAAGGAAAGTTACAGGTTAGGAAACGCCCATCCCATAACTCCTGTAACCTCTTGTTAGGCCATGGGTTTTACAGATCCTAAAGAAACATGTTGTCAGCCTGAGATGAGTTCAGGCCTTCTCTGAATTGTCCACTACTGCCACAGCTTGAATGAGAGGTGAGACTGAGAGAATTCAAATCAGTACACCAGATGCATCTAAATTGGACTGTTCTGTGCACATCTGATCACTGCGCCTGCATTAAAGCCAACCCATCACCATATCTTCAAGTTGGTGACGAGGTGCAATTCATGAAGCACATAACACACATGAGCTAGTAGCGCATGCCATGGACTTTGCTTCTGCTGCTTGCAACAGGCCATAACTGGTGTTCATCCTCTCCCTCCTCCACCACCCATCTAGATTTTCCTTGTCACAGCCAAAAGCAGGCATCCTACATAAACTATTAAAAACAACAGCAAGTTGAGCTGTGTTCTTAAAACATTTCTTCTACAAGACAAGTCTAACCCAAAGAGAAAACATAACTGGAAAATCACTTAAGGTACTAGAAGGTCAGCTTATCCTCTGGTGAACAGGTACATATTCTACTTATTCATGTTTACAAAGAGTGCATGCAGCCCTTTGTCTTTACCTATAATAGCTGCATAGTCATACTGATTCCCACAAATGTTCATTGGCAAGTTGTCATCACCAGAATATGTTTCACTTTGTGGAGTAAAGTCACAGATAAATTATTTCGGTTGGAACAAAAACACAGATTTTTCAGGGTTCTCTGAGTATATTAAGTACACAATAATCACCAATTTATAAGTATATATCAAAATCATGGAAAATTCTACAATATGAAGTAGTATTTGGACACTACTTAACACTTCACTTTATACATGTTCTCCTTTTATTTTGACTAAGTCACCCTTATCAGTTTTTGATACAAATGCATTTGATTTTTTTTAATTTTGACTTTTTCAAGTAGTCATGCAGAAATGGATCAAATTCAGCAAATAGCTTGATGATTCCCAAGAAATTTCCATTATTTAAAAAATGGCAATTTTCATCATGACCTCCAGTAAAGCAAATCTTATTTTATTTTTTATTAAGGTATCACTGATGTACAATTTTATGAGGGTTTCACATGAGCAACATTGTGGTTACAACATGCACCCATATTATGGAGCCCCTCCCTACACCCCATTGCAGTCACTGTCCATCAGTGCAGTAAGATGCCGCAGAGTCATCACTTGTCATCTCCATGCTATACGAGCAAACCTTATTTTAATTATTTTAAAAAGTAATAATTGCAACAACTCTTTCAAATAATAGTGAATTTTCTCCCAGACATTGGTAAATGCTTTTATTATTTACTTGGAGCAAGTGAACTCAAACCTTTTTATGCTCAGTGCAGTCTTCAACATATCATGAGGGTTCCTGATATATTCACCCAGTTTGAAACCTATGTCATCAGTAATGGCTATCCTGGTAAAATCAGTTTACTAATTGAACAGCATATGTAAACTTTTAGTTCTGGAATAGACTAGCAAGGATCTCATAATAATTTGAACAGTTTTTAAAATTTGAATATTGTTTACTAGCTTAGGGACAAATGCAGCGCAAGTATCCCAACAGAATGGCTCCAATCTCTCACCTTAAAAGCTTAAAGAGCGGGAAAAAAGAAAGAGGGCATTATGATTCGCATGTATAGTGCGTGGGGGATACAGGGAGGGCTGCGCAACACAGAGAAGACAAGTAGTGATTTTACAGCATCTTACTACGCAGATGGACAGTGACTGTGAAGGGGTATGTGGGGGGGACTTGGTGAAGGGGGGAACCTAGTAAACATAATGTTCTTTCTGTAACTGTAGATTAATGATACCAAAATAAAAATAAAAATAAAAATAAAAAAAACCTTAAAGAATGCCACCAAAGGATGCCACAGTCCTGATTCAAACTCCTATTATTTCACAGTAAAATACATAGGCCTGTAGATCAAAGATACTACCTACCAACTTCTTAAAGCTACATGTCCATTTTACAACAGATATAAAATTTCTGTTCAGACATCTGATATTCCCTCCCAAGAGGGAGGGGCAGAATTCCAGCTTTTTACAAAAGCAACTCCAAAAGAAGGTGTATGAATTAAGAAAAACTTTACATAAATATATTGTGGTTCTGTAAGATAGTTTTTTTAAGAAATACACCCTGGATTATTTAGTTACTCAAAGAAGCATTATGTCTGTAACTAACTCTCGAATAGTTCAGACAGAGAAAGAAGGTAAATGTGGTAAAATAATTTGGGGGAGTTAATCTAATGTTTGGGGAAAATCTAATATTTTTTGCCAAGTTTGTGAGAAATTGGTATTGATTATTCTTCAAATGTTTAGTAGACTTCACCAATGAAACCACCTTGTCTGGAATTTTCTTTGTTGGGAGTTTTTCAAGAATTCAATCTTTTACCCATCAGTAGATGAATGGATAAAGAAGATGTGGTACATATACACAATGGAATACTACTCAGCCATAAGAAAGAAACAAATCCTACCATTTGCAACAACATGGATGGAGCTGGAGGACATTATGCTCAGTGAAATAAGCCAGGTGGAGAAAGATAAATGCCAAATGATTTCCCTCATTTGTGGAGTATAACAATGAAGCAAAACTGAAGGAACAAAATGGCAGCAGACTCAGAGACTCCAAGAGTGAACTAGTGGTTACCAAAGGGGAGGGGTGTGGGAGGGCGGGTGGGGAGGGAGGGAGAAGGGGACTGAGGGGTATTACGTTTGGTACACATGGTGTGGGGGATCACCAGGAGAACAGTGTAGCACAGAGAAAGCACATCTTGGATCTGTGGCATTTTTCTGCACAGATGGACAGTGACTGCATTGGGGTATGGGTGGGGACTTGATAATATGGGTAAATGTAGTAACCACATTGTTTTTTCATGTGAAACCTTCGTAAGAGTGTATATCAATCATACCTTAATAAAAAATTTTAAAAAAAAAAGAATTCACTCTTTCATTGTTAGTCTGTTCAGATGAGCTATTCCTTCCTGCGACAGTTTTGGTAGTTTGGGTCTTCCTAAGAATTTGTCCATTTTTAAAGCTAATTTGTTGGTGTTTAATTATTACTAAGATTGCCTTACAGTCATTTTTAATTTCTGTAAACTCAGTAGTTATGTACCCTATTTCATTCCTGATTTTAGTAATTTCAGTTTTCTTTATTCTTGGCTAATTTGGCTTAAAGTTTGTCAATTTTGCTGATCTCTTCAAAGGACCAGCATTTGGTTTCCTTTATTTTCTCTTTTAATTAATTTTACTACATTCATTTACAAAAATCTTTATTATTTTCTTCTTTCTGCTTGCTTTGGATTTAGTTTGCTCTTCTTTTACCAGTGTCTTAAGGTGAAAGGATATTGATTTGAGATCTATTATTTTCTTGGTGGTTGCTCCAGGGCTAACCATACACACATACATGTATATATGTAACTTCTTGGACTATGCCTCAAATTTATGCTAAATTAATTCCAGTGACATACAGAATTGTTACTGCCATAATGCTATAACTCTTACTTGTTCTTCCCCCTTTTTGTGCTATTATTCTTATATATGTGTTACATACTCCATTTTATTTGTTACAATCCCAACAATACATGCTGTAATTTTAATTCATATAATTTTTTGTCTTTTAAAGAAGCTGAAGGAGAAATATTAAATTTATAAAGCTTATTATATTAATTTTCTTACTTACAATTTCTAGTTCCCTTTATTCCTATGGGTTCAAATTAACATCTGGTGTCATATCTTTATTTAAATAAGCTTTGCACCCATCCACCTCTTTTGTGCTGTTATTATTAATTGTACTACATTTATATATGTTATAGGTCTTACAATGCAATTATATACATATCATTTTTACATATTTGCTTTTTAAAGAAATTAAGAGAAGAAATATGCATTTATGCTGTCTTATATAAATACATAATTCCTTTACTGGCACTGCTTTTTCATGTGGATTTGTATTACCACCTGGGGTGACTTGCTTCCTGACTGAAAATCTCCTTTAGTATTCCTTGTAACATCAGTCTGCTAGCAATAAATTTTCTTCAACTTGTTAGGCTTGAACTTCCCCCACACTGTTTTTCAAATAAAGTCAGTTCCTTTGGGGAGAGCTTCAGAGAGCACTGTGCTTATGGACTGCCTCTCCCTGGACAAAAATCTCTGAGACATTGCTCCTCCTACTGGCCGGGAGTGGTAGCCTCTGGTCTTCACTTGTCCATTTTTTAAACTAATTTAAATTAGTTTAAAAATTAGATTCTCAGTGTGTGGAACCCACCGTACAAGTGAGCCAGAGAGAGAATGATCACTGACTCGGTGAACTTGGACAGTCACGTAACTTATCCTCACTCAAGCCTCCCGTTTCGCTGTAAGACGGAGACAGTGGCATTGTTTTGCATGATTGTAATCAGGATTGAATTAGACATGTAACAGATAGAGCTCTTAGAAAACAATCAAGAAATATTTATTACTTCTACTGCTAGTCACTCAGAAAACATAGAAAGGCAATACAGTGAAAGCGCTTAACAGGAGGGTTTGGGATCAAAAATGATTCCATTCAGATTATTTATAGTGCTATGATCTGGAACAAGACATTACATCTTTGTGTGCCTCAGTTTGTATAAGACCAGGGAGAAATATTTGTCGCTCTGAGTTGTAAGTTATGTAAACCCATGTAAACCAGTCAGCACTGAGCCTGGAACACGTGTGCTATACATGGGGCCTGCTAACGTCAATTTCCCAGGAGGAAGTAAAAGTAGCTCCTTCCCCAAGTTGTGAGGGATCCACAGGCCAAAAGGCAATGCAGACAGGCCCAGCTTGGCAAATAAATGAGATTTTTTTCACTATTTTTTTGATTGATATACAGTATTATACTGGTTTCAAGTATACAACACAGTGATTCAACAGCTATGTACATTATTAAATCCTCAACATAGGAAGATGTTACAGAATCAATGGCTATATTCTCTATGCTGTACTACCATCCCCCATGACAAATTTATGATTGAGATTTTGTGCCTCTTTGTCTCCTTCACCTATTTCACCCCCAGACCCCAAATCCTCCCCAGTGGTAACCAAATGAGTTTTATTAAGGGTTATTTACAGAGCACTGGACGACACTGGGCAGTTGCTCTGCTGAAGGTGGCCTGGCCTTTACCAGGGAACAGGGAAGGGGCTACGTGCAGGTGAGCATGTGAGCTCAGTGCTGCAGCTTCTCCTTGAGTTTCAAGGGACTAGGTAAACATCCTTGTAGTGCTTGCATCTCTAGCCTGCAGGCTGAGGCCAGGGAGCAGGCCGTCTCCCCTTCCCTCAGAATCCAGCCCAGCAGATTGCCCTTTAAAATGGCTACTTAAAACAAACTGACTTGACTTTAGTCAGGTTTTGGGGGATCACCTGTACTACACAGAGCCCCTTTCTGCCTGTGCACCTGTGCCAGGTGCTGGGTTAGGTGTTGGGTGTTTGGGAGAATGTAAGACATGCCCTTTTCCTCACTCACTACGTGTGTAAATGAGGAGCCAGGCCCACTGTGAGTGTGTGTATTACTTAAGGAAATTACACCTAAACAAGAATGCTTCCTCCTTCTAGGTTTCTGAACCTGACACCCGCTCCTGAGATCCGTTTCATTGTATTTAAATATCCAACAGACAATTTTTAAACAGCACATCGTTTCCAAGATCTCTTTCTAAAAAGAGCATGAGGTTTCCAGTTAGGATTGTGTCAAACCCATGGACCCTCCTACTAGAACAGCTTCCAGAAATTCCTTTTTTGTCTATTGAGTCATTGCTTTGTACTCAGTGCTTTCAGTTTCACATTACTAGAAATCTGTTAGATTGCTTTACCTCTGATGACTTGGTATCTAAAGGATCTCTGGAAAGCCCCATGACATTGGATGGGGGAAATAAAAGTCCAGTGGTCCAGTGAGAGAGAAGTCACAGAGACACTCCACCTAACTGAAGACGTAAAAGAGGTAAGAATCTTTTTCACTCAAACAGCTTTTTTGCCAGTTATAGAGGAGATCTCTTCTGGGAGATGGTGCCCATGATAATGTTGGGCAGGGTGGGAAGGGGTTTAAAATATCCGTCAGTTTTCTAAAAAATGACTAGCCCCAAGCCAAGCTGCAGGGGAGCTTGATGTGGGACAGGAGGCTAGAGGAAATCCTGCCATTATCAGGCTGCAGCCCATCCCTACGGGGCCCCACTGTGCTTGCAGGGAGTTAGGCACCACAGGGCTCAACAAAGAGTTTGGAATGTATTCAAATTGTTCCTCTTTTTGCTGACATTATCGGCATTGACTCGGGACACAAATTACCATTGTCTTGATGGAACTTGCTTAATACTGACCCAACTTCAGCTAAGAAAGGGAAAGGGCTACAGATACATTATTTTCATGTGAAGGAAAGAATAGTAAGTGAGATGCAGCTACCGGACATTTCTAAAGACAGAGAAAGAAGAAAACTGACACCCAGAGTAAAATATGAAGATTCATGAGAAACCCCATACTTTTGAAAAATCATACATTTGGACTTTGTTTCAAAGTGGATTTCTTCCTTTTAAAATAGTCCAAGCTCACTGGATCCAATTCCTTAATGCCAACTCACTTTTTACCACCAAGTAGAAACTGGTTCTGCTACTCTACTAAAAATCTTCCTCCTACAAAATCTACTGCGGTGTCTCACCAAGGATATCTTTGTTTACCCTGACCTCTCTTGGGTAAGCAGTCTTAATCTTGCCTTCTGTAAACGCCTCTGAATTCCTTGGCTTGGCACCAGCTTCATTCACCAGCTACTTGTCTGAGAGCTTGCTCTCTCTGCTTTTCAGTGCCTGCTCCCCCCCTCTCTCCATTCCTCTCCCCCAACTATTCCCCCTCCGCTTCCTACTTTTTCTTCTACTCTACCAAATGGAAAACAAAAACAGAAAACTTAGAAGGGTGTGTGGCTTGAAATACAGATATTTTCTTCAAGCAACTTCCTCCCTGGCTCTCCCGATCTGCTTCCTGATCTTTTAACCCTTAAGTCATAGTCTTTGGTTCCCTTACACACACATATGTACACGAACATGATTTTTAGCAACATATAATACCTGCAGTTGTCCCAACGCTTAGCTGGAGGCCAGTTTATTGTGAGGTTAATGAGGGGCCCTTGCTAACACAAGCTTATACCAAAACTACGGAAGGGTCCCCAGCCATGTGTTTCACATGGTAATAGTCTTTGGTATTTTTATAAAATTTTCAAAAGTAAGTTATATTGGTTCAACTTCCAGAATGGCAGTATGAAGAGTTCTGTGGAACCTCATTCCAGTCAAATAAGTGTAACTAGTGAAACAAAACCCACAATTTAAATCTCTGGAAATTGCCCAAAGGGCATACATACATCAGATGATGAAACATTTATTCATGAAAGTCTTTAATCATAATAAGAATTAATGAATAAATTAAGTAATCTTGAATTTCTTACTAGCCAGGATGTAAACTAAATGTCTCTAAATCCTATTCTGTTTTCCATTGAATGTCTAGTGTAAATTTTTTCATGAGAACCCAAAAGGAAATTTTTTATGGCAAATCAAAGATTTTGTTCATGAGAGTGGCTGGGGGTTGAGAAGGCACCGTCATACCAATATTTCTTTCAATGGACTGCTTTGACAATACTTCTGCATTACTAACTTCCCAAAATTATACAGATCTCCCCTTCATCTATCTCACTGTTGACACAAAACTTTTGGCCATGTTCGGGAATTTTATGACTGCCTTCTGAATATAAAATAACCAGGTGGAAGTTTTCGATTGACATAGGCTGGAAATTCTAACTCAGGTCATCTCTTCCTTTGCAGACAAGGAAACACCCTCAGCATGGCCTCAGAGAGCCACATGCCAGCCCCCCTGTGCCTCATTGAGAACACTAAAGGGCAGCTGGTGGCTAATCAGGAAGCTCTGAAGATCCTGTCTGCCATTACCCAGCCGGTGGTGGTGGTGGCTATTGTGGGCCTGTACCGCACAGGCAAATCCTACCTGATGAACAAGCTGGCTGGGAAGAGAAAGGGTGAGTGGCACCAGCAAAGCTCTGCCGAGTCCCCTGTGTGCACCCAGACTGCCAGCACTGAGTATGGTGGCGGACGGAGAGAAAGTTAGGGATGGGGAGGAATCCTGAAAGCTAACCTTCAACCCATAGTTATGCTCTTATCCTCACTGTGATCTGAAGGAGTCAGCTCATATCTATTCCCACTTTGCCTTAGTTTCCCCTTTCAAAAGCATAAATTGTTCCTTTCTCAGAAAGACTACAGCAGTAATAAAAATATTAATGTACATAATAAGCTATAAGGCATTTAATGTATAAGACCAAAGTGTTCATGTACTAAAACCAAATTTCCCCAGATCTGTAAGATTAAAAAAAGAATGTTTAAGTCTGTATTGGTTACTTTTTTTTATAGTTGTAAAGTATCCATAACATAAAATTTACCTGTCACCAATTTTTAAGCGTTCAGCTCTGTAGCATTAGGTATATCGTTGTACAACCATTACCACCATCCATCTAGGTAAATTTTTCATCCCAACAGAAACTTTGGACCCATTAAACAATAACCCCCCAGCCCTTTGCAACCACCATTCTACATTCTGTCTCTATGAATTTAACTTCTCTACAGATCTCCTATAGATGAAACATGCTGTTTGCCCTTTTGCGACTGGCTTGTTTCAGTTAGTATGTCTGCAAGCTTCTTCATTGTAGCATGTGTCAAAATTCTGTTCCCTTCTAAAGGTGAATAATTGTATATGCATATGTGCAAACCAGTTTGTTTATCTGTTCATTTGTGGATGGATGCTTGGTCACTTCCATCTTTTGGCTACTACGAATATGTAATTCATAAAGAATGTTGCCAAGAACATGTTAAAGAAGTCACCAGATCATTTTTCACAATAACTGCCCCATTTAACTTTCCTATCAGAAATGCAGAGGGTCCTAATTTCTCCACATCTTCACCAATAGATGTAATTTCTGGTTTTTTGATAGCAGCCATCCTAATGGGTGTGAAGTAGTATCTCATGGTGGTTTTTATTTGTATTTCCCAAATGACTAGTAGTGTTGAGCATCTTTTCATGTGTTTATTGGACATTTGTATATTTTCTTTGATCAAAGAAAAGTCTATTCAAGCTTTTGCTCATTTTTTAATTGGGTCGTTTTTTGTGTGTTGCATTGTAGGACTTCTTTATATATTCTGGATGTCAATTCCTTGTCAGATTTGTGACTAGTATATATTTTCTCCTATTCTATGGGTTACTTATTCAATTCTGTTGGCAGTGTCTGTTGCATAAAAGTTTTAATTTTGATGAAGTCCAACTTACTTATTTTTCTCTTTTGTTGTTTATGCTTTTGGTTTCATATCTGAGAAATCATTGCCAAATCATGAAACTTTCTCCCTGTTTTCTTCTAAGAGTTTTATAGTTTTTGCTGTTCCATATAGCTCTTTGATCCTTTTTTGTTAATTACTGTAGAAGGAAAGCTTTCTGTCTCACCACAGAATGATAATAATTGTGGCCTTTCAAATATGGCCTTTATTATGTTGAGTCTATTATGTTTATTATATTGAGTTAGTTTCCTTCTACCACCAGTTTATTGTTTTTGTCATGAAAATGTGTTTAATTTTTTTCATGTGTTGGATATTCTAATGTTCCTATTCCTCTGATTGTAAATAAGATTAATACTGGTTGTAGTTTCAGCTTTCTCTCCTGACCTTGATTATGTTAACTTTTATCTCAATTTGTAGATCCATCTGCTATTAAAATGCTACCTTCTCTTGCTTCACTCCCCTTGCAGGCTTCTCTCTGGGCTCCACAGTGCAGTCTCACACCAAAGGAATCTGGATGTGGTGTGTGCCTCACCCCAAGAAGCCAAGCCACACCCTAGTTCTGCTTGACACCGAGGGCTTGGGAGATGTGGAGAAGGTCAGGACTGAGGATTCAGCTTGGGAATGAGCCCCCCATCTCTGAATATTCTCTACACTATTTAATTTTTCTTTAAATAAGAGCTTGCACTGAACCATAATGTTTTCTTCATTTCTATTGATTTGCCATGAAACCAAACACAGTGACAGAGTCAGAAAAATATCCTTAAGACAGAATTCTAAAAAACATAGTGGCCAGCATTCTAATTACTAATAACAGGTTATAAATTAAGCCAGTTAACCTAGATGCATAAGGGAGTAAAAATAAAATCAATGTCATAAGTTTTGTTCTGCAGAGAACTGTACTTAGGGATCTAGGTTCTGAAATCCATAGCCTTGTGTTAAAAGGTCAACTTTGTCACTAACTTAGTGGCCTTAGCAAATTATTTGACCTCTTTTCATATCAGCTTTCTGACCTATAAAACCAATTTGCTTCATAGTGTTGTTTTGAATATTTAATGGTGATAAGTAATAGAAAGTGTTAAGTGCATATTTACTCAATAAAATAGCTACAAGTATTATTACTCTATGTAAGTCAATTTTGCTGTAAAAACAAAGAAAATGTAAAATTAAAATTATATTTGTGGTCTTAGATTGCCCATCAGCCTTGACTATTTGTTTTTTGATTATCTACCCATGGTCAGAAAGGGCATAGTGAAAAATCAGTGTAAAACAAAAATACTAACCAGAAGACCATTCAAAATCCAATTCTACTAACAAGTATTTTTGTTTGGATCTGTCTTCCTCTTATAGGTCAGTAGTCTAAAAAAAACTCTAATTAAATGAACATTCTTTCACTACTGCTGATCTGGAAAGTGCTGTGAGAATGAAACATAATTTTGGCCCAAATGTGTTCTGATTTCCAGGGTGACAGTCAGAATGACTCCTGGATATTTGCTCTAGCCATACTCCTGAGCAGCACCTTTGTATACAACAGCATGGGGACCATCAACCAGCAGGCGATGGACCAGCTGCAGTATCCTTTTTGGGGTTCAAAACAGCATCAAAGTCAGAGGGGAGACTTCTGTTTAACAACTAGCTGCAAGACTGTGCATCCTGGAAAATCCAGCACATATACACAAAAAGAAAACATTAAAAATAATTCGGGGGCACAGGCAAGATGTTCTGTACCCATGGAAGAACTGACAGTTGAGTTAAGAACAAAGGGGAAAGAAAAGTTGTGAATATGTGGACTAATGTGGGATGAGGGACACTGTTCTTACATGCCAGTTTTCCTTAGTTTGGCTGCTCAGCTATGTGACAGAGCTGACAGATCGAATCAGGGCAAAGTCCTCACCTGCTGCAAACGGGACTGAAGATTCAGCTGACTTTGTAAGCTTCTTTCCAGACTTTGTGTGGACACTGAGGGATTTCACCTTAGATTTGGAAGCAGATGGAACAACCATCACAGCGGACGAGTACCTAGAGAATTCACTCAAGCTTAAGCAAGGTAAAGGGGACTTACAATTGGTAATGGGAATGATGAAACAATTGAAACTATCATTTTTTAGTTTTCTACTTACAGTTTTCTTAGTTTTCCACTTCTCCTCAGGTGGCCATTACTGAGAATTAATGCCTGTTTGATATCTGAATTAACAGATTTCATTTTAAATTATAGTCTCCCTTGTTCTAAGAATAAGTTTTTTTTTCTTTCACCTTTCCCTGGCCTATGACTGGATTGATTTTATCTTCCTGCTTAGGGCTTATGATGCTGTAATTAGTTAAAGGGTATAGAATAGGATGGGCAATTTATTTGACTAGATTGAAGCATGAACACTAGTCCAAGGGTTGACAAACTATGACCAGCCTGTCAGCTGTTTGTTTAAAATTAGGGTTCATTGGAATATTACCATGCCCATTCACTTATAGAATAGATTGTCTCTGACTGCTTAAATGCTACAGTAGCAGAACTAAATACTTGGAAAAGAGACCACCTGGCTTGCAAAGCTTACAATATTACTCTTTGGCCCTTTATAGAAAAGTTTGCAAGTCTCTATATTGGCAAATTTGTTTTTAATCTTCCTCCAGGTACCAGTCCAAAGGACAAAAATTTTAATCTGCCCCGACTCTGTATCCGAAAGTTCTTTCCAAAAAAGAAATGCTTCATCTTTGATCGGCCCACTCAACGTAAGAAGCTAAACCAGCTAGAGACCCTGCATGATGATGAGCTAGATTCTGAGTTTGTGCAACAAGCTGCAGTCTTCTGTTCCTACATCTTTAGCAATTCCAAGACTAAAACCCTTTCTGGAGGCATCAAGGTCAATGGACCTCGTGAGTCCCCTTCCCAATCTTTTTCACTCATTGTTAAGATTAAAGGAGGGTCAAATAACATCCATTTAGTTTTAGCTTCGAAAAATGTACATCTGTTGTTGTCATGTTAAATTCTAGATGAAACCAACATTTTAAATAAATGTTACTGGTCAAATTTTTGGATAAGATAGGAGAGGCCAAAAGAAAAAAAGCTCTATTTTTAAAAAATTACCCAATTACTGCTCCCGCACTGTCCAGATGATAGTCTTTAGACAAGTGCTATCTCAATTTACCTGTGAATTAATCAAAGTTAATGAAAAGTAAAAATTCCAATCACATAGCCATATTTCAAGGACTCATACCTCCAGCAGCTAGTGGCTACCATACTTGCCAATGGGTTTCAGCCTGAGGCAAGTTCAGTACAGATTCAGTGTGACCAAAGCAATGACAGTAGAATGTTCTTGGGGTGAAAGGCCTATACACAACTTTATTTCCAGGTGGCAGGTCAGTCACTAAAATCCCATTCACTCAGAGCGAGTCTGCATGCAGCAAGCCGGTCTCTGCCTCTGGGCTTCTCTACCCACACAGCCGTCCCAGTCTTTGCCCTTGGTGCTGCCACCACTCCAGCCTCTGCTCTGCTCTCCTGCAACCTTGCAGCCATGCCACCATGTGGGCTCTTTATATAGAGTCAATAACAATGCATTGCCCACATGTGTGTAGTGAGCTAGCCAACCAGGGCCAGGTGAGAATTCTGGCCACAGGAACCTTCACTTTATCCACAACTGGGCATCACATATGGAACCTCTCCTTCTGTTGGGGGAGTGTTGTGTATTTTCCTCAGTTCCTGTCCCTACCGCAACAAAGAACTGAAAGGCAGAGACACAGTAGTGAAGCAGAGTAAAAGTTTTATTTAAAGTTACTTACTTAGAGAGAAAGTGTGCAGGTGACCTCAGGGAGGAGAGTTGCCCTGAAAGGTTGGATAAAGTTTAAGCCTACACACTTAGAAAGTACAGGAGACCTCAGAGGGAAGTGAGCTGAAAGATTGGGAAAAAGTTAAAGTTATGCACTTAGAAAGTGCAGGCTACTCAGAGAAAGGAGTGTACTCAGAGGTTGGGGATTCCTCATTTTAAAGATTTTTTTTCAGGAATGACAGAGGGCTGGGGATGCAGACTTGTTAAGTAGTCCCTGAATATTTAAAATTAGCACAAGTAATATACTGCTCTGGTCCCCTCCCAGGATAGCAGCTTCCTGGTTTGGAAGCATATCAATTAAGACTGCCTGCCCAGCCCCCAAAGTGGGCTGAGTTATTGTCTGTTTGCTAAAGAGTGAGTTAAGAATCTTACTTCTTAACTTCCTGGGTATTAAAATGTAATCTTATTTTTAAGGTGGAATCCTTCCTGCCTTTTACTGTGTTGTTTACAGCTGGGCCTGTTTGCTAAATTAGTTGCCCAGGTTGCAAATTACTTCATTAGGGGTGAAGGAGAAAAACAGCATATAGGTAAAGTTAAATAAGCTGGGTCTGCATGATTAACACAATAAAGACATGGGCTATGCTGAGTTACCCTCCTTTCTGGCTAGGGAATATTCAAACATTCCAGGCCAAGTTACTCCCAGCTTTTTGAGCTTTAACTGATTAACTCATTAACACTGGGTCTTTTTTCAGAGGGCTTTCCTGGACTTATTCTCTTTCCGCCCAGCTCATATCTATTTTCCTGCCTAACACTTACTCACAGAAATTTCTCTTGGACAACGCTGTGCTAGAATAAGCAAAGTGGAGGCTTCATTTTGATTTGTTCCACTGATGTTGATCATATGCTTACCATGCACCAGGGCTGATGATGCAGACGTACATGAGAGAGTCATGGTTCCTGTCCTGTGGTGTACGGGGACAAAGTGGATGTAAACACAGGCCTATGCTAGTCGGAACAGAGATTCTCAGCCTCTGATGGGCATACATATCACCTGGGCATTTGCCAGAGAGAAGGGCATAATTCAGGTGATCTGGGGCAGAAGCTGAGAGTCTACATTTCCAGCAAGGTTCCAGGTGCTACTGAGGACATTAAGGCTGTGAGGCAAGTGGGTGATAATGGACATGATCAGAACTACACAGAATAGAACATTTCCACATCCCTACCTACAACAAACATCATCATCTGTTCTCTATTTCTAGGTCTAGAGAGCCTGGTGCTGACCTATGTCAAGGCCATCAGCAGTGGGAATCTGCCCTGCATGGAGAATGCAGTACTGGCCTTGGCCCAGATCGAAAACAGGGCTGCAATGCAGAAAGCCATTGCCCACTATGAGCAGCAGATGGGCCAGAAGTTGAAGCTGCCCACAGAAACCCTCCAGGAGCTTCTGAACCTGCACAGGGCCTGCGAGACAGAGGCCATCAGCGTCTTCATCAAGAGTTCTTTCAAAGATGTAGACCATTCATTTCAGAAAGAATTAGCGGTAATTTTTTTCTCATGTTTAGGTGGATGAGGGTCTTAGAAAGCAAAGTACTACTGGGAAATTAAATGGGTTTTACTTTGAAGGAAGCAATTCTTACTAGACTAAAATGGTGACAACCACTATTTGTTATCATAATAAAAAGAACCAATTTTATTATGATGGGCTCAAATTTTAAAAATATCTTTCCTTCATGAACAAATAATCTTCCTTATATTTTAATTAAATGCATTTAAGTAACAATCAGAGCTTCTAATCAAACCACATGCCCACTGTTAGCAAACTGATTGATATTCTAGCCAAAAGCAAAGAAAATTGCAGATCATCCTGAGCATGCTTATGTTGAGCCACATCTGTTCCACATGCAATCATTGGTCCAATTTGAAAAGCAGTTTATCTCTAAACGTATGAAAAAAAGCGATCTCAGCTCTGAACTTCACCTCCAAAGAGAAAGGGACTTCAGGATCAAGAGAAAAGGATCACTGAAGTATCTAATAAGTTTTTCTAGGGGTCATAAACTAATTTTTGAGAAGTCTTTCCAGAAATTCTGAGGTCAAGCTAACATCTTTTCCCTGTTATTCTTGTAACCTCCTACTTTTATATTACAGAACCAGCTAGAAAAAAAGCGGGATGACTTTTGTAGACAGAATGTGGAAGCATCATCAGATCGTTGCACAACTTTACTTATGGAAATCTTCAGTCCTCTAGAAGAAGCTGTGAAGCAAGGGGCCTATTCTAAACCAGGAGGGTACCATCTTTTTATTCAGAAGACAGAAGAGCTGAAACAGAAGTACTTCCAGAAACCTAGGAAAGGGATACAGGTGACCAAGATTTACCTGTTGATTCTGGGAAGCTGCTGACATACCCCCTTGAAACACCAACATGATAGCATTCAGTAAATATTTATAGGGAGCCTGTTGTGCCAGATATGTCCTACGTGCTTATCCAAGAGGGTGCACTCACTTAACAGCTCAGTTATTAGATGGATTAACAGATTAGTCGCTAGGTTGTTATTGTCATCCACTAATACAGCTGGATCTTTATGTGGCAAGGGACAGAAACCCAGTGAAAGTTGCTTAAACAAAACTGACATGGCATCAGTTTAGGCTTCAAACGGGCTCTGAGGATAACAGCTCCAAGCTTTCAACTAATGTCATCATCTGACTCTGTTATTCCACCCAACACCACCCTTCCCTCCCTCCTACTCTCCCTTTGCCTCCTTTCCTGTCATCTGCTTTCTCCATGATGGCTTCATTCTCCAACAAGTTCAGCCTATGTGGGACCACAGCACCAACAGCTCAAAAATGAGAGCCCTCCCTTTGCAGAACAGAGAATCTCTTTTTCCCAGTCTTTTATAGAGGATTCTGCTTAGTGGGGTGCCAGCCTGGAGCACGTGTGCACCCCTGTGACAGGGAATCTTGACCACCAGGCACAATAGGGCTGAGGGGGCAATTCCTAAAGGGAAAGAGTGAGTCAATAGGAACAAATGCTTACACCATTTCCCATTACTAACTCCATGTTCTCTGGGTCCTAAGGCTGAAGAGATTCTTCAGACATACTTGAAGTCCAAGGAGTCTGTGACTGATGCGATTCTACAGACAGACCAGACTCTCACAGAAAAGGAAAAGGAGATTGAAGGTGAGGAACCAGCCAAGAGGCTAGATAGCCTCACAAGCCTAAAGCCCAGCTAATTCGGTGAGGTAAACCTGGGGTCCTTAAACAAAGATGCCTCTTACTCTCTGAGCAGGGCATGTGCAGTCAGGGAAGCGTACAAGGCAGGAGACAACACGGCCGCCCACACACGTTTTTCTTCTTGCATTTCCTCCCAACAGTGGAACGGGTGAAAGCTGAGTCGGCCCAAGCTGCAGCAAAAATGGTGGAGGAAATGCAAAAAAAGAATCAGCAGCTGATGGAAGAGAAAGAAAAGAGTTACCAGGAACATGTGAAACAACTGACTGAGAAGATGGAGAGGGATAGGGCCCAGCTGATGAAAGAGCAAGAGAGGACCCTCGCTCTTAAACTTCAGGTATTTGCTTGCATCACCTTGAGGTTCCGTTTTCTGTTTTCCCTCTGTTCTCCCTGATCATGTCTTAGTGTGGCAATAAGAGCATCTCACCACCTATGCTCTTCAACGTCTGTCCGCCTGCCTGACCTGGCCCTTCCCTACATATAGTTATTAAAAGATTTCATTTGCTGTTAGGCCACATCTAGTCCTTAATCTGTATATCCTTCGATCAGTGGTAGATGTTATCTGCTAGGCATTATGAAAAATGTCTTCATCTGTATTTCTTGCTTAATACTATATAAAGCAAGAATGTCTATGTCCTTATTGCTTTGGAGAAAAAACAAAGGTTCAGAAAGACTAAATAATTTGTATGGAGTTGCACAACTTGGTAAGATACCTGAACTATCTTCACCACTTGGTGGAATCCACAACAATCTTTTTTACTGTCACATGTAGTATTACTTTAGTTCTTAGAGAAACTGTATGAGCAAAAAGAAGCACTTGCCTTAAGTCTCACACCTATGTGACAGTCTGCCTCTCCTATTTTCTATGCCCGGTTCCCAGTTTGTGTTGAGTTGAGAGTTATGTGCAGAAACTGAGTCTGGGGCTCTGATGTCTTTATCTATATTTGCTCTCCCTGCCACCAAATCATGGAGACTAAGATCAAAATCCTGATCTAAGACTCAGACAGTTCATCAGATTTTGAGAATTCTTTACTTCTGTGTTGTGTGTGTGTGTGTGTGTGTGTGTGTAAAGGAGTCTATAATGCATGGAAAAATTTTGAAACAAAATATGTGATTGAGATTGCCCACAAAGGTTGTGTAGAATTAATGGGAAATAAGTTCAAAACTAGTAATTAAGATTATCAATATATCCGACGGTACAAGCTGGAAATCTTTCTTAGGTAAAGGAGACACAGGAAAAGTAAGTGCAGAGCTAGGATGTCCAATAGAAAATGTATTGAAAATTAAGGGTAGAGAAAATTTCAAGAATAAATTAAATACTAAAAAAAAATCAATGAGTATGGGAACTAAAGGTCAAAATTTACTTAATGCTACCCTTTATTCAGTCTCCTTTGTCTGTCCCTTTTTAGGAACAGGCCCGATTACTAAAGGAAGGATTCCAAGATGAGAGCAAACGCCTTCATAGCGAAATACAGAACATCCAAAGGAACATGGCAAAACCAAGGAGGATGTGTTTGTTAAGCTAAAGACCTAAAAAATGGAATTCTTATGGTCATTCTTACCTAAGGCATAACTCAAGCTGTTTTTGGCTGAAAAAATGACACTACACTTGATAACAATTAGAACTTGCATTTTTACAACATCAGATTTTTGCAAAGACATGAAGACTATCATTGAAATCACGTTTGTCTTCCTATTAATATTATGAGTTGTATAAGTAGAGTAAATTTTATCTCTATACCAACACAGGAGGAATCGCAAGCTGGTCCTTACCACTCAGGAGAAGCTTAACCTCCCAGATAGCCAATAGTAGACAAATGAATACTGAGCAAAGTCTTAGGTAAAAGTATTGGGATATAGTTGAGCATCAGTTCGGCTAACTGTACAATGGGTTCCAATGTCAGGAACAAGCATCTGGCTTCTTGGTGAGAATGAACAGCTTTCCATTGCAGTGATACTGCACAGTCTGTAAGCAATGGTGTTATTTCCGAGCACTGGGAATGGACAATCCTCACTGTCAGATTCTAAACTAAAGCAAACTACCTTATACAGAGATCTAGACTGTCTCCTGAATTTCTGTAGGAAGATGAAAGAAACCATTAGCATTAGTAGGAGCTGGTCATTAACAAATGCACCACAGAAGAAAATTTTCCTTTCTTGATCAGTTAATCCATGTTATAATTTAATGGGACTTTCTGGGATTTTGGTTGTTGACACTGGGCTGAACATAGTAACATAAAGACAATTATGCATTGTGTGTTTGTCACAATGTATAATTCACAAAGATGGGCTTTAAATGATGACAGATGTTAGAAAACTAAGCTAACTTAATTATTAGTTTATAATCCTAAAGCTTAGGCTATCTCTTTCCCAGTGCTTAACAGTCATACTTCAAAGCTTGATGATTTTTTCCAAAGAGAATATGGATTGCTTTTGACATTTTTTGACCAGAAAAATGATGCTCTAGGCATTAATAGTACTATATAAACTGCAGCATAAATAATGCTGTAGATATTACTAGTACTACATATACTACAGCATATGTAGACTTTATACCAATTGTCTAAGGTCCTAAGCAAACAGTCGATGTTTCTTGAAGTGATTAAGAATTATTTCAAGCTGGAAATAAAATATACTTCATTAGACTTTTTATTTCTGAGAGATTTTTTCAAATTTTCAGCCAAAAATAAGGCTTTAATCTTTATGGCAATGGTTCACTAACTTTGCTGTAAAAGATCAGATAGTAATTATTCATGGCTTCGTGAGCCATATCATCTCTGTCTCAAATGCTCAACCCTGCCATGAAGTGGGAAAGCAGTCATAGACAATACATAAACAGATGGGCATAGCTGTGTTCCCATAAAGCTTAACCTTCAAAAATAGGTCCTATGAAAAAATCAGAGTTTGCAGAAGATCCTTGCTCCATAAAAACATTGGTCAAAGTTCTAAACATTCTAACATTCACAGAGTGCTTTGTGCTGCTTACATTTCTAAGGAATATGTGGATTAGACTGTACATGTCAGGATCTTGAAAATATAATGCAGTGTTTCAAATTATTATATGAGAGAAAAATAGGGAAGCAGGTAATGCCATTAAATCCACATGAATAAATCCGTTTTTCAGATTGTTGGGACCTTTCATTCCATTGAATCCCCTTCACCCCCATCACGTAGAGAATGCCTCCTTCCACAGTTAAGCACATGCTACTAAGCAGTATTTCTTTACTTGAACTGCAACTTCATAGGAGATCAGCTAAAGCCCACAGCATATCAGATGGAGTGTTTAAGTAGACATGCTTTATATTTTCTTTTCCAAGCTGCATTGCAACAAAGGAGTAAACAAAATACATTTTTCTTAGTTGAAGAAACTTCATGATAGAAAAGATATGTTCACCACTAGTGAAAAGCATTCCTCAGTCCATTACAGGCACTAAAATCAATTTATTAAATATACAAATTCCCTAGCCCCTACCCATCCCCTGACTTTCTGATAGAGTAGAAAGTCATTTCTGAGATGGTCATCAGGTGCTAAGATGACAAGAGAAGAGCAATTCAAAGTTATATGCTGAACTTACCACATGTTAGGGCCCACATTTGCTGACATTATGGTGTTCCTGTGTTAAAATTCTTAACCTAAAGAAATATATCTTCTATTGCTTAAATGACAGACTGTGACTTTTTCTTCCATGGATTTAGTGAAAGGAAATATAAGCTTCCCTGATCTAGAGGGAGGGAACACGCAGAACTCTGATATCTTGATTAAACAGCAGAGCTCCCACTGAGAAAGGACATGTTCTCCACATGTCCAGGGTCAAGAATCAGGCAATGAAAATGTAGTCATGGAAAAATAAACACAAACATAAAGATTGAAGAAATTTTAAAATATTTGATAAACTAAAAACTAACATTATTACCACTCTACATGTCTAATTTATACAACTTAAGATGAAATGGACCAATTTCTCAAAAAGCATAAACTACCAAAACTCACACAAGGTGAAATAGATTACCTGTACTATCCTGTAAACCCTAAAGAAATTGAATTTGTAGTAAAATATATATATATATATATATATATACATATATATATATATGTATATTCTGAAGTGATATCAACAAGATAATAGAATAGGAAGTCCCAGCCCACCTATGCCAAAATGGAGTACAACCATGTGATTTGAGCCAAACTATCATTATGAGTCCTCCAGAATACAGTTAAGAATTTGCAAAACCCCAGTTGAACACAAACAGAAAAACCATTTTAAAATGGGGAAGAAAAGAAGGACATAAAAGACAAAAATATAATTAATACAACTAATCCTGAAAGAGACACAGGAAAGAAGGCTGCACCAGACTGCATACATCTGCAGAAAAGAGCAAACCTCAAGGAATAGGGTAACATACCAAAGCTGTGGCCCAGTGGGACCCAAGCCCTTCCCCCACCCCAGCTCACCAGCGGGAGAAAAACAGAGCAGGGAGGGAGTGGAGGCCTGGGAATGCTGAACATCTAGCCCTGGATATCTGCTGGGGGAGCACAAACCTACATTGCATGGTGCTCTGGTGACTAGTGGGGTTGGAAAGCTAAGACAGGTGGAATACCTAGAGAAACAGAGATTCCAGCTGCTGTGGAAAATAGGAATTCATATCTGGCTGAGCTGGGTGGGCAGTCTGAGAGACTTCCTAACAGTGAGAGGGCTGCTAAAGGGGCAAGGATAGCACAGAGCTTACTGCTCAGGAGAAAGGACAGGTAGACAAAATTGTATGGGTGTACTCTGCCAGTAGGTTGGGAACTTAAACAATCTTCAGGCGCTCCATCTCCCTGGCTGGCTACGCAGCTCCAAGTTCCCCCACCATGATACACAGCCTGCTGTGTCTTCCTCATGGCTACCCTACACCTGGCTCACAAACCGGCAGACCCTGTACTTGTATCAGGCCAGCCAGAAGGAAGCCCCACCTACAGCAGCTACAAACAAAAAGCATAGAGGCTTACACAGGTGTGTTCAGCCCACTGGTTCTGGCAATGGAGACAGGCATAATAGCTGTCCCCAGGGACCAGCACCACTCCCATATGACCCCCGACATCACTCCACAGACTGAGCAGCTCCAGAGAGTAGAGCTTCTGGGCACTAGAGGGTGCCACATACAAATATGAAACATCGGATGAACCTGGTTCAAAGCAAAATCTCAACATCAAAGTATGACTGAGACTGAATTAATAAATCTTCCTGTAAGAGATTTCAAAATAAAAATCATGAACATGCTCATGGAGGTACAGAAAAATATTCAAGAATGCAGGAATGAATTTAGGATGGAGATCCAATCATTGAAAAGCACAATGGAGGGTATTAAAAAGCAGACTAGATACAGTGGAGGAGACAATAAATGAAATATAGAAACTAGGGAACAGGAATACAAAGAAGCTGAGGCACTGAGACAAAAAGAATCTCTAGGAATGAAAGAATACTGAGAGAACTGTGTGACCAATCCAAACAGAACAATATTCATATTATAGGGGAAGAAGAAGAAGGAGAAGGAGAAGGGGAAGGGGAAGGGGAAGGAGAAGTAAGAAGGAAGAAGGAGAAGGAGAAGGAGAAGAAGAAGGAGGAGGAAGAGGAGGAGGAGGAGAAGGAGGAGGAGGAGGAGGAAGAGAGAAAAATGGATAGAAAGTGTATTTGAGGAAGTATTTGCTGAAAATTCCCCAATCTGGGGAAGGAGATAGTGTCTCAGGCCATGGAGGTGCACAGATCTCCTAACACAAGGGACCCAAGAAGGACAACACCAAGACACATAATAATTAAAATGGCAAAGATCAAGGATAAGGACAGACTATTAAAAGCAACCAAAGAGAGAAGATCACATACAAAGGAAAACCCATCAGACTGTCATCAGACTTCTCAGCAGAAACCTTACAGGCCAGAAGGGAGTGGCATGATGTATTTAATGCAATGAAGCAGAGGGGCCTGGAACCAAGAATATTTTATCCAGCAAGATTATCATTTAAATTTGAAGGAGGGATTAAACAATTTCCAGATAAGCAAAAGCTGAGAGAGTTTACCTCCCACAAACCATATCTACAGTGTATTTTGGAGGGACTGCTATAGATGGAAGTGTTCCTAGGGTTTAATAGCTGTCACCAGAGGTAATAAAAAGGGATAGACAAATAGTACAATATGATACTTAATACATAAAGAATGGAGGAGAAAAAAAGGAAGAAAAAAAAGAACCTTTAGATTGTGTTTGTAATAGCATACTAAGTGAGTTAAGTTAGACTCTTAGATAGTAGGGAAGTTAACCTTGAACCTTTGGTAACCACAAATGTAAAGCCTGCAGTGACAATAAGTACACACCTATCGATAATCACGCTAAATGTAAATGGTCTGAATGCACCAGTCAAAAGACATAGAGTCACTGAATGAATAAAAAAACAAGCCCTGTCTATATGCTGCCTACAAGAGACTCACTTCAAAACCAAAGATCATACACAGACTAAAAGTGAAGGGATGGAAAAAGATATTTCATGCAACTAATAGGGAGAAAAAAGCAGGTATTGCAGTACTTGTATCAGACAAAATAGACTTTAAAACAAAGACACAAGAGACAAAGACAAACATTACATAATGATTGATAAAAGGGTCCATCGGACAAGAGGATATATCCATTATAAATATCTATGCACCCAACACAGGAGCACCAACATATGTGAACAAATACTAACAGAATTAAAAGAGGAAATAGAATGCAATGCATTCAGTCTAGGAGACTTCAACACTTTACTCACACCAAGGACAGATCAACCAGACAAAAAATAAGTAAGGAGATAGAGGCATTGAACAACACATTAGAACAGATGGACATAACAGCCATCTACAGAAATCTCCACCCAAAATCAGCAGGATACACATTCGTTTCAAGAGCACACGAAACATTTTCAAGAAGAGATCAAATACTAGGTCACAAAAAGAGCCTCAGTAAATTTAAAAAGATTGAAATTGTACCAACCAGCTTCTCACACCACAAGGGTATGAAACCAGAAATAAATTATGCAAAGAACATGAAAAAGCCTACAAACACATGGAGGCTTAACAACATGCTCCTAAATAATCAATGGATCAATGACAAAATAAAAACAGAGACCAAGCAATATATGGAGACAAATGACAACAATAATTCCACAATGCAATAATCTGTGGGACACAGTGAGGGCAGTGCTAAGAGGGAAGAATACTTCAATACAGGCCTACCTCAGGAAAGAAGAAAAGTCCCATATGAGCAGTCTAAACTCACAGTTAATGAAACTAGAAAAAGAAGAACAAATAAGGTCCAAAGTCAGGAGAAGGAGGGACATAATAAAGATTAGAGCAGAAATAAATAGAATGGAGAAGAATAAAACAATAGAAAGAATCAGTGACAGCAGGAGCTGGTTCTTTGAGAAAATAAAAAAATATAGATAAACCCCTAGCCAGACTTGTCAAGAAAAAGAGAGCCTACACACACACACAGAATCAGAAATGAGAAAGGAAAAATCAGTATGGACACAACAGAAACACAAAGAATTATTAGAGAATATTATGAAAAATTATATGCTAACAAACTGGATAATCTAGAAGAAATGGAAATCTTTCTAGAAAAATTCAACCTTCCATGGCTGACCCAGAAAGAAACAAAATCTGAACAGACCAATTAATAGCACCAAATTGAATTGGTAATCAAAAAACAACCTAACAACAAAACTCCAGGACCAGATGGCTTCACCACTGAATTTTATCAAACATTTAGTGAATATATAATACCTATCCTCCTTGATGTTTTCCAAAAAGTAGAAGAGGAAGGAATACTCCCAAACTTGTTGTATGAGGCCAGCATAACCCTAATACCAAAACCAGGCAAACACACCACAAAAAAGAAAATTACAGACCGATATCCCTGATAAACAGAGATGAACAAATAACAAATTATTAGAAAACTAAATTTAAAAATACATCAAGAGGATCATACACCATGATCAAGTAAGATTTATTCCAGGGATGCAAGGATGATACAATACTAGAAAATCCATTAACATCATACACCACATCAACAAAAAGAAGGACAAAAATCACATGATCATCTCCATAAAACCATTTGACAAAATTCAACATCCACTCATGATAAAATCTCTCAACAAAATGGGTATAGAGGGAAAGTACCTCAACATAATAAAGGCCATATATGACAAACCCACAGCGAACATCATACTTAACAGCGAGAAGCTGAAAGTCTTTCCTTTAAGATCAGGAACAAGACAAGGATGCCCACTCTCTCCACTTTTATTCAACATAGTTCTGAAGGTCCTCACAATGGCAATCAGACAACACAAAGAAATAAAAGGCATCCAGATTGGTAAAGAAGTTAAACAGTCATTGTTTGCAGATGACATGATATTGTGAATAAAAAACCCTAAAGAATCCACTCCAAAACTACTAGATCTAATATCTGAATTTAGCAACCTTGTAGATTACAAAGTTATTACACAGAAATCTGTTGCACTCCTATACACTAATGATGAACTAACAGAAAGAGAAATAAGGAAAACAATTCCATTCACAACTGCATCAAAAAGAATAAAATACCTAAGAATAAACCTAACGAAGGAAGTGAAAGACCTATACACTGAAAACTACAAGACACTCATGAGATAAATTAAAGAAGATACCAATAAATGGAAATATATCCCATGCTCATGGATAGGAAGAATTAATATTGTCAAAATGGCATCCTGCCTAAAGCAATATACATATTTAATGTAATTCCTACCAAAATACCATGATCATTCTTCAAAAAACTAGAGCAAATATTTCTAAAATTCATATGGAACCAGAAAAGACCCTGAATAGTGAAAGCAATCCTGAGAAGGAAGAATAAAGCAGGGGGGATTATACTCCCTGACTTCACCCTCTACTACAAAGCCACAGTAATCAAGACAATTTGATACTGGCACAAGAACAGACCCATAGATTCATGGAACAGACTAAAGAGCCCAGATATAACCCCAACCATATATGGTCAATTAATATATGATAAAGGAGCCATGGACATACAATGGGGAAATGACAGCCTCTTCAACAAATGGTCTTGGCAAAACTGGACAGCTACATGCAAGAGAATGAAACTGGATTATTGTCTATCCCCATACACAAAAGTAAAGTTGAAATGGATCAAAGACCTAAATGTAAGTCATGAAACCATAAAACTCTTAGAAGATAACATAGGCAAAAATCTCCTGAATATAAAAATGAGCAACTTTTTTCTGAATTCATCTCCTCAAGCAAGGGAAACAAAAGCAAAAATGAACACATGGGACTACATCAAACTTAAAAGCTTCTGTACAGCAAAGGACACCATCAACAGAACAAAAAGGCATCCTACAGTATGGGAGAATATATTTGTAGATGACATATCTGACAAGGGGTTAACATCCAAAATACATAAAGAACTCACACATGTTAACACCAAAAAGCAAATAACCCAATTAATAAATGGGCAGGGGATATGAACAGACAATTCTCCAAAGAAGAAATTCAGATGGCCAACAGGCACATGAAAAGATGCTCCACAACACTAATTATGAGGAAATGCAAATAAAAACCACAATGAGATATCACTTCACACCAGTTAGGATGGCCAGTATTGAAAAGACTAAGAACAACTAATGCTGGTGGGGATGTGGAGAAAGGGGAATCCTCCTACAGTGATGGTGGGAATGTAAATTAGTTCAACCATTATGGAAATCAGTATGGAGTTTCCTCAAAATGCTCAAAATAGATGTACTATTTGACACAGGAATTCCACTTCTAGGAATTTACCCTAAGAATGCAGCAGCCCAGTTTGAAAAAGACAGATGCACCCCTATGTTTATCGCTGCACTATTTACAATAGCCAAGATATGGAAGCAACCTAAATGTCCATCAGTAGCTGAATGGATAAAGAAGATGTGGTACATATACACAATGGAATATTATTCAGCCATAAGAAGAAAACAAAACCTACCATTTTCAACACCATGGATTGAGCTAGAGGGTATTATGCTCAGTGAAATAAGCCAGGTGGAGAAAGACAAGTATCAGATGATATCACTCGCATGTGGAGTATAAGAATAAAGAAAAACTGAAGGAATAAAACAGCAGCAGAATCACAGAACCCAAGAATGGACCAAGAGTTACCAAAGGGAAAGGGAGTGGGGAGGATGGGTGGGAAGGGAGGGATAAGGGCAGGAAAAAAGAAACGGGGTATTATGATTAGCATGTATAATTAGCATGTGAGGGGGGCATGGGGAGGGCTGTGCAGCACGGTGAAGACAAGTAGTGATTCTACAGCATCTTACCACGCTGATGGACAGTGACTGTAATGGGGTCGGGGGGGGACTTGGTGAAGGGGGGAGCCTAGTAAACATAATGTTCTTCATGTAATTGTAGATTAATTATAACAAAATTTTTAAAAAACGGGCAGGGGATATGAACAGACAATTCTCCAAAGAAGAAATTCAGATGGCCAACAGGCACGTGAAAAGATGCTCCACAACACTAATTATGAGGAAATGCAAATAAAAACCACAATGAGATATCACCTCACACCAGTTAGGATGGCCAGTATCGAAAAGACTAAGAACAATTAATGCTGGCGAGGATGTGGAGAAAGGGGAACACTCCTACACTGCTGGTGGGAATGTAAGCTAATTCAACCATTGTGGAAAGCAGTATGGAGGTTCCTCAAAAAACTCAAAGTAGAAATACCATTTGACCTGGGAATTCCACTCCTAGGAATTTACCCAAAGAATGTAATTTCTCAGTTTCAAAAAGACATATGCACCCCTAAGTTTATTGCAGCACTATTTACAATATTTACAATAGCTGAGATATGGAAGCAACCTAAGTGTCCATTAGTAGATGAATGTGAAAAAAGATGTGGTACTTATACACAATGGAATACTACTCAGCCATAAGAGAGAAACAAATTCTACAATTTGCAACAACATGGATGGAGCTGGAGGATATTATGCTCATTGAAATAAGTCAGGCAGAGAAAGATAAATACAAAATGACTTGCCTTATTTGTGGAGTATAACAATGAAGCAAAACTGAAGGAACAAAATAGCAGCAGACTCACAGACTCCAGGAAGGGACTAGGAGTTACCAAAGGGGAAGGGGTAAGGGAAGGTGGTTGGGGAGGGAGGGAGAAGGGGATCCAGGGGTATTATGATTGGCACTCATGGTCTGGGAGGGATCAGAAGGAAGACAGTGTAGCACAAAGAAGATAAATAATGTCTCTGTGGCATCTCACTACACTGATGGGCAGTGACTACAATGGGATATTGGGGGAGACACGGTAACAGGGGTGAATGTAGTAACCAGTTTTTTCATGTGAAACCATCATAAGAGTGTATATCAATAATACCTTAAATAAATAAATAAATAAATAATGGTAAGAAAAGCAGTTTCATTTCACTCTTGCTGGTCGTTCCCCCACAATGGACATCTCGGCACCAGCACTTTAAGAAATTCCTCTGGCCTACAGTTTCTCTCCCAGGGACAAAGAATGAGTGTAGCACACATCCTATATTCCCAGCCTTTCAGTATTATGCCCCCAAGTCCTGCTTCTGCCTCACCACACTCAGAGGGCTGAGGCAACCAGCAGAGTGAGAAATGGCTGGGGCCAGCTAAGAACAAAGGCAAGGGGCAGGCAGTCTTGATCTCAGCAGCCTCCATGGCTCTGTGGGACTGAGAGAAGGTACACAATTCTGAGACTTAATGTTCAGGAGGAAGGGAAAGACATAGAGCTTGACCCCAGCCTCCTGCCATTCCAGTACATCCCGGCATTTTAGTAAACTGCCCTTGGGAAAAGGAGCAGACAGCTCTCAGTAGTGGGCATAGCTCTGTGGGATACCTCTATGCAAAAAAATAAAAATAAAAAATAAAGGATTAAATTGCCTAATCAAAAGACAGAACAGCTGAATGGACTAAAAAAAACAAGATCCAACAATATGCTGCCTACAAGAGACTCAGTTTAGCTTTAAGGACATATATAGGCTAAAAATGAAGAAATGAAAAAAAACACTCCATGCAAATAGCAACCAAAAGAGAGAAGGTATGGCTATACATATATCAGACAAAATATACTCTAATTCAAAAATAATCTCAAGAGACAAAGAAGATCACTATATGATGACAAAGGGGTCAATTCATCAAGAGAATATAATAATTATATATATATATACACACACACACACACACAACACTGGAGTGAGTACCGAAATGCATAAAGCAAATATTAACAGATCTGAGAAGACAATAGACAGATATTATTGTAATCGTAGGGGACTTTAATACCTAGCTTTTAACAGCAGATAGATCATCCAGACAGAAAGTCAATAAGGAAACAGTGGACTTGAATACTATAGAGCAAATGGACCTAACAGACACATACAGAACATTCCATCCAACAGCAGCATTCTTCTCAAGTGAACCTATGCTCCAGAATACATTATATGTTAGGCCACATAACAAGTCTTAATAAATTTAAGATTGAAATCATATCAAATAACTTTCTCTGACCATAGTAGTGGCCTCTAGGTTCTGTTTCATTGGTCTCTACATCTTTTTAGGCCAGTACCATACTGCTTTAATTACTGTAGTTTTGTGATATATTTTTTAAACGGGAGGGTGATGCTCCAGCTCCAGCTTTGATTTCCTTTCTCAAGATTGCCAATTTTGGGTTTATGGTTCCATAGTAATTGTAGAATACTTTTTTACAGTTCTGTAAAAAATGCCACTGGGTAATGACTTCCTGAATACAACACCAAAATACAAGCAAAAAAGCAAAAATTGACATGTGAGAGTACTAAAAAGCTTCTGCACAGCAAATAAAACAATCAACAGAACAAAAAAGGCAATCAAGGGAATGAGAGAAAATACTTGCAAACCACATATCTGATAAGGGGTTAATTTCCATAATATGTAAGAAATTCCTCCAACTCAACAGCAAAAAAACAAATAACCTGATTAAAAATGGGCAAAGGACTTGAACAGACATTTCTCTGAAGAAGACATACAAATAGCCAACAGGTATATGAAAAGATGCTTAACATCACTAATTATCAGAAAATGCAAATCAAAACTACAGTAACATCAATTCATACCTAATAGATTTTATGATAATAGATAGCTATTATAAAAAACAAAAAACAAAAGAGAGTGTTGGTAAGGATGTAGAGGAACTGGAACCCTTATACACTGAGAATGTAAAATGGGTGTAGCAACTACAGAAAATAGTATGGTGGTTCCTCATAAAACAGAAGTACTATATAATCCCCAAATCCCACTTCTGAGTATATATACAAAAGAATTGCATTCTGCTAAGTGAAATAAGCCAGTTAAAAAATGAAAAATGGGGAGGATCATGGGAAGATGGTGGCATGAGTAGTTCAGAGGAAATATCCTCCCCAAAACATATATATTTATGAAAATACAATAAATACAACTATTCCTAAAAGAGACACCAGTGGATGCAGTACAACAGCCAGGATACATCTACATCAGTGAGAACTCAACATCACTTGAAGGGGGTAAAATACAAGCTGTGGCCAGGCGGGACCCAAACGCTCCCCCACCCCAGAAACCGGCGGGAAGAAAGGAGTCGGAATGGGGAGGGAGTGAAAGCAGCTAAACAACCAGCTCTAGAAATCTGCACCCAGAGCACAAACACAAGGTACACGGGGTGCTGGATATTAGAGAAATGGAAAAGCAAAACCTTTTGGCAGGTTCCTGTAACCAGAAACCTTGAGACAAAAGAAAAGCAAGTGCATTTGGCAAGTCTTAAAATAAGAGACAGGGATCCCATGCACACTTAGCCAGCAGCTGGGAATCCCCGGGAACCTTTGGTGCCCTAAACCCTGGGGAGGCAGCACAGCTCTGAAGCCCCTCACAGCACTAAGCAGCCTGCCAGTCATTCATTCAACTGGAGCAGATCCTGACACACCGGCCCAGTAGTGGGAGAGTGGCAGTGTGTGCCGGGGGCGGCAGCGCTGGAAGGGACCAGGAGCAGAATGCGTGTGCCAACTGTGCCAGAGAGGACCAGGAGAGGCTTGTGCGAGCCCACAGCGGTGGCAACCAAACAGCCCGGGTGTGGCTCGCATGCACCAGGTAGCAGTGGAGCCAGAGGAGCCCAGTAGAGGCTGGTGCGGGAGAGCCCCGCGCACACCTGCAGTGGAGCCAGAGGGAGCAGGCACGCTCCCAGCAGCTGAGCAGAATCCCAACCCAATGCACAGCCACCCAGGCCAGACCCAAAGGCCGCTGCTGGCACACAGTTGCCTAGAAGGGGCTGCTATCACGGAGGAGTGCACCTGGCATGCCTGCCATTCCCCACAGGGCTCTGTGCTGCTCTGACAGAGACCCCGCCCACAGCAGCTTAGGGGACTAACCCAGTGGCTGCTCCAGGAGTGCGGGTAACTGACACAGGCAGTGGAGAAGGGCAAGGCATCCAGCAAGCAGGAAAGGACTTTCTTCTCCCAGCTGACACACACACAAACTGCCTACAGCCATCGCTATCACCATGAAAAGGCAAAAAAATTTAGTTCAGTCCAAGATAGTTCAGACAACACCTGAGAGAGGATCTGCAGAGACAGACCTAACCAGTCTCCCTGAAAAATAATTCAAAATAAAAATCATAAACATGCTGACAGAGCTGCAGAGAAATATGCCAGAGCTAAGAGATGAAGTCTGGAGGGAGATTACAGATGTCCGGAGGGAGATTACAGAAGTAAAACAAACTCTGGAAGGATTTATAAGCAGAATGGGTAAGAAGCAAGAGGCCATTGATGGAATAGAAACCAGAGAACAGGAACGCATAGAAGCTGACATAGAGATAAAAGGATCTCCATGAATGAAACAATATTAAGAGAACTCTGTGAACAATCCAAAAGGAAAAATATCTGCATTATAGGGGTACCAGAAGAAGAAGAAGAGAGAAAAGGGGATAGAAAGTGTCTTAAGATGATTGTGGCGGCAGAAGGGAGCGGAAGATGGCGGCGTGAGTAGAGCAGCGGAAATCTCCTCCCAAAACCACATATATCTATGAAAATATAACAAAGACAACCCTTCCTAGAATAAAGACCAGAGGACACAGGACAATATCCAGACCACATCCGCACCTGAGAGAACCCAGCGCCTCGCGAAGGGGGTAAGATAAAAGCCCCGGCCCGGCAGAAGCCAAGCGCCCATCCCCCCAACTCACAGTGGGAGAAGAATAGGCAGAGCGGGAGGAAGACGGAGTACAGGACTGCCGAACACCCAGCCCCAGCCATCCGGGCCAGAGTGCAGGGCCCTGGATACTACGAAAACAGGGCAGCAATAACAGTGAGTGGGCACCAGAGGTCGGGCGCTGGAGGACATAAGAAAAGCAAGCAAACAATTTTTTTTTTTTTTTTTTGCTGTTTTGTTTTGGCAAGCGCTTTTTGGAAGTCTTAAAGGGATAGGGCCCCCAATACTAGGGAAATAGGGCAGCAAGAACAGTGAGCGGGCACTGGTGGCCTGGCACCGGAGGACACCAGAAAAGCGAGCGACCATTTTTTTTCTTTTTTTCTGTTTTGTTTTGGCGAGCGCTTTTTGGAAGTCTTAAAGGGATAGGGAACCCAATAACAGGGAAACAGGGCAGCAAGACCAGTGAGCAAATGCCTGAGGCTGGTGCCGGAGAATAAAGAAAAACGAGCGGCCACCTTTTTTTTTTTTTTTTTTTAATTAAAAAAAAAATTTTTTTTAACTTAATTTTTTTTTTTTGTGGTCGTTTTGTTTTGGTGGGTGCTTTCTGGAAGTCTTAAAGGGGCAGGGTGGGACACTTAATCCAGAGGTAGGGAATCCAGGGATCTCTGGGTACCCTAACCCCTGGGCTGCAGGGAGCAGGGAGGCCCCTTACAGAGATAAATAGCTTCCCAGCCACTCCCGCTCCAACGCGACTCCACCACTTTGGAGTAGCTGCCCGAGCCAGGCCACGCCCACAGCAACAGCGGAGATAAACTCCATAGCAGCCAGGCAGGAAGCAGAAAACCTGTCTGCGCACAGCTGCCCAGCACAAGCCACTAGAGGTCGAAGTTCTCCCAGGAGGGGAGGGCCACAAACCAACAAGAAGGGAAGTTCTTCCAGCCATCACTCGTCCCAGCTCTGCAAACTATTCCTATCACCATGAAAAGGCAAAGCTACAGGCAGACAAAGATCACAGAGACAACACCAGAGAAGGAGACAGACCTAACCAGTCTTTCTGAATAAGAATTCAAAATAAGAATCATGAACATGCTGACAGAGATGCAGAGAAATACGCAAGAGAAATGGGATGAAGTCCGGAGGGACATCACAGATGCCAGAAAGGAGATTGCAGAAATGAAAAAAAACTCTGGAAGGGTTTATAAGCAGAATGGATAGGATGTAAGAGGCCATTGATGGACTTGAAACCAGAGAAAAGGAACGCATAGAAGCTGACATAGAGAGAGACCAAAGGGTCTCCAGGAATGAAACAATATTAAGAGAACTGTGTGACCAATCCAAAAGGAACAATATCCGTATTATAGGGGTTCCAGAAGAAGAAGAGAGAGGAAAAGAGATGGAAAGTATTTTAGAAGAAATAATTGCTGAAAACTTCCCCAAACTGGAGGAGGAGGAACAGACAACGGAAATACACAGAACCCCCAACAGAAAGGATCCAAGGAGGACAACACCAAGACACATAATAATTAAAATGGCAAAGATCAAGGACAAGGAAAGAGTTTTAAAGGCAGCTAGAGAGAAAAAGGTCACCTGTGAAGGAAAACCCATCAGGCTAACATCAGACCTCCTGACAGAAACCCTACAGGCCAGAAGAGAATGGAATGACATATTTAATACAATGAAACAGAAGGGCCTTGAACCAAGGATACTGTATCCAGCACAACTATCATTCAAATATGACGGTGGGATTAAACAAATCCCAGACAAACAAAAGCTGAGGGAATTTGCTTCCCACAAAACACCTCTACAGAACATCTTACAGGGACTGCTCTAGATGAGAGCACTCCTAGAAAGAGCACAGAACAAAACACCCAACATATGAAGAATCGAGGAGGAGGAATAAGAAGGGAGAGAAGAAAAGAATCTCCAGACAGTGTATATAACAGCTCAATAAGCGAGTTAAGTTAGGCAATAAGATACTAAAGAGACTAACCTTGAACCTTTGGTAACCACAAATTTAAAGCCTGCAATGGCAATAAGTACATATCTTTCAATAGTCACCCTAAATGTTAATGGGCTGAATGCACCAATCAAAAGACACAGAGTAACAGAATGGATAAAAAAGCAAGACCCATCTATATGCTGCTTACAAGAAACTCACCTCAAACCCAAAGACATGTACAGACTAAAAGTCAAGGGATGGAAAAACATATTTCAAGCAAACAACAGCGAGAAGAAAGCAGGGGTTGCAGTACTAATATCAGACAAAATAGACTTCAAAACAAAGTAACAAGAGATAAAGAAGGACACTACATAATGATAAAGGGCTTAGTCCAACATGAGGATATAACCATTCTAAATATATATGCACCCAACACAGGAGCACCAGCATACGTGAAACAAATACTAACAGAACTAAAGGGGGAAATAGACAGCTATGCATTCATTCTAGGAGACTTCAACACACCACTCACCCCAAAGGATAGATCCACTGGGCAGAAAATAAGTAAGGACACAGAAGCACTGAACAACACAGTAGAGCCGATGGACCTAAAAGACATCTATAGAACTCTACATCCAAAAGCAACAGGATATACATTCTTCTCAAGTGCACATGGAACATTCTCCAGAATAGACCACATACTAGGCCACAAAAAGAGCCTCAGAAAATTCCAAAAGATTGAAATCCTACCAACCAACTTTTCAGACCACAAAGGCATGAAACTAGAAATAAACTGTACAAATAAAGCAAAGAGGCTCACAAAGACATGGAGGCTTAACAACACGCTCCTAAATAATCAATGGATCAATGACCAAATCAAAATGGAGATCCAGCAATATATGGAAACAAATGACAACAACAACAGTAAGCCCCAACTTCTGTGGGACGTAGCAAAAGCAGTCTCAAGAGGAAAGTATATAGCAATCCAAGCATATTTTAAAAAGGAAGAACAATCCCAAATGAATGGTCTAATGTCACAATTATCGAAATTGGAAAAAGAAGAACAAATGAGGCCTAAGGTCAGCAGAAGGAAGGACATAATAAAGATCAGAGAAGAAATAAATAAAATTGAGAAGAATAAAACAATAGCAAAAATCAATGAAACCTAATGCATGAGCAAAACTGAAAGTTTCTGTGATGACTGCCCTTGTACTGTTCACCTTGTAACTTATTCACTATGTAAGAATTTGTTCTCCATGTAAGAACTTGTTTGTTATGCTTCAGAAGATTTGAGATTGCTGAAAATTAGGCTTGGGGTGGATTAATGATTGTGCATTGAGCATTGACTCCCCTATACAGAATTTTATTGTTGTTAACAACCATTTGATCAATAAATATGAGAGATGCCCTCACAAAAAAAAAAAAAAGTATACACTTCCAATTGTAACATAAATAAGTACCCAGGATGTAATGTATAGCATAAGGAATATACTCAAAATATTGTAACAACTTGGTATGGTGATAGCTGGTACCTAGAATTATCATGTATATAAATGTTGAATCACTGTGTTGTACATCTGAAACTAATGTAATGTAATACTGTGTGTCAACTACCGTCAATAAAAAAAAATTACATACAAAAAAAAAATTAAAAGAAAAAATGAATGAAACCAAGAGCTGGTTCTTCGAGAAAATAAACAAAATAGATAAGCCTCTAGCCAGACTTATTAAGAAGAAAAGAGAGTCAACACAAATCAACAGTATCAGAAACGAGAAAGGAAAAATCACGATGGACTCCACAGAAATACAAAGAATTATTTGAGAATACTATGAAAACCTATATGCTAACAAGATGGGAAACCTAGGAGAAATGGACAACTTCCTAGAAAAATACAACCTTCCACGATTGACCCAGAAAGAAACAGAAAATCTAAACAGACCAATTACCAGCAAAGAAATTGAAGTGGTAATCAAAAAACTACCAAAGAACAAAACCCCCGGGCCAGATGGATTTACCTCGGAATTTTATCAGACATACAGAGAAGACATAATACCCATTCTCCTTAGAGTTTTCCAAAAAATAGAGGAGGAGTGAATACTCCCAAACTCATTCTATGAAGCTAACATCACCCTAATACCAAAACCAGGCAAAGACCCCACCAAAAAAAAAAACTACAGACCAATATCCATGATGAACGTAGATGGAAAAATACTCAACAAAATATTAGCAAACCGAATTCAAAAATACATCAAAAGGATCATACACCATGACCAAGTGGGATTCATCCCAGGGATGCAAGGATGGTACAACATTCGAAAGTCCATCAACATCATCCACCACATCAACAAAAAGAAAGACAAAAGCCACATGATCATCTCCATAGATGCTGAAAAAGCATTTGACAAAGTTCAACATCCATTCATGATAAAAACACTCAGCAAAATGGGAATAGACGGCAAGTACCTCAACATAATAAAGGCCATCTATGATAAACCCACAGCCAATATTATATTGAACAGCGAAAAGCTGAAAGCATTTCCTCTGAGATCGGGAACTAGACAGGGATGCACACTCTCCCCACTGTTATTTAACATAGTACTGGAGGTCCTAGCCAAGGCAATCAGACAAAACAAAAAAAATACAAGGAATCCAGATTGGTAAAGAAGAAGTTAAACTGTCACTATTTGCAGATGACATGATACTGTACATAAAAAACCCTAAGGACTCCACCCCAAAACTACTAGAACTGATATCAGAATACAGCAAAGTTGCAGGATACAAAATCAACACACAGAAATCTGTGGCTTTCCTATACACTAACAATGAACCAACAGAAAGAGAAATCAGGAAAACAACTCCATTCACAATTGCATCAAAAAAAATAAAATACCTAGGAATAAACCTAACCAAAGAAGTGAAGGACTTATACTCTGAAAACTACAAGTCACTCTTAAGAGAAATTAAAGGGGACACTAACAGATGGAAACTCATCCCATGCTCGTGGCTAGGAAGAATTAATATCATCAAAATGGACATCCTGCCCAAAGCAATGTACAGATTTGATGCAATCCCTATGAAACTACCAGCAACATTCTTCAATGAACTGGAACAAATAATTCAAAAATTCATATGGAAACACCAAAGACCCCGAATAGCCAAAGCAATCCTGAGAAAGAAGAATAAAGTAGGGGGGATCTCACTCCCCAACTTCAAGCACTACTATAAAGCCATAGTAATCAAGACAATTTGGTACTGGCACAAGAGCAGAGCCACAGACCAATGGAACAGACTAGAGAATCCAGACATTAACCCAGACATATATGGTCAATTAATATTTGATAAAGGAGCCATGGACATACAATGGCGAAATGGCAGTCGCTTCAACAGATGGTGCTGGCAAAACTGGACAGCTACATGTAGGAGAATGAAACTGGACCATTGTCTAACCCCATATACAAAAGTAAACTTAAAATGGATCAAAGTCCTGAATGTAAGTCATGAAACCATTAAACTCTTGGAAGAAAACATAGGCAAAAACCTCTTAGACATAAACATGAGTGACCTCTTCTTGAACATATCTCCCCGGGCAAGGAAAACAACAGCAAAAATGAACAAGTGGGACTATATTAAGCTGAAAAGCTTCTGTACAGCAAAAGACACCATCAATAGAACAAAAAGGAACCCTACAGTATGGGAGAATATATTTGAAAATGACACATCCGATAAAGGCTTGACGTCCAGAATATATAAAGAGCTGACACGCCTCAACAAACAAAAAACAAATAACCCAATTTAAAAATGGGCAGAGGAACTGAACAGACAGTTCTCCAAAAAAGAAATACAGATGGCCAACAGACACATGAAAAGATGCTCCACATCGCTAATTATCAGAAAAATGCAAATTAAAACTACAATGAGGTATCACCTCACACCAGTAAGGATGGCTGCCATCCAAAAGACAAACAACAACAAATGTTGGCGAGGCTGTGGAGAAAGGGGAACCCTCCTACACTGCTGGTGGGAATGTAAATTAGTTCAACCATTGTGGAAAGCAGTATGGAGGTACATCAAAATGCTCAAAACAGACTTACCATTTGACCCAGGAATTGCACTCCTAGGAATTTACCCTAAGAATGCAGCAATCAAGTATGAGGAAGATCAGTGCACCCCTATGTTTATCGCAGCACTATTTACAATAGCCAAGAATTGGAAGCAACCTAAATGTCCATCGATAGATGAATGGATAAAGAAGATGTGGTACATATACACAATGGAATACTACTCAGCCATAAGAAAAGGGCAAATCCAAGCATTTGCAGCAACATGGATGGAGCTGGAGGGTATTATGCTCAGTGAAACAAGCCAAGCGGAGAAAGAGAAATACCAAATGATTTCGCTTATCTGTGGAATATAAGAACAAAGGAAAAACTGAAGGAACAAAACAGCAACAGAATCACAGAACTCAAGAATGGACTAACAGGTACCAAAGGGAAAGGGACTGGGGAGGATGGGTGGGTAGGGAGGGATAAGGGGGGGAGAAGTATGGGGGTATTAAGATTAACATGCATGGGGGGGCAGAAGAAAAGGGAGGGCTGTACAACACAGAGAAGGCAAGTAGTGCTTCTACAACATCTTGCTATGCTGATGGACAGTGACTGTAAAGGGGTTTATAGGGGGGACCTGGTATAGGGGAGAGCCTAGTAAACATAATATTCATCATGTAAGTGTAGATTAATGATAACAACAACAACAAAAAAAGCAGTTCCTGTGCGGTGACCTCCAATGAGTTCTACACAAGGGTATAAAGGGCATATAAAAGTGTAGGCAAGGGGTCTGTTTGTGTTTATACAGAGGATCAAAGCCTAATTTGGCTACCCCAAAAATGAACTAAGATATGATATGAAAAAGAACTTCCAACATCAGCACTCTCTGGAAGACTCATGCCAGAAGATGATCATCAAAAAACTCCAACAAAGATCCACGCACTGCTACAGGTGTAGATGCACTCATCCCACCAGCTCCTGGACTTGATATGGGAATGAAGAAGGAGATATCTAAGCTGGCCTGTGCATACAGTAAAACAACAAATTTGAATGGATCTATACTGTTGGAGCTCAACCAGGAATTGGGAGAAGTGCAAATTGTAGCGCTCCAAAATCTTACAACTACAGACTATTTACTGTTAAAAGAACATATGGTATGTGAACAGTCCCCAGGAATGGGTTGTTTTAATTTGTCTGATTTCTCTAAGACTGCTCAGGTTCAGTTGGACAATATCCACCATATCATAGATAAGTTTTCACAAATGCCTAAGGTGCCTAACTGGTTTTCTTGGTTTCACTGGAGATTGCTGGTAATTACAGGTCTGCTTTGATTATGTAACTGTATTCCTATTATGTTAATGTGTGTGCGCAATTTAAGTAGTAGCTTAAAACCTATACATGCTGAAGTTACTCTACAAGAAGATATGTCAAAGAAATAATCAATCTTCCCATGTTTTCTGCCGCCTGCTACTTCTATAGCTTTTCTTCTTCCTTCCTAATTACAACCCTTAAATAGAATTCGTGCCTCATATCAAATTTACCGAGTATCATAATTCTTCCAAGTGGTAAAGATACCTCAAGACAAATGCTGGGCATAGAAGCCACAGGGCATAAATATGCAAAGAAGTAAAAAGCTAACCTTTTCAAACAACAAGGCTTCTCTCTCACTTACCAACTTTACATTTCCCTGTATGGCCCCGGAAGATGACTGGTTAGCCAGAGACGGGTAAGATTCCTCAAGGGAGGAACAACCTAAGACAGGCACAGTCGCAGGGGGTTCATCAGGTGAGAAATTGGGGATCAACAGAGGTGAGGCTTAGAACCTCACCCCCCCCTGTTCTGAGAGAAATCTTCTGCAAACGTGGATGTTTTATTGCCCTTGTCTAGCTTGGATTAACACATAGCCTACAGGCACACACCTGATCATCTACATTTGCTCTCTTACAACACTAAGCTATGTTTTCTACCTTTATCTTGTATCTACCTACCACTTCAGCATTTTATTAAAAATAATAATAATAAAGAGAAAAATGTGTTATCCACATATAAATCAAGTATAAAAATCAAATGAGTATTCATATTTGAACTGACTGTTTATAGTTCATAATGCATGAGCAAAACCGAAGGTTTCTGTGATGGCTGCCCTTGGACTGTTCACCATGTAAGAACTTATTCACTATGTAAGAATTTGTTCTCCATGTAAGAACTTGTTTGTTATGCCTCAGAAGATTGGAGACTGATGAAAATTAGGCTTGGGGTGGATTAATGATTGTGCATTGAGCATTGACTCCCCTATACAGAATTTTATTGTTGTTAACAACCATTTGATCAATAAATATGAGAGATGCCCTCACAATAAAAAAAAAAAGTACACACTTCCAGTGGTAAAATAATAAGTGACCGCAATGTAATGAATATAGTCAAGATATTGTAACAGCTTGGTATGGTGATAGCTGGTACCTAGAATTGTCATGTATATAAGTGTTGAATCACTATGTTGTACACCTGAAACTAATGTAATGTAATACTGTGTGTCAACTACCCTTCAATTAAAATTTTTTTTAAAAGTGTCTTAGAAGAAATAATTGCTGAGAACTTCCCCAAACGGGGGGAGGAAATAGCTGCTCAGACTACAGAGGCACACAGAACTCCTGAGAGATGGGTACCCAAAGAGGACAACACCAAGACACATAATAATTAAAATGGCAAAGATCAAGGACAAGGACAGAGTATTAAACACAGCCAGAGAGAGAAAAAAAGGTCACCTACAAAGGAAAACCCATCAGGCTATCATCAGACTTCTCAACAGAAACCTTACAGACCAGAAGAGAATGGCATGATATATTTAATGCAATGAAACAGAGGGGCCTTGAACCAAGGATACTGTATCCAGCACAATTATCATTTAAATATGAAGGAGGGATTAAACAATTCCCAGACAAGCAAAAGTTGAGGTAATTTGCCTCCCACAAACCACCTCTACAGGGCATCTTACAGGGACTGCTCTAGATGGGAGCACTCCTAAAAGGATCACAGAACAAAACACCCAACATATGAAGAATGGAGGAGTAGGAATAAGAAGGGTGAGAAATAATCATCAGACTGTGTTTATAATAGCTCAATAAGCGAGTTAAGTTAGACAGTAAGGTAGTAAACAGGCTAACCTTGAACCTTTGGTAACCACGAATCTAAAGCCTGCAATGGCAATAAGTACATATCTTTCAATAATCACCCCTAAATGTAAATGGACTGAATGCACCAATCAAAAGACACAGAGTAATAGAATGGATAAAAAAGCAAGACCCATCTATATGCTACTTACAAGAGACTCACCTCAAACCCAAAGACATGCACAGATTAAAAGTCAAGGGATACAAAAAGATATTTCATGCAAACAACAGTGATAAAAAAGCAGGTGTTGCAATACTAGTATCAGACAAAATAGACTTCAAAATAAAGAAAGTAACAAGAGATAAAGAAGGACATTACATAATGATAAAGGGCTCAGTCCAACAAGAGGATATAACCATTATAAACATATATACACCCAATACAGGAGCACCAATATATGTGAAATAAATACTAACAGAATTAAAGGAGGAAATAGAATGCAATGCATTCATTTTGGGAGACTTTAACACACCACTCACTCCAAAGGACAGATCCACCAGACAGAAAATAAGTAAGGACACAGAGGCACTGAACAACACACTAGAACAGATGGATCTAATAGACATCTATAGAACTCTACATCCAAAAGCAACAGGATACATATTCTTCTCAAGTGCACATGGAACATTCTCCAGAACAGACCACATACTAGACCACAAAAAGAGCCTCAGTAAATCCCAAAAGACTGAAATCCTACCAATCAACTTTTCAGACCACAAAGGTATAAAACTAGAAATAAATTAAAGAACATATGGGATGTGAACAGTTCCCAGGAATGTGTTGTTTTAAATTGTCTGATTTTTCTCAAACTATTCAAATTCAGTTAGACAATATCCATCTTATCATAGATAAGTTTTCACAAATGCTTAGGGTGCCTAACTGGTTTTCTTGGTTTCACTGGAGATGGCTGGTAATTGTAGGTCTGCTTTGATTATGTAACTGTATTCCTATTATGTTAATGTGTGTGTGCAATTTAATTAGTAGTTTAAAACCTATACATGCTGAAGTTACTCTACAAGAAGATATGTCAAAGAAATAACCAATCTTCCCATGTTTTCTTCCGCCTCTACTTCTATAGCTTTTCTTCTTCCTTCCTAATTACAACCCTTAGATAGAATTCGTGCCTCATATCGAATTTACTGAGTATCATAATTCCTCCAAGTGGTAAAGATACCTCAAGACAAATGCTGGGCATAGAAGCCACAGGGCATATATATGCAAAGAAGTAAAAAGCTAACCTTTTCAAAGAATATTGCTTCTCTCTCACTTACCAACTTTACATTTCCCTGTATGGCCCCAGAAGATGACTGGTTAGCCAGAGACGGGTAAGATTCCTCAAGGGAGGAACAACCTAAGACAGGCACAGTCACAGGGGGGCCATCAGGTGAGAAATTGGGGATCAACAGAGGTGAGGCTTAGAACCTCACCCCCCGTTTTGAAAAAAATCTGAATCCATGGATGTTTTATTGCCTTTGTCTAACGGATTAACACATAGTCTACAGGCACACACCTGATCATCTACATTTGCTTTCTTACAGCACTAAACTATGTTTTCTACCTTTATCTTGCATCTACCTACCACTTCAGCATTTTATTAAATATAATAATAATAATAATAATAATAAGGGAGAAATGTGGGATTCACATATAAATCAAGTATAAAAATCAAATGAATATTCATATCTGATCTGATTGTTTATAGTTCATAATGCATGATCAAAACTGAAAGTTTCTGTGATGACTGCCCTTGTACTGTTCACCATGTAAGAACTTATTCACTATGTAAGAATTTGTTCACCATGTAAGAACTTGTTTGTTGTGCTTCAGAAGATTGGAGACTGATGAGAATTAGGCTTGGGGTGGATTAATGATTGTGCATTGAGTCCCCTGTACAGAATTTTATTGTTGTTAACTGTTAAAAGAAAAACTAGAAATAAATTGTACAAAGAAAGCAAAAAGGCTCACAAACACACGGAGGCTTAACAACATGCTCCTAAATAATCAATGGATCAATGACCAAATTAAAATGGAGATCCAGTAATATATGGAAACAAATGACAACAACACAAAGCCCCAGCTTCTGTGGGATGCAGCAAAAGCAGTCTTAAGAGGAAAGTATATAGCAATCCAGGCATATTTAAAGAAGGACGAACAATCCCAAATGTATAGTCTAATGTCACAATTATCGAAATTCGAAAAAGAAGAACAAATGAGGCCTAAGGTCAGCAGACAGAGGGACATAATAAACATCAGAGAAGAAATAAATAAAATTGAGAAGAATAAAACAATAGAAAAAAATCAATGAAACCAAGAGCTGGTCCTTCGAGAAAATAAACAAAATAGATAAGCCTCTAGCCAGACTTATTAAGAGAAAAAGAGAGTCAACACACATCAACAGAATCAGAAATGAGAAAGGAAAAATCACGACGGACCCCACAGAAATACAAAGAATTATTACAGACTACTATGAAAACCTATATGCTAACAACCTGGAAAACCTAGGAGAAATGGACAACTTCCTAGAAAAATACAACCTTCCAAGACTGACCCGGAAAGAAACAGAAAATCTAAACAGAACAATTACCGGCAACAAAATTGAATCGGTAATCAAAAAACTACCCAAGAACAAAACCCCTGGGCCAGATGGATTTACCTCGGAATTTTATCAGACATACAGAGAAGACATAATACCCATTCTCCTTAAAGTTTTCCAAAAAATAGAAGAGGAGGGAATACTCCCAAACTCATTCTATGAAGCCAACATCACCCTAATACCAAAACCAGGCAAAGACCCCACCAAAATAGAAAACTACAGACCAATATCCCTGAAGAACGTAGATACAAAAATACTCAACAAAATACTAGCAACCGAATTCAAAAATACATCAAGAGGATCATACACCATGACCAAGTGGGATTCATCCCAGGGATGCAAGGATGGTACAACATTCGAAAATCCATCAACATCATTCACCACATCAACAAAAAGGACAAAAACCACATGACCATCTCCATAGATGCTGAAAAAGAATTCGACAAAATTCAACATCCATTCATGATAAAAACTCTCAACAAAATGGGCATAGAGGGCAAGCACCTCAACACAATAAAGGCCATATATGATAAACCCACAGCTAACATCATACTGAACAGCGAGAGGCTGAAAGCTTTTCCTCTGAGATTAGGAACAAGACAGGGATGCCCACTCTCCCCACTGTTATTCAACATAGTACTGGTGGTCCTAGCCATGGCAATCAGACAAAACAAAGAAATACAAGGAATCCAGATTGGTAAAGAAGAAGTCAAACTGTCACTATTTGCAGATGACATGATATTATACATAAAAAACCCTAAAGACTCCACTCCAAAACTACTAGAACTAATATTGGAATTCAGCAAAGTTGCAGGATACAAAATTAACACACAGAAATCTGTGGCTTTCCTATACACTAACAATGAACTAATAGAAAGAGAAATCAGGAAAACAATTCCATTCACAATAGCATCAAAAATAATAAAATACCTAGGAATAAACCTAACCAAGGAAGTGAAAGACCTATACCCTGAAAACTATAAGACACTCTGAAGATAAATTAAAGAGGTCACTAACAAATGGAAACTCATCCCATGCTCCTGGCTAGGAAGAATTTATGTCATCAAAATGGCCATCCTGCCCAAAGCAATATACAGATTTGATGCAATCCCTATCAAATTACCAACAGCATCCTTCAATGAACTGGAACAAATAGTTCATAAATTCATATGGAACCGCCAAAGACCCCGAATAGCCAAAGCAATCCTGAGAAGGGAGAATAAAGTGGGGGGGATCTCGCTCCCCAACTTCAAGCTTTACTACAAAGCCACAGTAATCAAGACAATTTGGTACTGGCACAAGAACAGAGCCACAGACCAGTGGAACAGAATAGAGACTCCAGACATTAGCCCAAACATATATGGCCAATTAACATATGATAAAGGAGCCATGGACATACAATGGGGAAATGACAGTCTCTTCAACAGATGGTGCTGGCAAAACTGGACAACTACATGTAAGAGAATGAAACTGGATCACTGTCTAACCCCATACACAAAAGTAAATCTGAAATGATCAAAGACCTGAATGTAAGTCATGAAACCATAAAACTCTTAGAAAAAACATATGCAAAAATCTCATGGACATAAACATGAGTGACTTCTTCATAAACATATCTCCCCGGGCAAGGGAAACAAAGGCAAAAATGAACAAGTGGGACTATATCAAGCTGAAAAGCTTCTGTACAGCAAAGGACACCATCAATAGAACAAAAAGGTATCCTACAGTATGGGAGAATATATTCATAAATAACAGATCTGATAAAGGATTGACATCCAAAATATATAAAGAGCTCACACACCTCAACAAACAAAAAGCAAAGAATCCAATTAAAAAATGGGCAGAGGAGCTGAATAGACAGTTCTCTAAAGAAGAAATCCAGATAGCCAACAGGCACATGAAAAGATGCTCCACATTGCTAATCATCAGAGAAATGCAAATTAAAACCACAATGAGATATCACCTCACACCAGTAAGGATCATCATCATCGAAAAGACAACCAACCACAAATGTTGGCAAGGTTATGGAGAAAGGGGAACCCTCCTACACTGCTGGTGGGAATAGTTCAACCATTGTGGAAAGCAGTATGGAGGTTCCTCAGAATGCTCAAAATAGAAATACCATTTGATGCAGGAATTCCACTTCTAGGAATTTACCCTAAGAATGCAGCAGCCCAGTTTGAAAAAGACAGATGCACCCCTATGTTTATCGCTGCACTATTTACAATAGCCAAGATATGGAAGCAACCTAAATGTCCATCAGTAGCTGAATGGATAAAGAAGATGTGGTACATATACACAATGGAATATTACTCAGTCATAAGAAAAAAACAGATCCTACCATTCGCAACAACATGGATGGAGCTAGAGGGTATTATGCTCAGTGAAATAAGCCAGGCAGAGAAAGACAAACACCAGATGATTTCACTCATATATGGAGTATAAGAACAAAGAAAAACTGAAGGAACAAAACAGCAGCAGAATCACAGAACCCAAGAATGGACTAAGAGTTACCAAAGGGAAAGGGACTGGAGAGGATGGATGGGAAGGGAGGGATAAGGGTGGGGAAAAAGAAAGGGGGCATTACGATTAGCATGTATAGTGTGTCGGGGGGCACGGGGAGGGCTGTGCAACACAGAGAAGACAAGTGGTGATTTTACAGCATCTTACTACACTGATGGACAGTGACTGTGAAGGGGTATGTGGGGGGGACTTGGTGAAGGGGGGAGCTTAGTAAACATAATGTCCTTCATGTAATTGTAGATTAATGATACCAAAATTTTTAAAAAAGGAAAAATGCCCCACGATTCCACTTTCACGACTTCTTTTTTTTTTTTTTGGTATCATTAACCTACAATTACATGAGGAACATTATGTTTACTAGGCTCCCCCCTTCACCAAGTCCCCCCCACATACCCCATTAGTCACTGTCCATCAGCGTAGTGAGATGCTGTAAAATCACTACTTCCACGACTTCATTTTTAAGGCTGAATAATATCCACTGTCCCTCACTCAGGGACAAAGGAAGGATGTCTGCTGTCACCACTCCTATTCAACATTATACTGTAAGTCTTAGCACAATATGACAACAAAAGGAAATAAACGGCATATAGATCAGAAAAGATTTTTTAAAAAAAGAACTGTCCTTATTCTCAGACATGATTGTCCACATAGAAAATCCCAGCGAATCTAAGAAAAAACAGAAAAACAAAAAACTCTTCTCCCAAATCAATCGTCGTCCTATAACCCACCCAACCGCTCACGCACACACACGCGATTAGAGCCGCGGACCTAAATTCCATCCCCCTGCGCGGACCCGGTCCAAGGCCCCCCTTCCGCGCCGCCGCCCGCGCCCTGGCTCCCAGCGCCGCGCCTGTCGCCGCCTCCTCCGCACGCGCCCGCCCGGCTCCCTCCCAGCCGCGGTCCCCGCGCGCCGCGCCGCCCGCTCCGACTCCAGCGGCGCCCGCGGCTCCGCCCCACGCCCGAGCCCCGCCCCACGCGGCCCGGCAGCCCCGGCGCCAGTCCGCGGTTCGGAGGCGAGGTTGTCCGGCCAGGGAGGTGAGTGGGGCCGGTGCGGCGGGGCCGTGCGGAGCGGGGCTGGAGGGGGTTGGCCGGCTGGCCGTGCGGGAGAGGCACGAGCTGGGGCGGATTCCCCCAGGACCCGGACTGGTCCCGCGGCCGGGGGCGCCTGACCCGGGCCCTGGAGGACCGGCGCTGGAGTTGTAGTTCCCTCGGGAGAAGGAATGGCACTGAGGTGACCAGCCTTCTGGGGTGGGGTCCCTGGACCCGTTCAGCGGCGGTCCGTTTTGCTCTTGATTTTGCAGTCTTTGGCATTTGTAAAACTGGGAAGGGTAACATCGACTGCAGTTCATCCCTAACGGGGATTCTTATTAAAAAAGCAAACAGGCTGTTAACCTGCTATCTAAGTGAATCGTAGTGAAATCTAAAGTGTTTAGTCAAAAGAGAAAAGCTCCCATCTGTTGGGAGTCGGAGCAGCTCTGGGAGTGCGCGCCCCCGCCCAGTTCGTCCTTCAGCCGCCTTTGCACACGTGGACCCCTCAGCTGCCCCCTGAGCGAGAATTGGGGCAGCTTGCCCACCGCCACCCTAGGCATCAACGGTGCAGATCGGCCCTTAGGAAGTTGCTAAAATTAATTCCTGCTAGTTTGAACCACTTAGCCATACTTCTTTACTATGGGAAAATGTTTAATTATGCCGATCCGTTTACACAGAGCAGCTTCCCAATAATGACGCCTCCTTCAGTATTGTGTCGGCCACATAGGGGCCGATTTTTTCCACTGTTGGCTCGTGACATGACTTTGAAGCTTATTATCCCCACTGTGCTTTTACAACCAGTACCTTGTTTACTCCTAGAAGCTCTCTGTTGTATCACCGACTCCTATAAACATTCCAGAACCGGACTGACAAGTAGAGAGCATGAGGTGGAAATAACCTTGTCTTAGGTCAGACTCAACGATGTGAGCTGTGCACTAACCCTGGCCTTGTTTTTTGTCAACCTCACATTAATTTTTGTTGAACTTGCAAGTTAACCTAGACCTGCGGAACTTTGCCAAATTAACTGAATCTCTTTCTACCTCTCCTCCCCATATGCAAAGTGGTTACAAGTTGGTCACTTGGATTTAAGACTTCTTGCAATTTATTTTGATTGTTTTGCTTACATTTTAGCTCTGGATTCTGCCCCCAGCCATGTACCAGCCTTTTCAGCTTCGGTCACCATCAGATGTGCCACACACCTTCTGGGTCTTCATTTTAAACAGTCTACTCCAATGATAATAAATAGTTTAATATTCTACTGAGTATGGGTATTTGAATATGGAGTTGACTTTATGTATGCTATGCCATAATCAGGTTCACTACATCACCTTGATTCACAATTGCCTGGTTTTCTTCACACAATATTGTTTTTAAGGAGAAAATAGAAAAATACAGCAGCAAATATTGTCCAGAATTAAAAGCCATGTATACTTTGTGATTTTCTCGCAACTTTTCAGTGACCTCTGAATTAATTTTTTTAGCTTATTGGTATGTGTGTGTATACATATATATTAAATGCATTTGAAAATGCTGCTCAAAATGTATTTATTTAAAGTGCACTAGAAGAATAGCTTCAGAGGTCCTGAATCTGTATCAGTCAGCCTGCATAGATTTCCTTGGAACCATTATTTTCATGAATGCCCCCACAATCCCCTACACAGTACTACCTAGTGACAGCGTAATGAGTGAGAAGGAAAGAGCCCAGACCTGGGTGCTGAGGAATTCCATTATTTAATGAAAGGTTGGGGGAGAGCTAGTGTGTCAAAAGCCAAGCGATTGTGGTATTTCTGGGAGGAGACACAGCTTGACCAGCACCACCTAAAGCTGCAGAGAGCTTAAGGAAAGGGAGAACTGAAAAATGTCCACTGGATTTAACATTGTGAAGGTGCAGAACTGACTTGACCAACAGCCGAGTCTATGGAGTAATGGGCACAAAAGTCAGATTGCATCAGGTTGAGGAGTATTGATTGAGGAAAAGGAGACAACTGAAAAAATCTTTTTTAAAGTTTTGCTTTCAAGGGAAAGTGATAAAGTTTTGATTTGAAGAAGAAACAAGCAACAGGGAGGAGAAGGTAGAATCAGGCGTTTTATTTTTTGTTTATTTGTATTTTGTTTTGTTTTTGCTGTTTTAAACTGGAAGAGACTTCAGCAAAGAAAGCTAAATATCCAGGAGAAAGAGGGAATTATCAGTTGAGCAAGGTCTCTGTAGAGGTAGAAGGGACAAGACCTAAGCCATAGAAGGAGAGTTTATCCTTCTATAGAGGGCCATGTCTTTTGTTATGATAGGAAGAAAAAAGAAAAGGGCTTTTTTTTTAGGTTTGGCATTTTAGATTTGGGTAAATTGAGAGAGTTCCCATCTGATGTCTTCTCTTTTCTCTGTAATAGGAAGCAAGATCATCTGCTTAGACTAAAGAGGGTATTAAGTTAGGGGAGTGTGGGAAAAATTAATTATTTTGGAATATGGATGAGAAGTATGACCTGTCCCCTGGGGTTTTTAGCTGGGCCTGAGAATTAAACTGACAGGAGATAGATTAAAGAACACACATTCAGTATAAGTTCTGCATGACACAGGAGCTCCCATAAGAAATTAAAGACCCAAAGAAGTGGCAAAACCAAATGTTTTTAATACTAAGTTGAACAAAGAGAGGCAATCGTGGAAAAGGAACAAAGAGAGGCAATTGTGGAAAAGGAACTAAAGGAAGATAAGAATTATTTTAACGAGGTCTGTTTGTACAGAATTCTCAGCCTTGACTGCCTATCTAAGAGTGTTTGTTTTCTCTTGGTACTGGAAAGGCATCTTTCACATGAGAATTTTTTCTCCTGTTTTGGGGAAGAAAGGGAGTGAGCACATGACTCTTTTTGCATCTGTTGTTTTTCAAGTGCCTTTAGCTCCTTATGCCAAAGTGGCATATTTTGGGGTAGCAGATTCTGTCGTCCTTCACCTGTAAAATGTAGTAGAAATGCTGGACAATGTTGGGGGGGGTCAATGTGAAGTTAACTACCATGAATTTGTGGTGAAACCAAACAGATCCTGTGTGACTTTCTGCAGCAGTTCACAGCTTCATGGACCATAGGAAACAAGGCGCTGGCTGCGTTCATCCAGGGCTATGGTTTTACAGACAGGTGGAAAGACAGATGAGGGGTTAGGGCTCTTGCAGGAACAGTATTGAAGTGAAGGACCTGACGTCCACATTGGACAGTAAAGAAAAGTGAGGGCTGACTGGTAAAAGGAGAGGCAGCCTCCTGGAGATCTTGATGGTACTGAAGAATAGTCATAGGATAATTAATTGAAAAGAAATGTAGTTTATGATCAAAGAGAAGAATGTTTCAATTAAATATTTTGGAAACCGGTCAGACGGGGGTAGTGGCAAGGTACAAGTTACAACAGTAGGACGGAGAGACTGAGGTGGGAGGGAAGAGAAGGGCAGTGGACACAGGGATGTCGGTTGCTGGATGGCTCTGCTCTGAAGACACTGAAATTCCATGAGATGATCACAGTACTTTGAGTTGAGAAGAAAACTGTATGCTTAATGACCAAATCCTTAATGAATGATAGGGAGTTATCAGCAGGTCAGGAGACAGCATCACTGAGGCAGATGAGGGAAGTGATAGTCTGACAATGGTAAAACGGACAGCAAGAAAGTCAGGTGGGGCATATAAGAACAGAAGTCAACACTGAAGAATAGAGAAGTGATATCTTCCGGGACAATGATGTTTGAGTTAAAGCAAGGAGAGCACTATGAGCACATAAAGATATCATGAAATTTGCTGATTATGGTCCAGTCATCCCGAAAGACACACTAGGAGGTTGGGAGAGTGGAAGAGAAATGAAGAGCTGGGTCAGTTGCCAGGAAGTACATCGCATCATGGAGGTGATGTTCTGTCAGAGACAGCGGAGAGGATGTGAGGTTTAGGCTTTGGGATTTCCAGACAAAATCAGGTAAGTTTAGTGTCAACTCCCCAAGGAGAATGGGCACAGAGGCACAGCTCACTCTGCCTGGAGGGAAATCTCCCAAGAACTGCATTCTAAGTTTACGTGACCACCAGTGATTTACCACAGCATTCTGAGATTACCTTCAAACCAAGGAGTTATGTATTCATCTATTTTGAAAAATGGGCAAACTGAAGCTAAGCAAAAGTCAGAGACTTCTCTGAGGATAGAAACCTTTATGTCAGTATCGGAATAAAGACTAGAATTCAGGTACCCTGATTCATAGTACTGTGTTCTCCCCCCAGTTTATCTTAAGAAAGTAGAAGAGGTTTCTCTCATTTGTCTACCTACAAGAACAGATTTTGCTTATACTCCTATTAAATACGTAAGAAATTAGGCTGAACTTTAATAAGTGGCCATTTTTTTGCTGGAAAAAAAACCCGGTATTATGCTGAATCAAATAACTCTACAATACTGAATGAAAATTGTTTAACCTTGTTCCTGTTGTTTGGTAAAACCCTTCCTTAAAACTATCCCTACTGCCTAACGCAGTTACTTCTTTATTCTTGAACAGAAGTTAGTGATACATGAATAGGCATGTCTTGATTTAAGAAAACTTGGTGTTTGATTGGAAACACATAAAACATAGGATTAATTACTGGATAAGATCAACATTTCATAAAAAGTTTCTTGCCATAAATAAACCCACTTAAATCATTAATGTATAATGTGATTTTATTTATTCATTCGGTCATTTAGTCATTTAGCACATTAACACATTTAACAAATAAGTCACATTAAATGTGATTTTATTTATTCAGTCAGTCATTTAACACTTTTATTTATTGAGGGCCTCCTATTTGCCAGAGAATACAGTGGTGAACAGAACACACCACATTTCTGCTCTTGAAGCCACATAACAAATCATCCAATGAATGAATGAGTAACCAGCCAAACAAGGAAGCAAAAAAGGAGTGCTTTGCAGAGAATTAAAACTGTCTGATGTGAGGTAGAATGGCCAAGAGACTATCTTTTAAGCTGAGGTTTTTGACAAAGTCAGGATTTTGTATTTCATTTTTTAAGAAACATCCAATATGCTATTTTTCACATCTAAAGCTTTCTGTAGCCTAAATATTTTGGAAACTTAAAGAGGTTCATAGTTCGCTTCAGTGGTTCCTTTGAATCCATAGAATATGTCTCTTTTTCTAAAGTTTGATTAACTACTAGAGATAGGGGAAATGCTATCAACTGACAGAATATTCTCAGAGTAAAACCTTATGAGGTTTGTTGACCTGAATGTTTTCAGAAAGCCTGAGTTTTCTTCCGCTTCCTGGTGTCAGTAGAATAAGAGAAGTCCACATTGCTTCTGTTTCCTTACGTTTACCCATGACCGATGATGATTTCCTTATAGGAAGAGGTGTAATCGGAATGCACGCCTGTCATATAACTGAAAGCTATTGAAATGGCTCACTTGCTAGCTTCCCTTGGATTGTTGAGGGAAGTAACAACTGAGAAAATAGCCTAAGATTATTCATATATTCTTCATATTTATCAAGGACCTACATAATCCTTTTCAAATAACCTTCTAAATAACCTGTTTCTAACCCCTTTAATTTGCTGTTACAAATTGTGCTTTCACTGGTGACTTATCTAGACAATTCTGAAACTTGAGTAGTTCTTATATTAAAATATTCTGGGTTTTATAGCTTGCTACAAATGCAACTTTTACTTACTGTAATTTTATGTTCATGACTAAATTAGAGCCTGATTTCCTGAATTCACAATGTCCTTACAGATCTCTAGTGTAAAATGACATATGCATAAGTTGGTGTAAGATAAGGAGGATTCTATTAGGATGATTAGAATGATTCTAGTGAGGAGAGGTTATATGATAGAAAGAAAACAACTATTACAAATTTTTATTTATATTTCCCTATATAAGCTTATGGTTGATTAGCTGGCTATATGTGTCTGATAGTGATGTAAATGTCACATATTTATGCCCTTTCAAAACTTTTTATCCTGTAGCATGTTTTTGGCTCAGAGGAGACTCTGCATCCTTGGCAGCAGAGCCAAATTCCTGAAGACAATTTATTCTTCAAAAATCCTTGGACTCTCTACTTCTGCTGTGGGTATTACTTAATCCCTTACAGATACAATAATGTATGTATCCTGCAATGTAAAAAAGTAAAGATGCAAGTTTTCAGGTACTTTATAAGTATTTTATTGAAATGAATATTTGTATTACATCATAAGCTGAGAGCATCTCTTGTCATTGGCTGGAATTCACATTCATGGAGCAACTGCTTGCCTGTTTATATATCAGGCATTTTTCTGGTCATTGCATATTCATTATCTTATTTTCTCTTTACAAAACTCTTCAAGTTATGAATTATTATACTCCTGTTTTACAAATGAGAAAATGGAGGTTTAGATAGGCTTGGTAACTTGCCCAAGGTCACACAGCTTGTCGGTGACATATCCAAAACTGGCATTCTACAGACAGGATCTGTCCACTCAGGATATTATAGTGACTATAAATGCAGGCCTCCTGACTCCCAGTTTATGGGAACATGGCAGATTAAAGAACAGATTATGTTGATATCATGGAAAAGCTAATAAATCCAGAATGTGAGTCATAACAACAGGCTTGGTAACTGACCCAGTTTCTTCAACAAGTCAGGGCACTGGGAAAAAAGTGGTTATTTCAGAGAGAGGCCTGAGAACCAGATACTTTGTGTGGACCTTGTCTAAGAACTTGACCCAATCCACCAAAATAAAAAGATATTTTTAAAGACAATCAGAGAAATATGAATGTGGGTTGGGTACTCGATACTTGACCCAATCCACTGAAATAAAAGCACATTTTTAAAGACAGAGAAATATGAATGTAGGTTGGGTACTCGATGGTCCTGAGGAATTATTGTAAATTAGGCATGATAATGACATTGACATTGTAGAAGAAAATGTTGATAATTTTTAGAGCTATATGCCAAGTCTATAGGGGTGAAGTAACATAAAGTCTAAGGTTTGCTTTAAAACTACTTAGCAAGAAAAACATTTTTTAAAAGGTAAAGGAGGAAAGGAGCAGTAAATGAAGTAAAATCATGTTGTGTGTATAAGTGTCTTATATTAGGTGGAATCACATGAAATGGTCATTTTTGTAGGTCAAAAATAGATGATTGTTGGCAGTTTCATATTGTTCAACCCAATTCTAATCTCTCAACTTTTACATAGGTTTGAAACTTTCATAAAAACCCTCATCAACTTCTTCTTCTATGTGTAAATACTGTGATTTCTATATCATAAATGTCTTAAGTCCTCTCCACGACTATCTCAGTTCAGGCCTTCCTCCGTGTGGTGAGGTCGGTCGAAGCCAAAGAAGTCGGTGTAGCCACCAGAGCGGTCAGATAGCCCCATGGTCCTCAGCTAAGGGTGATCGGGTGCTGAATCATCCTCTGCAGAGGTGTGCTGCAGTGCACAGATCAAGAAGCATCCTGAGAGAATCTGATTCTCTAAGGCCAAAGTATATTTTGAAAAATCTTTCTGATTCTGTTGTATATCCCAGGTAAGAATGACCGACAGTGCACTATTCAGCCTTGCAGATTATCTGTGATAGAATTCAACCCTTTCCATCATTAACAACCACATCAGAAAAGTCTCTGCAGTTCACCAGTCTTTGCAGTTGACATAGCCACACAGATAAATAAGTATTCTTCCTGCTCTTGGACAAATGAAAAAAGTAGATTGATTAGTGTTGTCAAAAGTAGTAGTGACAAGTCCAAATCAAGGAAGATTCACCAGACCCAGCAAGGCTACTTGCCATCAGCCAGTATGCACTAGAAAATCCTCATCCACACCATCATTAATATCATGGAAGTATAATTGGTAGCCCATTGGTTTTCTACTCTTCTTCCATTAATATTCTCTGCTTAGCCTCAAAATAGCCTTAAATGGGACTTCTCAAGGAAGCTATTCTGAATGATAGTATAATGGTGGATACATGTCACACATTAGTCAGAACCCCAAGAATGGACTCTAACGTAAACAATGGGCCCTGGGTGATAATGTGTCAGTGTTGGTTCATTGGTTGTAACAAATGTGCCACTTGCTCACCTGATGTTGGTGGGGAAGTTTGTGGGGGTGACAAGGGGGCATATGGGAACTCTGTACTTGCTGCTCAATTTTGCTATGAACCTAAAACTTTTTAAAAATAATTTTTTTTGTAAAAAGAGACTTCTAAAATTTACATGCCCATCACATAAGCACAAGACCTTTATTTTAAAACAGCAACTGAGACAAAAAGTTTTCCTTCTCCTTAAATCTGTCCTTCCTGAAAGAAATCACAGCCCTCTTTTTTGATGTGAAAACATTGTTATACAGTTAGTCCATACCATAATTATCATCTCTTTACCCCCTTTTGTGTAGTTATTCATCCTATTTGTAGCTAAGAGAATCTCTTCCACTTTCTGAGTGAACACTAGTTTTTGAGTATATTATGTGTACCAAAAAGTGCTTTTCCACTGTGGATTTAACTCAATCTTCATAGCAATTGTATAGAGCAGACATTCCCTTTCCTTATTAACAAATGAGGAAACTGAGTTTCAGAGAAGGCCTACTGCCTACTGCCACACAACTAGAATTTTTAATGTTAAATTTCCAAGTAAGATCTATCTAGCTTGAAAGCCTTTTGTATTAAACAAATTTTGGAGATTTTAATTTGAGAGCTTTGCAGACCTGTGAGTGACTGTGCACAGTCTTGTCCCAGACCTAGCTTTGCATCTCTTCCTCTTACAAGTGCCCAGCAGAAACTCCCTGTCTCAGCCTCAAATACAAATTTCCAAGAGTTGTTGGTTAACCTGACTCTGTCCTCCCCTAATTCAATCAGGTAAGTGTGAGGGTTTAGGGGAGGGATGGGATTATGTAATCTAGACAAGCAGAAGGGCTGTGAATATAGGTGTGGGGAATAAACTCACTTATGCAAGAACTTTGCTGAAACCCAGTTTTCAAAAAAAATAAATCAGGCTTTTTTCCCTTGACCTGAGTCCATTTCCTGGTATTCCAGCTCTGTATTTTTACCTTTTCTGTCAATTCTCAGGTTTAGAGAAACCCTTGTTTCCAATAAGCTTGTTTCTCTAGAGGTATTGCTGAAAGATAATTTTCAGAAAAAGGCAAAGTCATGACTCATATAAATATAAAAATGAATGTATGTTAAAGATTTTTATTTTATTCATACAGTATGATAAAGCAGGTGACAACCAGTTAAAAGGAAAAGCTGAAAAGTACAAATTTAAATATAATAAATTGGATTGCAAATGAAGGCAAAACCAGTTTTTCAACAAGGTGAAGATCAGTCAAAACTCCTGAACTGGAGTTCGCATGCCTGTCAGTTACCTTCAATCTATAAAGTGCAAAGTATCTCAGAGACCAGTTCCAGCCCTGTTAGAATCAGTCCTGCAAGGGTGTGTGGTAACCACTGCATAGTTTTCCATTTGAAGTACGAAAGTTTTTCTCCAATATATTGTCTCTTAGGAGGGGATCCAAATTCCTTCCCGTTGACTCATTTAGTCAGCAAATATCTAATAGCTACAATATATCAGCACAAGTAATTGTTAAAGCAACTAATATATGTTGCTTAAAAGTTCCAGCTAAATCTGTGTGCCTTTCAGTTACAAAATGGATTTTTATGTAACTGGATTTTCGCCATGAGTATCTGAAGTCAGCTGTCCCTACTTGGCATTTCCGCTTTGTTTTACTCAGTTCTTCTGCCATTCCAGGAGCATTCTGTCGTTTTCCTGTGCCACCTTGTGGCAAAAGAGTGTAATTAATCTGTTGGGCTTTTGGGGCTTTTTTTTTTTTTAATGTGTAGTGTAGTGCTACCTTGGAAAACATCTAAAATCTGTGAGATAAAATCTGCTTGATTGAGGAGCAAAGAGAGAGAGGACATGATTTCAGAACACTGAAAGCTTTTGTTTTTTTAATTAACATTTTAAAAAATTAAGACTTTATTTATTTTTTTTGCATTTAAGTTCAGAGCAAACTTGAGCAAAAACGAGAGAATTCCCATATATCCCCTGCCCCCCACATGCATATCCTCACATATTATCAATATCTACCACCACAGGGTACATGTGTTGTACCCAATGAACCTACCTTGACATATCATTGTCACCTTTAGTCTAGGATGAAGTCAGGGTTCATCCTTAATGTTGTATACCTATGGGTTTTGACAAATATGTAATGACATGAATCCACCTATATATATAGTACCATACAAAATAATTTCACTATCCTAAAATTTGTCTTCTACCTGTTCATCCCTCCTTCCCCCACAAGCTCTGATCTCTTTACTGTGTAAACCACTAATCTCTTTACCGTGTCCATGATTCTGCCTTTGCCTTCTTGGGGAATAAGGTTCCCCCATGTCATTTCTTTAATTGGTAGCTCATTTCTTTTTAGCACTGAATAATATTTCATTGTCTTTGTACCACAGTACATTTATCCACTCATGTACTGAAGGATATCATGCACTGTTGCTTCTAAGTTGTAGCAGTTATGAATAAAGCTGCTATAAACATCCATGTACAAGATTTTATATGGGTCTAATTTTTCAACTTCTTTGGGTAAATATCAAAGAAACTGATTGCTGGATTGTATAGGAAGAGTATCCTTATTTTTTCTTAAAAATTACCTTGGCAGCTTTTTAAAATTAGCATTATCAAGTTACAATAAATTGCATCCATTTAGTGCATAAAGCTCAATGGTTATTTAAAAATCTGTGTACCATGAAACCACTGCTACAATCAACATACAGAACATTCTCATCACCCCTAAAAGATTCTTCATGCTCTTATGATGAACACACATAATGTAGCGGGGGACACAGGAAGGCAATATCGCACAGAGAAGACAAGTAGTGATTCTAGCATCTTACTACACTGATGGACAGTGACTGTAATGGGGTGTGTGATGGGGACTTGATAATGGGGGGAATCTAGTAATCACAATGTTGCTCATGTAATTGTATTTTAATGATACCAAAAAGAAAAAAAAAGATTCTTCATGCTCCTTTGCAGTCTTTCTCTCTGTTCATTTGCTCTTTATCTCTATAGTTTGCTTTTTAAAAAATTGCTGTTTTGTGTAAATGGGATTTTGTAGTATATACTCCTTTCACATGATTTTAAAATTCACCCGTGTTTTGATGTATTAGTAGTTCCTTCCCTTTTTTTTGCTGAGTAGTATCCCATTGTATGGATATACCATCATTAGTTTCCATTCACCTATTGATAGACTTTTGGATTGTTTCCAGTTTCTTACTATTATGAATAAAGCTATTACTGTTACTGAAAACACTGAGGTCACCATTGGCATGTTTGAGCCAGAACACACCAAGAGTTGTTGGAAGAAAAACTTTATTTTACTTACAAGTAAAGGAGACAGGGAAATAATTTCCAAAGCTCTGCCTCTCTGAGGGGTTAATGTGGGAAGTTTTTAAGCTGGAAACTCATGCATGTATTGAAGTGGGAGGTCTTAGGTTTCATGTGGAGGTGGGGTTTCTGTGTACATGCTCTGTTCTACTACGTTACAAATACATCTCATGTTCAAAAATGGTGGAAAACTCCAACCCTGGGGCAGAGAAATTACTATTAAAATGAGGCAAAGGTAATGCTTGGTCACTTCTAGCTGCTTCTGTGCAGGTATTACTTTTCTCTGGATCTGTTTATTAGACCAGGCTCATGGTTGGTGGTTTTAATGGTTTAACCAAGGCTCTTGGACTTTTTTGAAAAACTGTAGCATTGGAAGATTAACCCTATAATCCCTGGGTGGCCTGTCTCAAACATTATAAAATCTTGTGTGCAAACCATTGTGTAGACATGTTTTCATTTCTCTTGGTAAATACCTAATAGTGGAATGGTTGACTTGAGTGGTAGATTTACGTTTAATTTTTAAGTAACTACTAAGCAGTTTTCCAAAATGGTTGTACCATTTTACATTCCCATCAGGGTTGTATGAGAGTCCCAGCTGCCCACATCCTTGCTGACACTCAGCATTTACAACTTTAGCCATTCTGATGAATATCTAGTGCTGCCTCCTTCTGGTTTTAATTCGCATTTCCCTGATGACTAATGATGTTGAGCATCTTTTATGTGCTTTTTGGCCAGTCTTATATCTTCTGTTAAGTGGCTGTCAAATCATTTGCCTATTTTTAACTGGGTTATTTGTCTTCTTACTGAGTTGTAGTTCTTTATATTTTCTAAGTAAAAGTCTTTTGTAAGATATGTGTTGTAAATACCTTCTCCAATTCTGTGGCTCACTTGGCAATAATTTAAGAGATATTTGAGTCCACTGAATGATATTCAAGGGGAGGAAAAAATATTCTCCTCTACCCTCCTAGGTTTTCTGGCTGAAGCCTTGCAAATTTGACTGACAAAAATAGAGTAACAAGAGTAAAACGAACAGTTGATTAACGTGTGCATTGCACATATACACAGTAGAAGTCAGTGATAAGTAACTCAAAAGGGGTGGTTAGAACTTGGGCTTATATGGCATTTTAACAAAGAACAGTAAATCTGCAGAGAAGTGATAAGACAAAGGAAAAAGGATGTAGGCAAGGAAGATAAAGGTAGTTTTAATAAGGTTTGTTAATGCAGATTGCTCTGCTGCTCTCTCAGCTGGTTAAGAATCCTCCTGCCTGAGCTGGTGGGCCTGGGGAGGACACAGAGTTTTTCTTGTGTTTACTTCTTCTCAGTTGGCTTTAGCTCAAAATGGCCCTTAGGTGCAAGTGGCATATTTTGGGGTGGTATATTCTGATTTCCAAAAATCACAATAGATTTTATAGGTTTTTTTAAGCCAAGCAATAATAATAAGCATTTTTTAGTGTTTACCATGTGCCAATGCACTAAGTGCTTTACATGAGTTCTCATTTAATCCTTATAACTCTCCTATATTATAAGTACTGTTTTGATCTCCAATTTACTGATAAGCAAATGTAGGCTTGGAAGGATCTAGTAATTTTCTTTCGTCACACTGAATGTCTTTAATCACTATACTGTATGTTTTCTAGGTAATCTGAAAAGTATAAGAAATGAGACAAATTCAGTTACTAAAAGAAAATGTGAAAACAGATAGGTACACACATACCGTATAAATTGTGGTAAGTAGGAGAGAGATCTAGGGGAGAATAGAAGAAGAAAAGATTAGTTATAGCTGGGAATCTGAAAACATTCCTCAGACTTTCAATTTAAGATATGTCTTGTCAGAGAGATTGTGTTTTACCTCGTGTCCTGGGGCTGCTTTAAGAAATACCACAAACTTGATGGCTTAATACAGCAGAAATTAATTTTCTCACAGTTCTAGAGGCCAGAATCCAAAAATCAGTTTCACTGGCCAAAATGAAGGTGTCAGCAGGGCCACACTCCCTCCAGAGGCCCTGGGGGATTATCCGTTCCTTCTCCCTTCCAGCCTCTGGCGGCTGCTAGTAGCCCTGAGCTCTTGGTCATATCATCTAATCTTCAAGGCCAGCATTTTCAAGTCTGTGTCTGCTCCGTCCCCACCTGGCCTTCCCTGCATGTGTATAAGCTTCCTCTCCCTCTGTCTTACAAGGGTATCTGTGATTACATTTAGGGGCCACCTGGATAATCCAAAAGTTACCTCCCCGTCTCAAGACCTTTAATCACATCTGCAAGGATATAAGGACATATATTGCCATATAAAGTAACAGTCACAGGTTCCAGGGATTAGGATGTGGATATTTTGGGGGAGGTCATTTCTGAGCTTGATGTGATTATGAAGATCATATCAGAGGGAAGAACTGGAATAAAAACATGGGAAACAGAAACAAACTAATGCAATTAGAGGATGACAAGTGGTTCTGTGCTCCTGAATGACTGACTGTGTGTGAGGGGATGGTATGTTGGGAGACAAGGTTGGAAATAAATTGAGGGCCTTGAGTGCCAGGCTGGAATTTTAATTATATTCCACAATTTCAGGAGAATCACTGAAACTTTAGAGCAGGGTGGTAGCTAATTTGTGTCTCAAGTACCTAACTCTGGGGCACCACAAATGATAGTTAGAGTGTGCCATTGGAGAAATGCAGAATAGGGATAATTAAAAGAGATAGGATCTCAGTAATGTGTTCAGTAAACACTTTTGAACACAGACTGTCATACACCATTTTAGATACTGGAGATACAGCACTGAACAAGACAAGTCCTTGCTTTCTGAGGTTTTCATTTCAGTGAGAGAGAGGATTAAGTAAAAATGAACAATTTCAAATAGTGATAATGTTCTAAGAAAATTAAATAGAGAAATGTGCTAACATTCTTGGCAGTACTAGGGGATAAGTAATGTTAGGGCATGTTGTTTTGGAAGTCCTCTATGAGGAAATTATATTTGAATATGTGGGTGTTAATATAATCATGCAATATTCATGTATACAATAGGGAAAATCTCATTCTTACTTCCTCCCAGGCACCATGAGGCCCCACCACAAACACCCACCAAGTTTGTTTGCTACACACCCATGTTCAGGGGGAGGAAGCAGCCATTGCTGCTCCAACATTATTCTAAGGAAATAAAGGAAAGGTGAAGCAGGCTGCAATAGGGAATCATATTGAGTAGAATGGCAGACAGAGCCAGCCATGTGAAGATGTACGGGAAAGGCATTCATTCCAGGCAGACGACACAGCAATTGCAAAGGCTCTTATATCAGTCAATTTTGCTGAGTAACCAAACCCACAAGATCTTCTCATATCAGTAAACATTTCGTTCTCGCTCTTATGTTGGCTACAGGTCAGCAGTGGCTCTGCTCCAGGTTGCGACTCCACTGTGTCTTTGCATTCCAGAACTGAAGCTAAAGGAGTAGCCCCTATCTGAGACCACTCTTCTCATAGTAGAGAGCGAGACGCCAAGCAAACCATGCAATAGTGTTTAAAGCTTCTCCTGGATGTTGTATAAGTAATATTTACTCCCATTCCATTGACCAGAGCAAATCACATGGCCAGTCTCAAAGTCACTCCTCCCGAAGAGAAGGGGCAAGAGTTACACAGAGCGATGCCATATATGACAGATGGGAACAAACCTGTCTGCTGTAGAGGCCCAGTGTCTACACCACTTTCTCTGTCAACTTGCCCATTTAGTTGGACTTGCATGGACTGCTGTGGCCTGAGACCCCTCCTCCTCCTCAGAACAGAATTTCCTCCTATTTTTCTTAAAAACACTCTTTTTCCCATTCCAGCCATATGTTTCAGGAGAAGCTGGTCTATTTAAGGAATTTCTTACATAGGGGCATTGACAGGTTCTAGCTCAAGGAGCACACGTGGAGGGGCTGGGATTGTGGGGTCAGGGCTGTACCACTTTTTGATTGGGTAGTGAGCACATTAAAAAGACATCATAAACAAAAAAAAGGCATCATTGTTCAGCTATGTCATTAAATGTTTCGTGATCTTGTTCTACACTTCTTTCACTAATACTTTTTTGTCATAGTCTTAACAGCCATATTAACAGAGTACTTTTTAAATTGTTGGGGAAATGCCACAGTTCATTAGCCAAGGCTAGGCCATTCAGAGCTCTTCCCTAGAGTTTTTGAAATTGGAACCAGAAAAAGCAGCTCTCAGTCCCTCTATGCTGGTGAAGTGAGAGGTCTGACGGTTTCATCTCATGTGGAGAAAAGCAGACTTCGATTGGGTACAAACAGATGAAGCAGAACCCTGGTGAGGTTCAGGGGTCTGGTTTCACTTACCCTTGAGCCTGGTTGCCCCTGTTTCCTTCTTACAGGGACATGAGCTTTTGAAAAAAATTACCCTTTTTGCCTAAACTGTTTCAGATTAAGTTATGATAGTGCAAGTAAGAAATTTGATTAATATAGCTTTGGAGCATCAGAGGCATCTAGGCACTGTCTGTTTCTAACTCTCAGAAGCTGGGAAAAGAGTTTAACAAAGTTTCTTTTTAGTCAGGCTGGGAAACAAATTTCTAGCCAGCTCTCAAACTGGATATGTGTCAATAAATTACCTTTCCAAAGGGTAAGATATACAAAGTTTCTTTTAAAAATAGAGCTGTATTCAAAAAAAGACATTTAGAAGTGGCGTAAATGCTAAGGAATGAAGGAAAATAATACTAAATGTCATCACTATGGTTGCTGGAACATAAAATTTTATGCTATATATATATAATTATATACAGGCTTTTCTCTATGTGTTCATAAAAATGAATGAAAAATTACTGTTGGTTACTTCAGATAGAACAAGATGGCAAATGATGATATTTGTCATTTTTCTTGTGATAATTAATACTTGTGTTGCAATAGGGTACTCACCTTCCACATCAAACTTTAAAGGAAACAGAGTAGAGTCCATGTAATTGAATGCACAGTAGAAACATACTACCTATAATTGCAAAACAGTGGAAATAACAAATGCGTAAACAATAGGGGAAAGAATGAAGTGTGATTACACAAACAACCTAAAATACTACCTACTAATTAAAAGTGAAAATTTTATGATATAAGAAAATTCTGATACTCTGTTGAGAGAAAAGGCAAAAGATGTTTTTAAAATTACAAGTGATTATAACTACATAGAAATGCCTAATTCATAGATCTAAAAGATAGTAGACGTTTTGGCTGCTCCAGCATCCCAGCGCTATGCTAAAGGAGAGGCTGCTACGCACATGCTCACTTTCTGCTCCAGCCCAGTCTTGAAATAATCGAGTCTATCTGCTTCTCAGGTCTGATTATTGTCTTCACCTCTCCAACTATTAGCTTTGTTATTTCTGTTTCTGGCCTTTTCTTGCACTCTGTCATTTTTACACATGACTCATAGCCCGTAGATATTAACAGCCTTGATTTTCCCAGCTTCAACCCACCATTTGGGAAAACTTTTTTCTATGGCTGTCCTATCCCACCTGAATGCATCAGGTCTTACAGAGTCCTCAAAATATGTAAAATGGAAACTTTAGTATTCTAATGTCTTAGGATGATATGTAATAATTATTTTTCTTCTTTCCAAACTTTCCTTTTTCCAAAACCATTGCAGTGAACGTTTTAAAGACAATTAACTATAACCTTTCTCTCATCTCTGCCTAGAGTGCCACCTAGTGGTTATTCTATAGAATCGCACTTTTAAGCCTCAACAACAACGAAAAGATGCTGCTTTATTATTTCACTAGCAGGTTTGTGTTTATAATGTAGCAGTACAGTGTGTATGCGAGGCTGTAATCTACCTGGAAAAAAAGGCCATCTCATGTAGTTAGCTGGTCCAGAAATTATACAGCCCCTGTAGATATTCCCTTATACACCTGGGGCTCATACTTAATTCCTCACAGGATTCCAAGTATATTTTAATTTCCTAATACCAGATCTACTCCAGAAAGTAATTCTTGCACAGTGAGAATTTGCATCTACTGCTGGATCTTGCTTGATGTCTCTGGATACTATAGGGCGTCCTGTAAATTTTCACCACTGTATTAGTTTCCTCTGGCTGCCGTAAGAGAGCCCCATTTGCTGGGTGGCTTAAACAACAAACTGGGTTATCTCACAGTTTTAGAGGCTAGAAGTCCAAGATCAGGGTGTTGCCAGGGTCGGTTCCTTCTGAGGGATGTGAGGAGGGATCTGTTCATAGCATCTTGTAGTTGGCAGGCAATCCGTGGCCTTCCTTGACTTGTAGAGGCATCACCTTGATCTTGGCCTTCATCTTCATGTAGCGTCTCGCTGTGTACCAGTCTGTCTCTGCATTTCCCCTTTTTATAAGGACAGCAGTAATACTGGACTAGGGCCCATACTAACAACCTTAATAATTACATCTGCCGTTAAGCTGTTTCGTAATAATGTCATACACTCATGTACTAGATGAAATCTAAAATTCATATGACTTCAACATATGAACTAGGGGACACAATTCAGTCCATCCATAACAAGCACCTATCTCCTTATGCCTCTGTACTTCATTTTTGCCATGGCAGTGTCAGGCTCAGTCATGGAATTGCTTTGCCCATAAGATCAGAGGTGATGTGTGTACATCTAAGTAGAAACTAATAATTTTTTCCCTCTTCCATGAAACTGGCAGTGCTCCAGATAAAGTCTATTTCATCAGCCTATGTCAGAGTGACTGCCATGGAAAGAGTAGCAGCTGACCTTCAGTGGATACATAACATAAAAAAGAAACAAACTTATGATTGGAAGCCATCAAGGCTAACTGACAAAATAAGCTCACTCCTAATGTGTGGGGTTTTTTTCATTTATTCATCAGACATTTGTTGAAAACTTGCTATGTACTAGACATGGTGCTATGTGTTAGACACTGTGATGGTTGATTTTATGTGTCAGCTTGGCTAGGCCATGATACCAAGATATTTGGTCAAACACTAGATGTCTCTGTGAAGGTATGTTTCAGATGAGAGTAACATTTAGATCAGTAGACTTTTAAGTAAAGCAAATTTCCCTTCATCATACCGTGGGCCTGATCCAGTCAGCTGCAAGCCTTAAGAGAAAAAAGACTGAGGCTCCCTTCGGAAGAGGGAATTCGGCCTCCAGACTATCTTCTGACTTGAGCTGCAACATCAGCTCTTCCTTGGGTCTCCAGCCTGCTGGACTGCTCTGCAGGTTTCAAACTTGCCAGCCCCCACATACCGCATGAGATAGTTCCTTAAAATAAATCACTATATATATATGTACATCCTATTGGTTCTTTTTCTCTGGAGAAACTTGATTAATACAGTCAGTTAGCAAACAAGATAGAAAGAGTCCTCATAGAGCTTACAGTCTAAGAAAGGATACATACAAGTAAACAGAAAAATAACAAAGTTATGTAATAAATGCTGCAAAGTACTCCATGTAACAGGTGCCCATGGAGGAGCACCCAGCCTTGACCCAAAGAGCCAGGGAGGGCGCCCTGGAGAAATTGTAGTCTAACTTGAGACCTGAAGGTGACAGGGCAGACTAAGAGTTAGCAGATTGTAGGGACAGGGTGGTGGGACCCAGGGGTTAGACTGACTATAGAACATGAATTCTCATCGAGGCATTATTGCCCCCAAAGAGGAAAAAATTGGTGATTGACAGGTGAAATAAACATTATCTATTACGGTGTTTGGTGACCATGCACAGCTCAATCAATCCTATCTGACAAAATCTTATTCCTTACTATTTACTGGGAAAGTGGGGAAGATGATCAGAAGAAAATGTCTAAAATGGAGGCAGTGATGAAAAAGAGGTTAAGAAACAGTAGTACGGAAAGACCATTCCGGTTGAGAAATAATCTCACTTGAAGCTACAGAAGTAAGAGAGACATAGAATATTTGAAATATGAGAATGGTTGAAGCATAGAGTTGGGGAGGAGCAGAAGCTGTTCCAAACACAGATTTTAAAGAAAATTAAATTGGAAAATGCATTTTGACCTCAATGGTCTAAATATTTTAAATAAAACTGGACTTTGTGTCTAAATAATTGGCTGCAGACTGCTCACATTTTTATATGTGAAATCTGCCCTTGGTGTTGGCAGTCCCATGCTGAATGAGTCATTAAGTTTTAAACATTTTTCAGAGATGGCAAAGGACAATTGTTAAGTATCTTTTTCTATCTATCATTTTGGGGTATTTTAGTTTTATGATTGTAGCTTCTAGAATAGCATCATGCTCAGGTAGGTTCTTAATCATATTGCTGTTCTGGAAGGCACATTAACCTCTGGAGAATTTGTGTGTGATTTACTTCACTGGAGTTTCAAAGATTAAAAATATGAAAGAAAGATATTTTTCTTAGGAATAGAATGAGAACAATGGTCTATTTAATAACCGTTTCACTATCTTCCTCCCAAATTGCATTAAAATTACTTTAATATGCTATAAGGAAAATCTTTGCAAATATGCTACCAATCACTTTTTGGTTTTTTCCATCAGCTTGTTAACAATGAGCTCAAAGCTAACTGAGTGCTTTTGAGAGGTAATACAAACTCAATTTTCGAACCTGAAGAACCAAAAAATTGTATACTGTACTATAATTGAAACTTTCAATAATTTTCTATCACAGCCATAGCTTGATTGATATACGTAGACCTCATCTAAATGTCTAAATACTTTTTTAAGAGACAGCATTCTAGTAATGTTTTTTTGTAAGGTCTTGTTACAGAGAAGACAGTATATGTAAATAGTTCTGAGTATTTGTTCAGGAGTTAGACTACTTTGGTTCAGATCCTAAGCTGTATCTGTTTGGGTTTAAATGTCACCAGCTTTTGTAAACTTGGGCAAATGTATATAAAGTTCTGTGATTTCATCCTCTCTGAACCTCTCCTCATATGTAAATGATGGCTAATAATAGAACTACTGCATAGGATTGTTGTGAATACTAAATGAGTTAATCATGTAAAACATTTAGAACACTGCCTGGCAAACACTCAGTGCTTGATAATGTTAGCTATTATTATTATTATTATCATTTAGAATCCCTTATTGAGTAGTTTCCAAACCATTTGTTGAGTGCTTCCTTGTATAGATGCCATACAAGACACTTGTGAAACTGTTAGTACATCTTACCTAAAGTGATTTTCAGGGCATGAGTTAAGATATTTTTTTAAGTCACTATTTTAGTATCATTATTGCTGTCTTTAATACATTTCAGGCTTTTGAATCGATTTATTTTTTGGCTAGGATGATATTTTTTTCTTATGTGAGAAGATAACATATCTAAGGATCATAGGAAAAAGCACCCCTTAGGGCAGTAGGTGGGAGATGAATTCTTCTTCAGCATTTTGTATTAGACTCTAGAATTTTTCTTAATGGTACTGCTTTTTCCATGGTAACAGGAAAAAAAGAAGAGTTACTCATGATTTCCTGGCATTTTAAAATTTTTATTAAGAAATTTAAAAAACCTTTCATTATTTATATCTTTCAGAAAATGTCTTTGAAATTCAAAAATGCAAAACGAATCGAAGGCCTTGGTACTAGTGTGTGGTGAGTACCTTAAAATAAACAACAGTAATTTGGTGAGGGTTTTTCCCACACATTTTTATATCCTTAGTGAGGATTTTTAGTATTATCTATTGTCTGTAAATAAAGCTATGAATTTTAATTCATCCATTAAATGAAAATGGGAGGAAGTTAACAATCCATATGTTGATTAATTCATTCAGCAAATGTGCCCAGCCCTGTACACTAACCACTGGAGATGGGCAGAGAATAAGGGCAAATTTGGTTGAGGCCTTCATGAAATTTACATTCTAATCCATGAACATTTCTAATGACTCCTAATGACTCTATCAAAGTCTAATGTTTGATAAGAGAACCTCTCAGTGGCTAGTATGGTTAAGAAAAAAAATACATGATTGTCATGGAACTGACATTTGTAAGAAACATGAAGTTCATTAGTTCATTATCTTATTACTAGGTAAAGTCATATAAATGGTGAAATTTTTGTTGGGAACTCGTTATTGTTTTACATCCGTAAGGCTAAAGGAGATCTCATATTTTAGTTTTATAATAAGACTATGAGGTATAAAAAGTGATCTTTGTAATTATAGTACTAGTATTTTTTTTTATCTTAGGACTGAATTTACCAAGTTGGCCGCAGACCCCTCTGTTGTGAATCTTGGCCAAGGCCTTCCAGATATATCCCCTCCTATATATGTAAAGGAAGAATTATCAAAGATTGCAGCAATTGATAGCCTGAATCAGTATACACGGGGCTTTGTAAGTATGTGAGGACCTTCGGGGCATGAGACTGTGTGTGTGTGAGTGTACTTCTGCTACTTCTATATAAATTGGCTTTCTGGGAACAACTATCCCAACCCAGTAACTAGAGGAATGCTTACCCTTTCAGAAAAAAACCTTGCCCCTGTTGCCTGGGAGCCGTCCCCCATTTCCAGCCTTTCTACAGTCCTGCCTTGGCCCTTATTTTACTGTTGTTCTGGGCTGGGGTCCTATGGCAACAGGGGAGAATATTCAAGAATGTTCTCTTAAGACATGTGTTTTCTCTTGCGTTAACACTTACAAAGCCTCAGCACTGGCCTCTTAATTAATATCCTCTATTTCCAACTAGTTACTTTGTTCCTCTCTACCTCAACCCAAACCCCAACTATGATGAAATGCCTGGGATATCCAGAGATTTTGTAGATTCCACAAAAAAACTACCACAGCTTACTAAGTGACTTGAGCAAGGTTGCAGGACATAAGGCCAGTATACAAAAACCAGTTGTGTTTAGGTGGTCTGTTGGTTGGCATAACCTTCTCTTCTGCAACTTGAACAGATTCAGGGGATTTACAGTTCATGCAGGTTTTTTAGTTTCTTTTAACTGGGAAAAAAAAAATCCAACTCTACTCAATGTGATTTAATTATTGTCAAAAATAAAGTAATTGAATGTGATTTCCTCACTGTCAAAAAATGTACTGTCAGAGATATATGTGGTATTCAAGTCAACTTTTATTCAAAACAAATGCCTTGAAATTTTGTATTCCAAAACCAATCATTTAATCGGAGGTTTTTAGTCATTAGAAAGTCTTCATGACCATTCACGTAGGAACCATCTGAAAGTAGAGGGAAACATTTTTTAAAATTATTTCCATTTAAAAAAATACAACTTTTCTTTGGATAATTATAAGACCCAGTTTTTAAAAATTCTTTCATTTTTAGATCCAAATTATCTCCAAGAAGTAGGTCCCATAATCAAATTCAAGGTTTTCTCTTCTTTCTTATTCAACAGGGTCATCCATCACTTGTGAAAGCCCTGTCCTGCCTATATGGAAAAATTTGTCAAAAGCAAATCGATCCAAATGAAGAAATCCTTGTAACAGTAGGAGCATACGGATCTCTTTTTAACGCCATCCAAGGATTAATTGATGAGGGAGATGAAGTAAGTATAGTAACATTATCAGGTCACCTGTATCCGTCATTATCATTTCTCCTGCTTTTGCATCTTTTACTTATCTTACACTCTTTTTTATTCTTATTTTTGAAGTATAATGTGTATGTAGTAAAAATTTACAAATCTCAAGTGTACACCTTTATAAATTTTTGTGAGTATATGTAGTTTAGTTGTTTATTTGTAATCACACACCAGGATAAGATATAGTACATTTCCTGCACCCCACAGGCTCCTTTTTTGCCCCTTCCTAGTCTATATCCTCCCAGTGGTAACTACTCTTTGGTCTTCTATCAGCGTAGGTTCATTTTACTTGCTCTTTAATTTGATATAAATGGAGTCACACCATGTGTACTCTTGAATCTGGCGTCTTTCATCCTCATGTCTGAGAGATCCATCGTGTGTAGTTCATTCTTATTTATACAGCCTGTTTAGATAAGGGTAGGTAGAAGGGACTAGCAATGACGGGGAATATAAATCTTCAGTTTTCACTGCTAAAATAACCTTTCATCTGAACTCAGTCAGCAAGTATGTGGTCAATGTGTTTTTGTGCCCGGTGTTGTTAGCACTGTATGAGGGCTGTGTAACAAGAAGGTTGAGTGATTTCTGCTATTTAGTACAGTGACCCACTTTGGCACCCAACTCAGTCAGCTCTGCCTCTACTTCCCCTTTACCATTCCAATACCCCTGCATCCATGTTTCCTGATCTTTCATTTATTCAGAAATTATTGAGGACCTCCTGTATGGTAGGCAATGTGAGAGAGAAGATTTTTTTTTTTTTGAGAAGGCATATCTTATATTTATTGATCAAATGGTTGTTAACAACAATAAAATTCTGTATAGGGGACTCAATGCACAATCATTAATCAACCCCAAGCCTAATTCTCAACAGTCTCCAATCTTCTAAAGTATAGCGAACAAGTTCTTACATGGTGAACAAATTCTTACATAGTGAATAAGTTCTTACATGGTGAACAGTGCAAGGGCAGTCATCACAGAAACTTTAGGTTTTGACCACACATTATGAACTATAAAGAATCAGGTCAAATATGAATATTCGTTTGATTTTTATACTTGATTTATATGTGGATCCCACATTTCTCCCTTTATTACTTTTGTTTGTTTGTTTGTTTTTTGTTTTTATTTTTTTATTTTTTTTTTAGATAATTATTTTTTCTTGAAGGGTAGTTGACGCACAGTATTACATTACATTAGTTTCAAGTGTACAACACAGTGATAAAACATTTATATACATAATTCTAGGTTCAAGCTATCACCCTACCAAGCTGTTACAATACCTTGACTATACTCCTTATGGTATACATTACATCCCGGTTACTTATTTATTTTACCATTGGAAGTCTGTCCTTTTTTTTTTTTTTGTGAGGTCATCTCTCATATTTATTGATCAAATGGTTGTTAACGACAATAAAATTCTGTATAGGGGAGTCAATGCTCAATGCACAATCATTAATCCACCCCAAGCCTAATTTTCATCAGTCTCCAATCTTCTGAGGCATAACAAACAAGTTCTTACATGTAGAACAAATTCTTACATAATGAATAAGTTACATAGTGAACAGTACAAGGACAGTCATCACAGAAACTTTCGGTTTTGCTCATGCATTATGAATTATAAACAGTCAGTTCAAATATGAATACTCATTTGGTTTTTATACTTCATTTATATGTGGATACCACATTTCTCTCTTTATTATTATTATTTTTAATAAAATGCTGAAGTGGTAGGTAGATACGAGATAAAGGTAGAAAACATAGTTTAGTGTTGTAAGAGAGCAAATGTAGATGATCAAGTGTGTGCCTGTAGACTATGTGTTAATCCAAGCTAAACAAGGGCAATAAAACATCCACGGATGCAGAAGATTTTTCTCAGAACGGGGGGGTGAGGTTCTAAGCCTCACCTCTGTTGATCCCCAATTTCTCACCTGATGACCCCCCTGCGACTGTGCCTGTCTTAGGTTGTTCCTCCCTTGAGGAATCTTACCCGTCTCTGGCTAACCAGTCATCTTCCAGGGCCATACAGGGAAATGTAAAGTTGGTAAGTGAGAGAGAAGCCTTATTGTTTCAAATGGTTAGCTTTTTATTTCTTTGCATATTTATGCCCTGTAGCTTCTATGCTCAGCATTTGTCTTGAGGTATCTTTACCACTTGGAAGAATTATGATACTCAGTAAATTTGATATGAGGCACGAATACTATTTTAGGGTTGTAATTAGGAAGGAAGAAGAAAAGCTATAGAAGTAGCAAGCGGAAGAAAACATGGGAAGATTGATTATTTCTTTGACATATCTTCTTGTAGAGTAAATTCAGCATGTATAGGTTTTAAGCTACTACTTAAATTGCACACACACATTAACATAATAGGATTATAGTTACATAACCAAAGCATATCTGTAATTACCAGCCATCTCCAGTGAAACCAAGAAAACCAGTTAGGCACCTTAGGCATTTGTGAAAACTTATCTATGATATGGTGGATATTGTCCAACTGAACCTGAACAGTCTTAGAGAAATCAGACAAATTAAAACAACCCATTCCTGGGGAATGTTCACATCCCTTATGTTCTTTTAACAGTAAATAGTCTGTAGTTGTAAGATTTTGGAGCGCTAGAATTTGCACTTCTCCTAGTTCTTGGTTGAGTTCCAACAGTATAGATCCAGTCAAATTTGTTGTTTTACTGTATGCACAGGCCAGCTTAGATATCTCCTTCATTCTCATGGCAAGTCCAGGAGCTGGTGGGATGAGTGCATCTACAGCTGTAGCAGTGCGTGGATCTTTGTTGGGGTTTTTTGATGATCATCTTCTGGCATGAGTCTTCCAGAGAGTGCTGATGTTGGAAGTTCTCTTTCATATCGTATCTTAGTTCATTTTCGGGGTAGCCCAATTAGGCTTTGATCTTCTGTATAAATGCAAACAGACCCTTTGCCTACACTTTTATATGCCCTTTATACCCTTGTGTAGAACTCATTGGAGGTTACCACACAGGAACTGCCCTTTTTTTTTTTTGCTTTGTTTTTGGTATCACTAATCTACACTTACATGACGAATATTATGTTTACTAGGCTCTCCCCTATACCAGGTCTCCCCTATAAACCCCTTTACAGTCACTGTCCATCAGCATAGCAAAATGTTGTAGAATCACTACTTGCCTTCTCTGTGTTGTACAGCCCTCCCTTTTCTCCTGCCCCCCCATGCATGTTAATCTTAATATGCCCCTATTTTTCACCCCCCTTATCCCTCCCTACCCACCCATCCTCCCCAGTCCCTTTCCCTTTGGTACCTGTTAGTCCATTCTTGAGTTCTGTGATTCTGGTGCTGTTTTGTTCCTTTAGTTTTTCCTTTGTCCTTATATTCCACAGATGAGTGAAATCATTTGGTATTTCTCTTTCTCCGCTTGGCTTGTTTCACTGAGCATAATACCCTCCAGCTCCATCCATGTTGCTGCAAATGATTGGATTTGCCCTTTTCTTATGGCTGAGTAGTATTCCATTGTGTATATGTACCACATCTTCTTTATCCATTCATCTATCGATGGACATTTAGGTTGCTTCCAATTCTTGGCTATTGTAAATAGTGCTGCGATAAACATAGGGGTGCACTGATCTTTCTCATACTTGATTGCTGCATTCTTAGGGTAAATTCCTAGGAGTGCAATTCCTGGGTCAAATGGTAAGTCTGTTTTGAGCATTTTGATGTACCTCCATACTGCTTTCCACAATGGTTGAACTAGTTTACATTCCCACCAGCAGTGTAGGAGGGTTCCCCTTTCTCCACAGCCTCGCCAACATTTGTTGTTGTTTGCCTTTTGGATGGCAGTGATCCTTACTGGTGTGAGGTGATACCTCATTGTAGTTTTAATTTGCATTTCTCTGATAATTAGCGATGTGGAGCATCTTTTCATGTGTCTGTTGGCCATCTGTATTTCTTTTTTGGAGAACTGTCTGTTCAGTTCCTCTGCCCATTTTTAAATTGGGTTATTTGTTTTTTGTTTGTTGAGGCGTGTCAGCTCTTTATATATTCTGGACGTCAAGCCTTTATCGGATGTGTCATTTTCAAATATATTCTCCCATACTATAGGGATCCTTTTTGTTCTATTGATGGTGTCTTTTGCTGTACAGAACCTTTTCAGCTTAATATAGTCCCACTTACTCATTTTTGCTGTTGTTTTCCTTGCCCGGGGAGATATGTTCAAGAAGAGGTCACTCATGTTTATGTCTAAGAGGTGTTTGCCTATGTTTTCTTCCAAGAGTTTAATGGTTTCATGACTTACATTCAGGTCTTTGATCCATTTTGAGTTTACTTTTGTATATGGGGTTAGACAATGGTCCAGTTTCATTCTCCTACATGTAGCTGTCCAGTTTTGCCAGCACCATCTGTTGAAGAGACTGTCATTTCGCCATTGTATGTCCATGGCTCCTTTATCAAATATTAATTGACCATATATGTCTGGGTTAATGTCTGGATTCTCTAGTCTGTTCCATTGGTCTGTGGCTCTGCTCTTGTGCCAGTACCAAATTGTCTTGATTACTATGGCTTTATAGTAGAGCTTGAAGTTGGGGAGTGAGATCCCCCCTACTTTATTCTTCTTTCTCAGGATTGCTTTGGCTATTCGGGGTCTTTTGTGTTTCCATATGAATTTTTGAATTATTTGTTCCAGTTCATTGAAGAATGTTGCTGGTAGTTTCATAGGGATTGCATCAAATCTGTATATTGCTTTGGGCAGGATGGCCATTTTGACAATATTAATTCTTCCTAGCCACGAGCATGGGATGAGTTTCCATCTGTTAGTGTCCCCTTTAATTTCTCTTAAGAGTGACTTGTAGTTTTCAGAGTATAAGTCTTTCACTTCTTTGGTTAGGTTTATTCCTAGGTATTTTATTTTTTTTGATGCAATTGTGAATGGAGTTTTTTCCTGATTTCTCTTTCTGTTGGTTCTTTGTTAGTGTATAGGAAAGCCACAAATTTCTGTGTGTTGATTTTGTATCCTGCAACTTTGCTGTATTCCGATATCAGTTCTAGTAGTTTTGGGGTGGAGTCTTTAGGGTTTTTTATGTACAGTATCATGTCATCTGCAAATAGTGACAGTTTCACTTCTTCTTTACCAATCTGGATTCCTTCTATTTCTTTGTTTTGTCTGATTGCCGTGGCTAGGACCTCCAGTACAATGTTAAATAACAGTGGAGAGAGTGGGCATCCCTGTCTAGTTCCCGATCTCAGAGGAAATGCTTTCAGCTTCTCGCTGTTCAATATAATGTTGGCTGTGGGTTTATCATAGATGGCCTTTATTATGTTGAGGTACTTGCCCTCTATTCCCATTTTGCTGAGTGTTTTTATCTTGAATGGATGTTGAACTTTGTTGAATGCTTTTTCAGCATCTATGGAGATGATCATGTGGCTTTTGTCTTTCTTTTTGTTGATGTGGTGGATGATGTTGATGGATTTTCGAATGTTGTACCATCCTTGCATCCCTGGGATGAATCCCACGTGGTCATGGTGTATGATCCTTTTGATGTATTTTTGAATTCGGTTTGCTATTATTTTGTTGAGTATTTTTGCATCTACGTTCATCAGGGATATTGGTCTGTAGTTTTCTTTTTTGGTGGGGTCTTTGCCTGGTTTTGGTATTAGGGTGATGTTAGCTTCATAGAATGAGTTTGGGAGTATCCCCTCCTCCTCTATTTTTTTGGAAAACTTTAAGGAGAATGGGTATTATGTCCTCCTGGTATGTCTGATAAAATTCCGAGGTAAATCCATCTGGCCCGGGGGTTTTGTTCTTTGGTAGTTTTTGGATTACCGCTTCAATTTCGTTGCTGGTAATTGGTCTGTTTAGATTTTCTGTTTCTTCCTGGGTCAATCTTGGAAGGTTGTATTTTTCTAGGAAGTTGTCCATTTCTCCTAGGTTTCCCAGCTTGTTAGCATATAGGTTTTCATAGTATTCTCTAATAATTCTTTGTATTTCTGTGGGGTCCGTCGTGATTTTTCCTTTCTCATTTCTGATACTGTTGATTTGTGTTGACTCTCTTTTCTTCTTAATAAGTCTGGCTAGAGGCTTATCTGTTTTGTTTATTTCCTCGAAGAACCAGCTCTTGGTTTCATTGATTTTTGCTATTGTTTTATTCTTCTCAATTTTATTTATTTCTTCTCTGATCTTTATTATGTCCCTCCTTCTGCTGACCTTAGGCCTCATCTGTTCTTCTTTTTCCAATTTCGATAATTGTGACATTAGACCATTCATTTGGGATTGCTCTTCCTTTTTTAAATATGCTTGGATTGCTATATACTTTCCTCTTAAGACTGCTTTTGCTGTGTCCCACAGAAGTTGGGGCTTAGTGTTGTTGTCGTCATTTGTTTCCATATATTGCTGGATCTCCATTTTGATTTGGTCATTGATCCATTGATTATTTAGGAGTGTGTTGTTAAGCCTCCATGTGTTTGTGAGCCTCTTTGCTTTCTTTGTACAGTTTATTTCTAGTTTTATGCCTTTGTGGTCTGAAAAGTTGGTTGGTAGGATTTCAATCTTTTTGAATTTACTGAGGCTCTTTTTGTGGCCTAGTATGTGGTCTATTCTGGAGAATGTTTCATGTGCACTTGAGAAGAATGTATATCCTGTTGCTTTTGGATGTAGAGTTCTATAGATGTCTACTAGGTACATCTGCTTTACTGTGTTGTTCAGTGCTTCCGTGTCCTTACTTATTTTCTGCCCGGTGGATCTATCCTTTGGGGTGAGTGGTGTGTTGAAGTCTCCTAGAATGAATGCATTGCAGTCTATATCCCCCTTTAGTTCTGTTAGTATTTGTTTCACATATGCTGGTGCTCCTGTGTTGGGTGCATATATATTTAGAATCGTTATATCCTCTTGTTTGACTGAGCCCTTTGTCATTATGTAGTGTCCTTCTTTATCTCTTGTTACTTTCTTTGTTTTGAAGTATATTTTGTCTGATATTAGTACTGCAACCCCTGCTTTCTTCTCGCTGTTGTTTGCTTGAAATATGTTTTTCCATCCCTTTTAGTCTGTACATGTCTTTGGGTTTGAGGTGAGTTTCTTGTAAGCAGCATATAGATGGGTCTTGCTTTTTTATCCATTCTGTTACTCTGTGTCTTTTGATTGGTGCATTCAACCCATTAACATTTAGGGTGACTATTGAAAGATATGTACTTATTGCCATTGCAGGCTTTAAATTCGTGGTTACCAAAGGTTCAAGGTTAGCCTCTTTAGTATCTTACTGCCTAACTTAGCTCGCTTATTGAGCTGTTATATACACTGTCTGGAGATTCTTTTCTTCTCTCCCTTCTTGTTCCTCCTCCTCGATTCTTCATATGTTGGGTGTTTTGTGCTGTGCTCCTTCTAGGAGTGCTCCCATCTAGAGCAGTCCCTGTAAGATGTTCTGTAGAGGTGGTTTGTGGAAAGCAAATTCCCTCAGCTTTTGTTTGTCTGGGATTTGTTTAATCCCACCGTCATATTTGAATGATAGTCATGCTGGATACAGTATCCTTGGTTCAAGGCCCTTCTGTTTCATTGTATTAAATATATCATGCCATTCTCTTCTGGCCTGTAGGGTTTCTGTTGAGAAATCTGATATTAGCCTGATGGGTTTCCCTTTATAGGTGACGTTTTTCTCTCTAGCTGCCTTTAAAACTCTTTCCTTGTCCTTGATCTTTGCCATTTTAATTATTATGTGTCTTGGTGTTGTCCTTCTTGGATCCTTTCTGTTGGGGGTTCTGTGTATTTCCGTGGTCTGTTCGATTATTTCCTCCCCCAGTTTGGGGAAGTTTTCAGCAATTATTTCTTCTAAGATACTTTCCATCTCTTTTCCTCTCTCTTCTTCTTCTGGGACCCCTATAATACGGATTTTGTTCCTTTTGGATTGGTCACACAGTTCTCTTAATATTGTTTCATTCCTGGAGACCTTTTGGTCTCTCTCTATGTCAGCTTCTATGCGTTCCTGTTCTCTGATTTCAATTCCATCAATGGCCTCTTGCATTCTATCCATTCTGCTTATAAACCCTTCCAGAGTTTGTTTCATTTCTGCGATCTCCTTTCTGGCATCTGTGATCTCCCTCCGGATTTCATCCCATTTCTCTTGCGTATTTCTCTGCATCTCTGTCAGCATGTTCATGATTCTTATTTTGAATTCTTTGTCAGGAAGACTGGTTAGGTCTGTCTCCTTCTCTGGTGTTGTCTCTGTGATCTTTGTCTGCCTGTAGCTTTGCCTTTTCATGGTGATAGGAATAGTTTGCAGAGCTGGGACGAGTGATGGCTGGAAGACCTTCCCTTCTTGTTGGTTTGTGGCCCTCCTCTCCTGGGAGAACAGCGACCTCTAGTGGCTTGTGCTGCGCAGCTGCGCGCAGACAGGGTTTGTGCTTCCTGCCCAGCTGCTATGGAGTTAATCTCCGCTGTTGCTGTGGGCGTGGCCTGGCTCGGGCAGCTACTCCAAATGGTGGAGTCGCGTTGGAGCAGGAGCGGCTGGGAGGCTATTTATCTCCGTAAGGGGCCTCCCTGCTCCCTGAAGCCCAGGGGTTAGGGTTCCCAGAGATCCCCGGTTTCCCTACCTCTGGATTAAGTGTCCCGCCCTGCCCCTTTAAGTCTTCCAAAAAGCACCTGCCAAAACAAAACAACGACAACCAAAAAAAAAAAAAAGAAAAAAATTTTTATTTAAAAAAAAAAAAAAAATTTTTTTTAATTAAAAAAAAAAGGTGGTCGCTCGTTTTTCTTTATTCTCCGGTGCCAGCTTAAGGCCTCTGCTCACCGGTGTTGCTGCCCTGTTTCCCTAGTATTGGGGGCCCTATCCCTTTAAGACTTCCAAAAAGCGCTCGCCAAAACAAAACAGCAAAAAAGCAAAAAAAAAAAAATGGTCGCGCGCTTTTCTTATGTCCTCTGACACCCGGCCTCCAGTGCCCTCTCACTGTTCTTGCTGCCCTGTTTTCCTAGTATCGAGGGCCCTGCATTCTGGCCCGGATGGCTGGGGCTGGGTGTTAGGCAGCCCTGGGCTCCGTCTCCCTCCCGCTCTGCCTGCTCTTCTCCCGCCGGGAGCTGGGGGGATGGGCGCTCGGCTCCCGCGGGGCCGGGGCTTGTGTCTTACCCCCTTTGCGAGGCGCTGGGTTCTCTCAGGTGCGGATGTGGTCTGGATATTGTCCTGTGTCCTCTGGTCTTTCTTCTAAGAAGGGTTGTCTTTGTTATATTTTCATAGATATATGTTGTTTTGGGAGGAGATTTCCGCTGCTCTACTCACGCCGCCATCTTCCGCCCCTTCTCCCTTTATTATTATTATTATTTTTTTTTTTAATAAAATGCTGAAGTGGTAGGTAGATGTAAGATAAAGGTAGAAAACTTAGTTTAGTGTTGTAAGAGAGTAAATGTAGATGATCAGGTGTGTGCCTGTAGACTATGTGTTAATCCTAGCTATACAAGGGCAATAAAACATCCACAGATGCAGAAGATTTCTCTCAAAATGGGGGGAGAGGTTCTAAGCCTCACCTCTGTTGATCCCCAATTTCTCACCTGATGACCCCCCTGTGACTGTACCTGTCTTAGGTTGTTCCTCCCTTGAGGAATCTTACCCATCTCTGGCTAACCAGTCATCTTCCGCGGCCTAACAGGGAGATGTAAAGTTGGTAAGTGAGAGAGAAGCCGTATTGTTTGAAAAGGATAGCTTTTTACTTCTTTGCAGATTTATGCCCTGTGGCTTCTATGCCCAGCATTTGTCTTGAGGTATCTTTAGCACTTGGAGGAATTATGATACTCGGTAAATTCGATATGAGGCACGAATTCTATTTAAGGGTTGTAATTAGGAAGGAAGAAGAAAAGCTATAGAGGTAGCAGACGGAAGAAAACATGGTAAGATTGATTATTTCTTTGATATATCTTCTTGTAGAGTAATTTAAGCATGTATAGGTTTTAAACTATTAATTAAATTGCACACACACATTAACATAATAGGAATACAGTTACATAACCAAAGCAGATCTATAATTACCAGCCATCTCCAGTGAGGCCAAGAAAACCAGTTAGGCACCCTAGGCATTTGTGAAAATTTGTCTATGATATGATGGATATTGTCCAACTGTACTTGAACAGTCTGAGAGAAATCAGACAAATTAAAACAGCCCATTCCTGGGAACTGTTCACATCCCATATGTTCTTTTAACAGTAGATAGTCTATAGTTGTAAGATTTTGGAGCGCTACAACTTGCACTTCTCCTAATTCTTGGTTGAGTTCCAACAGTGTAGATCCAGTCAAATTTGTTGTTTTACTGTATGCACAGGCCAGCTTAGATTTCTCCTTTTCATTCCTATGACAAGTCCAGGAACCGGTGGGATGAATGCAGCTACAACTGCAGCATCGCCTGGATCTTTGTTGAGGTTTTTTGATGATCATCTTCTGGTATGACTCTTCCAGGTAGTGCTAATGTTGGAAGTTCTTCTTCGTATCATATCTTAGTTCATTTTCTGGGTAGCCAAATTAGGCTTTGATCCTCTGTATAAACACAAACAGACCCTTTGCCCACACTTTGATCTGCCCTTTATACTGTTGTGTAGAACTCATTGGAGGTCACCACACAGGAACTGCTTTTTTTTTTTTTTTTTTTAAGGGAAAGGAATATTATCAGAAAAGTGTACCTCCATAGCTGATCATCTGACACCCTTTAAGTGATCAAAGTTAAGGATATTTAAAGCATGCATTAATCTTTGATTTACAGTTAGTTTTATCCTATCATGGACTAATCCCCCTTTTCTTTCTTTCTTTTTTTTTTTTTTGTTATCTTTAATCTACACTTACATGAAGAATATTATGTTTACTAGGCTCTCCCCTATGCCAGGTCTCCGCTATAAACCCCTTTACAGTCACTGTCCATCAGCATAGCTAAATGTTGTAGAATCACTACTTGCCTTCTCTGTGTTGTACAGCCCTCCCCTTTCTCCCACCCCCCCATGCCTGCTGATCTTAATAATCCCCTTCTTCATCCCCCCTCCCCCGATCCCTCCCTACTCACCTAACCTCCCCAGCCCCTTTCCCTTTGTTACCTGTTAGTCCATTCTTGGGTTCTGTGATTCTGCTGCTATTTTGTTCCTTCAGTTTTTCCTTTGTTCTTATACTCCACAGATGAGTGAAATCATTTGGTATTTCTCTTTCTCTGCTTGTCTTATTTCACTGAGCATAATACCCTCCAGCTCCATCCATGTTGCTGCAAATTTTAGGATTTGCCCTCTTCTTATGGCTGAGTAGTATTCCATGGTGTATATGTACCACATCTTCTTTATCCATTCATCTACTGATGGACATTTAGGTTGTTTCCAATTCTTGGCTATTGTAAATAGTGCTGCGATAAACGTAGGGGTGCATTGGTCTTTCTCAAACTTGATTGCTGCGTTCTTAGGGTAAATTCCTAGGAGTGGAATTCCTGGGTCAAATGGTAAGTCTGTTTTGAGCATTTTGATGAACCTCCATACTGCTTTCCACAATGGTTGAACTAGTTTACATTCCCACCAGCAGTGTAGGAGGGTTCCCCTTTCTCCACAGCCTCGCCAACATTTGTTGTTGTTTGTCTTTTGGATGGCAGCCATCCTTACTGGTGTGAGGTGATACCTCATTGTAGTTTTAATTTGCATTTCTCTGATAATTAGTGATGTGGAGCATCTTTTCATGTGTCTGTTGGCCATCTGTATTTCTTTTTTGGAGAACTGTCTGTTCAGTACCTCTGCCCATTTTTAATTGGATTATTTGATTTTTGTTTGTTGAGGCATGTGAGCTCTTTATATATTTTGGACGTCAAGCCTTTATTGGATCTGTCATTTACAAATATATTCTCCCATACTGTAGGGTTCCTTTTTGTTCTATTGATGGTGTCTTTTGCTATACAGAAGCTTTTCAGCTTAATATAGTCCCACTTGTTCATTTTTGCTGTTGTTTTCCTTGCCTGGGGAGATATGTTCAAGAAGAGGTCGCTCATGTTTATGTCTAGGAGGTTTTTGCCTATGTTTTCTTCCATGAGTTTAATGGTTTCATGGCTTACATTCAGGTCTTTGATCCATTTTGAATTTACTTTTGTATATGGGGTTAGACAATGGTCCAGTTTCATTCTCCTACATGTAGCTGTCCAGTTTTGCCAGCACCATCTGTTGAAGAGACTGTCATTTCACCATTGTATGTCCATGGCTCCTTTATCAAATATTAATTGACCATATATGTTTGGGTTCATGTCTGGAGCCTCTAGTCTGTTCCACTGGTCTGTGGCTCTGTTCTTGTGCCAGTACCAAATTGTCTTGATTACTATGGCTTTATAGTAGAGCTTGAAATTGGGTAGTGAGATCCCCCCTACTTTTTTCTTCTTTCTCAGGATTGCTTTGGCTATTCGGGGTCTTTGGTGTTTCCATATGAATTTTTGAATTATTTGTTCCAGTTCATTGAAGAATATTGCTGGTAATTTGATAGGGATTGCATCAAATCTGTATATTGCTTTGGGCAGGATGGCCATTTTGACAATATTAATTCTTCCTAGCCACGAGCATGGGATGAGTTTCCATCTGTTAGTGTCCCCTTTAATTTCAAGAGAGAAGATTTTTAAAAGATAGTCTCCTCATGGAAGGAGCTCCCTGTCTGCTAGAAGAGAGAGACTTATAAACAGATGAACAGGAGAAGAAGGCAGTTGACAGTAGTGGAGGATGTGTCAGTTATGGGGGTGACAACAGGAAGAAGTGGCCAAGTCTGCTAATGCAGGTCTGGAACGTGCCAGAGGTGTTGCGTAAGCTGGGTCTGAAGAATGAATATTTACCCTGACCTGAACTGTTAATTCCCTTCTTTCAACTGTCCTGGCACTTTATCTGTAAAGGATACCACTATCACTTTGTGATATGTTGCTCTTTCATATCTCTGGCCCCCTCTTCTATGCCAGGCGGTAGGCTACTTAAGGAAGTACAGGTATACTTTCATATACATCATCTCCAATAGTCCTGTAGAAAGGTTGGGAGTTTTACCTCATACTTTGATGTTCTTGATGCCTTGCTTCTTCCTCCTCCTCTGCACTCCATTGGAATTTCCCAAGGCTTAGTCCTTGGCCTTCTCTATTTCTTCTTTCCTGATCACCTGATCTAATATTTTGAAACCACGCACATGTCATTTTCTATCATACTAACCTACTTTATTTTCTCTATAGCATTTATTACTATCTGAGATCATCTAACTCACTTCCTTGTTTTCTACTCTTTCAGCAGAATGTCAATTCCAGGAGAATTTATTTATTGCTTTACTGCCAACATCTAAAATCCTGCCAGCTCAATAAATACCCTTCAAAAAGAAAGGGGAATTATTCCCATTATGAAAATAAGGAAATTACAACAGAGTGACAAGTATATTCTTTCAATTTTACTTCCCATCCTCTCCAGTTTATTCTCCTTTATTGAGTTCGTATCAGGCACGATGTTTCTCACCAGAGTTACACAGATAGGTCGTCTTAGTCCCTGAGAATTTCACAGAGTAATTAGGAACTTACATCTACTTGAGGGAAAAAATCCACTCTTCATTCATTTCTTTGTCCTCCACAGTCCCTGACACCTAACACAGCACATTGTGTAGTAGGCACCCAATGCAAGTTAAATGACTAGTACAAATAAATGGGTTTTAGAATGGAAGGGCCTCATGTGAGTCCAGTGAGAAAGGCCTTGAACAGGTATTTTACATTGTAAGAATTACAAACAGTAAGAAAATGCAGTCTTTTTTTTTGTAACTAGATATTAATTTAGCCAACAAAAAGTTAAATGAGACAACTTTAGTGTAGACTTTTGAAATTAGAAATTGTTACCCGATATTTCAAAAGCAATATGGCTCCATATATATATAAAAGATGCATAAAATGTTTATATCCTTTAAAAATGTTTATACCCTTTAATCTAGTGATACAATCACATGAATTTATAGAGTGAACTATCTAGAAATAGAGAAATTACACATATTCACAAATGAACATAGCATTATTTATATAAACAAATGACAAGAAAATTATTCTAGAATTTGTTAGACTCAAATAGCCATGAAAATCATAAATACTAAAACCATAATACTATGAAGTTTTCATGAAATATTGCTAGGTTTCAAAAAGACAGAAAATTTGAATATAGGTGATGGTTCTAAACTATGTAAATTTGAGTAAGTTAAAATTTTCCTTACAGAAAAGCAAAAAGTCAGGGATACTGGATCCAGGCTGGTGGATTGTGGGAGAAAAATCAGCTGGACTAGTTGGACTGAGCCACTGACCTAAAAGCCAGTCCACAGGTGATTAAGAGAGAGCATGTAGGGGCAAAGGGTCTGTGAGTAGCTGCCAAGGGGCTAAGAAGAAAAGACAGAATCCAAGTATAAGTCATCTGAAGGGAAACTGTGGGTATCAGACAATAACAATAGCATCCTAACTGGTCTCCCTGCATCCACTCTTTGTTTTAATTTTTATTTTGTTCTGGGGATGCTTTTGAGAAAAGAGAAATATCTTTACTCTCAGGATAATACTTATAAATTATTTCATAATAGAGAGCATGGCAGTGTTCTCTTTCCTTATAGCCTTGCTCCTACCACTCTCTAATATTTTATTTTCTAATTTGAAATTTAAAGAATGTGAATGTGTTTGGCTGGAACATGCTTTCGAGAATGTGATAAAGGCTATGGTTGCTCTCCCCAGAAAAATCTGCTTAGTGATACAGTTCAAGGGTCCCCACTGCAGGCCCACCCAAGAGCTCCTGCAGAGACCAAGGACTCCAGTGAAGCTCCCTGGATGAGTTCATCCCTGCAGTCACTTCCACTTAGACGTCAGCCCCATGAAGGAAAGGCCTGCCTTATTCATTGCTGCATCTCACATGTGCTATAGTGCCTTGCATGTAGTAGGTACACAATATTTGTTAAATGAATTAATAATTAATGTGTTGTGTTCTTATTTTATTTTATTTCAGGTCATAATAATGGTGCCTTTCTATGACTGCTATGAGCCCATGGTGAGAATGGCTGGAGCAACACCTGTTTTTATTACCCTAAAATCTGTAAGTGTGCCAGGATGATTCACTTGCTTTGAGAAGTTTTGAACATACCAGTTACTTTGTCATTGATTAAGTTCCTACCTTAATTACATTGAGGGATTTACTATATATCTCTACTATGACTAAAGGTAGTCAACAACTTTAAGAGGGGAACTTTTATAAGTTATCATGTGTTTGCCATGTGTCTGTCTCTGTTATATCAGCATCCGCACCATATATGATATTCTCTTTTGTGGTTATAAATAGAAATAGTTATTTCTAGTTATTTATATTTTGTGTCTTCCCCCACTGACATAAGCACCACCAGATCAGAGACCATTTCTGTGTCACTTTTACAGCACTGCTTCCTACTAACTAACAGGATAAGGTATATGCTGAGTGCTTAATAAGTGCTTGCTGAATTCTAAACAAAGCAATTTTTAAAAATTCTGCTAGAATTATAATAATATAATAATATAATAAAGTCTGCTTAGAAACATAATTAAGTATAGCTACATGTAAGAGAATGCTAAAGAAGAAATTCAGATGGTCAACAGGCACATGAAAGGATGTTCCACATCACTAATTATCAGGGAAATGCAAATAAAAACCACAATGAGATACCACCTCACACCAGTTAGCATGGCCAACATCAAAAAGACTAGGAACAACAAATGTTAGTGAGGATGTGGAGAAAGGGGAACCCTCCTACACTACTGGTGAGAATGTAAATTAGTTCAACCATTGTGGAAAGCAGTATGGAGGTTCCTCAAAAAACTCAAAATAGAAATACCATTTGACCCGGTAATTCCATGCCTAGGAATTTACCCAAAGAAAACAAGTTCTCAGACTCAAAAAGACATATGCATCCCTATATTTACTGCAGCACTATTTACAATAGCCAAGATATGGAAGCAACCTAAGTGTCCATCAGTAGATGAATGGATAAAGAAGATGTGGTACATATACACAATGGAATATTATTCAGCCATAAGAAGAAAACAGATCCTACCACTTGCAACAACATGGATGGAGCTAGAGGATATTATGCTCAGTGAAATAAGCCAGGCAGAGAAAGACAAGTATCAAATGATTTCCCTCATTTGTGGAATACAACAACGAAGCAAAACTGAAGTAACAAAACAGCAGCAGACTCAGAGACTCCAAGAAGGGACTAGCAGTTACCAAAGGGGAGGTGTGGGGGAGGGTGGGTAGGGAGGGAGGGAGAAGGGTATTGAGGGGCATTATGATTAGTACATATGGTGTGTTTGGGGGGATCATGGGGAAGACAGTGTAGACAGAGAAGAGAAGTAGTGACTTTGTGGCATCTTACTGCACTGATGGACAGTGACTTCAGTGGGTTATGGGGGGGACTTGATAATATGGGTGAATGTAGTAACCACATTGTCTCTCATGTGAAACCTTCATAAGAGTATATATCAATGATATCTTAAGAAAAAAAATAAAATACAAACCACAAAAAAAAGAGAGAGAAATATAATAAAGTATATTAACATTGTCTTTTTAAAAATCTTATCAAAATAAATAATACACTAGGGTGAATCACAAAATCTTCTATTAGCCTTAGAGTATTATCCATGTTACATAGTTAACTTTGTTAACATAGTTATAGCTGGCTCCTTTGAAGGAATATAAATGCTAACAGCTGTGAACGTTGACAGACTTCACTTTTCCATTTAACAGATGTGAACACAAGACCCAAGTCCTCTTGGGCTCATAAGACAGAACTAAAGCTTAGTTGTTTCTACTTACTTTCTTTGCTAGTCATTTTTCAGTTACCTTTGCCATGCCTTTCTCTAGTTTTTTTTCCTCATTAGGTTACTTATTTGTAAGATAGCAAACATGAATTAATTGAATTAAATCACATCTTCATTCTTCATGCTTAGAAACCTGTTGATGGGAAAAAATGGTCTAGTTCTGACTGGATATTGGATCCTCAAGAACTGGCAAGTAAATTTAATTCCAAAACCAAAGCTATTATACTAAATACTCCACATAACCCCATTGGCAAGGTGAGTCTTTGATCTCTTTATACAGTCTTCTGACCCACCATTTTCTGACGTTTCAAATCATGATTGGCTCTGCTCTTCTGTTTCCTTTAACATGTGCAGGTGTATTCCAGAGAAGAACTACAAGTGATTGCTGACCTTTGCATCAAGTATGACACACTGTGCATTAGTGATGAGGTCTATGAATGGCTTGTATATACTGGAAATAAGCATTTAAAAATAGGTACTGATTATTCTGTAGAGTCACAAGTCTTAGTGTTTGTGGGCATATGGGGAGCAACTGATTGGAAAGGATCCCAGAACAGCTTTCAAATAGTCTTTGTAATGGGTACCTATTTGTATGAGCACCTAAAAATGGGATGTGAATGATAGATGCTTGAGGGAATTAGTACACAGATTAAAGGACAAATGGTACAAACTTACAGGAAGAGATTTTGGACCACACCATAAAGCTGCAAAACACCCTTGGTTTTTTATCAAGAATCCAGCTGTTACTTGGTGCATATGACACAGGGAGCTTACTTGTTCCTGACCTGGACTGTCTCTACTGAACAGGTTGCCAAAACACCAGGTCCATAGGCAAAAACTACAGGTACACAGTAAGCTACTGCTTTTTGGCCCTTGCCTGGGATCTCACCATCACTACTGGACCATCTCACAACCGCCATGGTGTTTCCCCGGGAAATCCAAACTTGTATCAATTAGAGGATTATAAACTGGGCTGCCACCTTTGGGTCCTTGCACTTGCCCTCCTTATGCCTAGAAATACTTTTCCTCCAGATAGCTATATGGCTCAGTCTCTCACCTGCCCCAGGTCTTTGTCCAGGTGTCAGTTTTTATAACCATGACGTTGAAGACAGTTACACCTCTCCTTCCAGCATTTGCTTTGTCCTTTTCTGTCATTTTTTCTTTATAACAAATATCACGGTCTATACATTTTACTTCTAACTTGCAAGAAGGTGTAGACATTTTTGTTGGTTTTGGTCCCTTCTGAGTCCAGAATAGTGTCCTGCATGTGATAGATGATCAGAAAGTGATTGTTGAATGAATGATAGGAAGTATGGAAAGAATAAGGGCAGGATAACTAAAAATCACTGGGCAGAAACCAATAAATAAAAAATGATTTATGTTATATTTAAAGAGCTGTTGCATTTACCATAATTACCCCTGTGGTACCTTACAAATTATAGCAGAGATAAAGAAGAGAAAGCAACTGGTTTAGGGCATCAACAGAGGAGTGATCAAAAGATGGAATTTGTTAGGCAGAGAAGAGAAAGAAAATGCCTATCAGGTAAACTAATATGGAATGTGGAAAGGAGCGCAGAAGATCAAGATATAAAGAAAGGTAAGTGGATTATAAAGTGTATTATACTAACTAGCACAGGTGAGAGTGGAAAAGTAGGATGATTCTGAAGGGCTTTGAATATGAGAAAAAAAGAGTCTGAACTTTGTTGAGATCAGTGGTTCTTAAATTTACTTTAGTGGTAGAGCACCTTGGAGCCACAATGTTTACATCATAAAATAGTGATATATTGTACTCCATCCTGAAACTGGAAGCAATTTTCCTAACAGAAATTCAATAATTAGAGGAAATTCAATATAAAATACTGAATTCTGCACACATCTGTCTGTAACAAAGAGCTGTTGTAATAAACACATCTGAGTTTTTCTGATTTCACCATGGATGTTCATTTACTAAATGCTCATTTGTTTCACTGTTGGTAGCACTCACTATCAGATAAGTCATGGCACTGATTATCATAAGTGCTTAAGAAACTTTTGTGGCTTAAGAAAATTTTGTGGAAGAAAACTTCAAATTGATTTGTTAAAAGAAAAATTCTACATATTAATTTAATCACCTGAGTACCAGTGACCATACTTTAAGAGCTACTGTAAAAGGTGTGACAAGGCAGAGGACTTGGTTACGTGATGGGATTTATTTAAAAAGGTAAGAACCAGTCACAGGTGAGAATCTTAAGTAAATCAGACGCCTGGCCATGTAGATGATGCATGGGGGCCATTTAGAAGTAGAAAATCGGTGCACAGAGCATAGCATTTGAAGATGAGAAGGAAAGGAATAAGCAAGTAGGGTTCTAAGATCTCCAGCCTAGACCACTCACAAGGGATGAGGCCCTTAACCAGAGATGGCGATGTGGAGAGGAGGAGCAGACCTGCGGGGAAGAGCTGAGCAGAGGAAATTCCTGCTTCTCATGCTTTGGTCTTGCTAAGTTTCAGTGTCTGTGAGACACAGAGGAGATGTCTGGAGGCTGGAGTCATAGGCCTGATGGTCAGGGATGAATTAAGAAGGGATACATTTTTGGCAGTCATCACCATTTTGTTGATAGGGGAACCCATGGAAGAGAATGAATTTTCCCAGGGAGAATGTATAAACAGAAAAGGCCAGAGATTGCAAGGTGTGTTGCCTTAATACAGCAACCTGTTGTTATACGTCAGAATTGCAGCAGAGTTCACCTTTTCCTGTCTAGTGGATGACCACTACCTCAGGTCATCAGACTATTCCCCAGGAGAAAATGAGACCGACATAGGCAATTAATTTATTTGGTAATTTTTTTAGATTAAGTAGAGAGAGGAAGGACATCTAATGAATATAATCTGAGACTCAACATAAAACGTGTCTATGTCTATGCGATAATGACTCAAAGCTCTAGAGTTTTAGTTAATTCAGTTTAGCAATATCATTTCCAAAGGATTACTTTCAATTATCTTGAAATTTATTGTTTAAACCTTCAAACCTTGTATTGTAAACCCTGAATGATAAAAGTGATAATATTATTTGCTAAGACATACTTTTAAATCTGAATTTAAAACAAGAAAATGAATTCACTATTTCATCATTTAGAGAGTACAGTTTGGTTGCATGAAAACTTAGATATTCTGTCAAATACAGTGGCCTTTGTTATATGAAAGATGCAAAGTGGCTATTCCATCAATTTGCAGATAGTCGTTCTACAATGTAATTCAACAAGGCTTTCTAGCCATACATCATGAAATTAGCATCATCTTCAGGTTGTCACAGAGGCAGTTTTCCCTGGTGTAGTACTCTTCATCACATCTCTAATCTTTATTTGACTTCTATTGAGGCCTAGTTTGCCTATAAATAACTGTTGTAGCTGCTGTGACTGATTTAAGGGTCATGGGATATAAACTAGAAACGCGAAGTTACCAGTTGTCTTTCAGATACAACTGCAAGCTAAACTTAACCAATACTGGGTATAGTTTTTAAAAATCATCAGACCTGCATAGATTTCTTTTCTCCCCATAGATTACTACATTCATACTCAATGCTGTGGTCATCTGTTCTGCCTGTCTGTTTACATTAACTTCTGTGGCTCTCCAAATCTCCGAGATTGAGAAGACATGACCATCTAAATGATTTAAAAAACACGCGGGGCCCTTTTTACTGAAATGTAGAATTTGTTCTTATTGGATCAAATTCTTGATTCAAATGATGTCTCCACGTTTCAGTAAAATGATGATTCAGTCAACAAAAGAAATCTCTCTTCTAAAAGAGATATATGAATATGCTGGTATTTATATAACAACCATTGATATTTGGCAAATTAATATAAATTCCTTGTAAGTTATTTAGCTGATCAGCTTACTCTTTGAAAAAAAGACATCCACTTTTATATGGCTAAAATAGCCATTAACAAATTATTTAGGTCTCCTTTTAAATAATGTAGTTAGATTTAATGTTTTGTGATTGAAACCTGTATTTGACTTGTGAGCAGTTTGGTTTTCTTTGTCTATAACTTATAGTGAAAACACATTTGGGATGCATTAGTTTCCATGGGTAATTCTTATTTCCAAAGAATTTATTTCTAAATATTGTTCTTGCTAATAGGCCTTCGTGATTTTGGATATTTGACAGTAGTGATACTCTGCATTATATATAGTTTACATTTTCTCTGGTCAAATAGGAAAGTGGGACATGTGTCATGGTGTTGGAATACTTTGAAAGATTAGAAATGTCTCCAAACTTGAAGGAATATAATTATTTATATCAAATGTTAGAATATCCCTTTTTTGAATGGACCCTTTAAATATTTTCTTCATTTATCTTTTTTGGTTTTTGTTATACTCTATAGAAAATGCCATTATGACTTCTCTGATTTATATAGTTTTCCTCCCTTTACAAATATTGTCAGGTATTTCTTGATAGACCAAAATTATGTATGCATCCATTTGGGGAATTTCTTTAGATACCTTACATATTAGTAGGCACTTTACTTGCTTATGAGATTACTTTAAGAAAACAAGAGCCCCCCAGATATGGGTGTTTACTTTCCCTTTGTGTGTACCAACACTCTTACAACGATATTATTAGAGCATCTACTGTGCCTCTAAAAAACATGAAAAGCTGTGGGATTCCATGTGAAGACCCTGACACCCAAATCACTTGACGTATCCCAAAGCCATGCTGTAGGTAGCATTCTCGGATTAACAGGGGAATAACTTCCAATGTCTAGCAAAATTTACAGATGCTTGCGTTTTATATCTCCATGACTTTGTTAACCTGCATTCCCTTTGCCCAAAATACCTTTCTTCCCCTTCTCTGCCTGGCAAAGACATGTGGTCTTCCAAGTCTCAGCTCAAGCATTACAGAATGTTGCAGAAAGCTGCCCCTACACCTTCTACCCTTACATAATATCCCATGCCTGCTGCTATTAGAGCACTTAACCACACGGTATTACGCTTGTTTCATTTGTCTCCTACCCCACTAGACAGTAAGCTCCTTGAGGATAGGAACTGTATCTTCCTCCTCTTTGTTTCCTTTATCCCTAGCTTAGTCCCTGGCACCTGATTGTTGCTAATAAATGTTTGGTGAATAAATGAATGAATGATTTTATTAAAGGTACCAATCAACTTGAAAACGTCTATACAATCATGTCTCATTATTCATGGAATCTGTATTTGTGAGTTCATCTATCACTAAAGTATATTTGTATCCCCGAATCAATACTTAGGGTACTTATCCCTGAATCAGTACTCAGGGCACTTCCTTCACAGACATGTACAAAGGGACTTCAAGTCCCCTAATATGCATTTCTCCAGTTGAGGTCCACATGGTAACACTCTGCCTTCTGCTTTCAGCTCACGTTGTTTTCACAGTGATTTTGCTCTTTAAAATGGCTCCCAAGCATAGTGCTGAAGTGCTATCTAATATTTCTCAGTGCAGGGGTCCTGTGATGTGCATTACAGAGAGAATATGTGCATTAGCTAAGCTCCAGTCAGGCACAAGTTCTAGGGCTGTTGACATGGGACTTTCAGGGGGTGATAACCTAAAAGATGCAGGGCTTTTTAGGGGGTGAAAAAAATCATCCTAAAATTGGTTGCACAACTCTGTCGCTATAGTAAAAACCGCTGAATTGTACATGTTAAATAAGTGAATTATATGGTGTGAGATTTGTATCTCAATAAAGTCGTCAGGACAACCCAAGCACACACACATACACATGCACACACAGATCGCTGGGCTAGCCTACAGTTTCCAGTTCAGTAGGTCTGGGATGCAGTCCAAGATTATGCCTTTCTTAAAAGTTCCCCCGTGATACTGACATTGCTGGCAGGGGGACCACATTTTAAGAACCATTGTCCTAGGAATCCTGTAGAAATAGACTCGGAAATGGGTAGAGTAGAGATGAGTTAAACAGTAGCCAGGACCACAAGCAAACTGTGCCCCAGAATGATCGTACTGAACACGAGGCGGCTGCTGCCACTGCGTGTGGCGTGCCATGGACTGTGTGTCCATTGCAGCAACTCAGACTGGAACACTGCAGCCTGCCGGCACCTCTGCCACTTCTGCCCCTTGAAATAGTTTTGCTACTTAAGATTATTCAATCTATAACATATTCCTTTGGTTCAATATTACAGTGTTTTCAAGCATTATAACATTTTCAACTGCCTTTGGGTTAAAGGTACATTACCTTTAAAAAGCCTATTGAAATAACTTGACTGTGCTGTGATATAATTACGTGTTTAGATTGTACTGCATGCAGATTGATTGGAAAGCAATTATTTGACCTTTTTTTCCCCCTTTTTCCTATTCAGCTACGTTTCCAGGTATGTGGGAGAGGACCATAACAATCGGAAGCGCTGGAAAGACTTTTAGTGTAACTGGCTGGAAGGTAAGATGAAGAATTTAAATGCTTCAAAACCACATGTATTTTACTTCTTACAGAGTTTTTTTTGTGTTTTCCATGTGTACATACTGAGTTTACACAGGTTTTATACTTGATGATCTTCTGCTTATTATTAACTCATTTAACTTTCATGTTGGCCTTTGTCCTTTTTGAGACCTGATCATTTCTTTAAAAGTAAGAAATATTTGGTAATTTTTCATTTTATATGTAACCAACTAGTGACACTTTGTCTTTACAAAGTGTTCAGATTATTACATATTAATATAAAAGGAGAAAAGTAACAATTGCTAATATTTTGGCACTTACTATGTGCCTAGTGCTGCTACGTGCTCAACACGTACTGATTCCTTTCATCCTCAAAACCACATTATGAGGTGGGTATGATTTACTATCCCCATTTTACAGACAGTAGCACTAAAGTACAGAGAAATTAAGTGACTTGCCTGTTAACACTGCTAATAAATAAACCAAGCCAGGGGGACAGTCTAGTTTCAGAACCCAAGCACCTAACCACTGCCCTCTGTAATACAATAACAATGTATCCAGTTGAAAGTTGCTATCTTGCAACCTCTACTCTCCTGAGCATGGCTAAGAAAGCAGGGAGTATCAGAAAAGAGGCCTGCAGAACCAGTTATAGAAGAGTCCCTTAGGCCTATTTTACCTACAGCTAATCCAAACATGCCTTGTTACCAGTTTCTAGATCTCCAGAGTGTCAGAAGTAGCAAATTAGAAGAGAAGGATAATAATAATAAGGTACTGTTTACCTTCTGAAGGCAGAGTTTACCGACTCCAGTTGGAAACTTTCCCACAAAAAGAGCAGTGTTGAAATGATTCTAACTACGATTACTGCACTACTTCCGTGGAGTGAACCTTTTAGATTTGTATGCATTTGATAATTGCATTAAATTTAAATACTGTAACAGATTTGATATATACAGTTAGATTCATTTTTTGAGACTTGCTTTTATTTTTTCCTTTTCCAGATCGGCTGGTCCATTGGTCCTAATCATTTGATAAAACATTTACAGACAGTTCAACAAAACTCTGTTTATACTTGTGCAACTCCTCTACAGGTGGGTGTAACTTTGGGTTGAAGCATGGTCTTTTTATGAAGATGTCATTTTTATGTTTTAATATTTGAAATGGCTTGGTTCTTTCCTTCATGACCTTTTTGAGCAGGGCTTCCAATATAATATGGGAGTTTAAGAGCAGACACATACTCTTTATCTATCAAGAAGAGTTTGTTGGGTCTTTTTAAATATAAAATATCCTAGCTTTGAATACTCATACATTGCTAGCAGGATTACAAACTGCACTCTGGTGGACAGTGACAGCACTGAGCACCCTCCAAAGCAGCGATCTATCTTCTGGGAATTTACCCATAGCTGTTGCCTGCACATGTAAGACACTCTCTGTGTACATGGCTATTCATTGCCGAAAATAGGGAATAATTGCTAACCATCTACAGACAGTTGGTTAAATAAACCATGGTCTATCCAAGCATTTAAATATTATGTGACTATATTAGTTTCCTATTTCTTTGTAGCAAATTATCACAAACGTAGTGTTCATATCAGCAAAAAGCACAGAGGCTTGAATGAGATGATCAATGGAGAAAAGTAGGATGAAATAAATCAGGGGTAGCTGGGAGCCAGGCTAGATGGAGGGCCAGAGTAGGACAATGCTTGTGACTGCCAAGACTGAACGAGATAGGAAGCCACTGAGGGTTCTGAGCACAGGAGAGACAGGATATAACCTGTGTTATCAAAGGGACTCTGACTGCTTTGTTGAGTCAGAAGACTATTAAAGTGATCCAGGAAAGAGACAGCACTGGACTGAACTAATATAGGGACAGTAGAAGTGGTGGGAAGTGACTGGGTTCTGAATATATTTTTAAGGTAGAACTAATTGTATGTACTGATGAGTCACATGTGGGATATGAGAAAAAGAGAAGAGTCTAGTATAATTCTGCTGTTAGGAGGGATGTTATGTCTTCTAGGCTTGGAATTTTCTAGGGCAGTATCTCCTAATATAGGGGATGAATAAGTTTCTGAGAAAAATAAAAATTCCAGGTAAGAATTTGGAGCATCTCTTTCTGAACTATCTGATTCTGTACTCCAGCAAAGTGCCTGTTTCTTTTCATGCCCTCCAACAACCATATTTGGAAACCAGCCCATGCTTCCAGGGAAACCACAGAAGCTTGCTTCTAATCCCTGTGGCACTGAGACTCCTTTCCAAGGGTATCAATGGTTAGAACAGGGATTTGCACACCTCCAGGGAATGACACACTGGGTCAGCTTCCATCCCCACCGCATCCCCCAGGGTAACTGGGAAAGCCTGGCTGGCTCATCATTTCTTTGGTCACCCGTCAAACTTACATCTACTGAGTCATTCTGCAGCTCACCTCAATAAAAAATACTGTCTTTTCATTTGCAAGTAAGTCATCTTTATTTAATGCCTCTTTTTCAACTTGGATTTTCATGGCTCACTCTCGGTTCTTCACATTAGATTTAGTCACTTACATGTCACTTGATTTTTCCATTAATCAATACAGTTTAACATGGGTTCATAGGAATTCAGCTGTGATTCCCTGAATGACATTTTTGCCAATATTACTCAGACAGTCTTTATTTATAATACCAATAGACTCAGCAATAAATAACATTACCATATTTCCTTCCCACATTTTTCAATCTTAACACGCAGGAAGCCTTGACTCAAGCATTTTGGACTGATATCAAGCGCATGGACGATCCGGAGTGTTACTTTAATTCTTTGCCGAAAGAGTTAGAAGTAAAAAGAGGTCGGATGGTACATTTGCTTGAAAGCGCTGGCCTAAAACCCATAGTTCCTGATGGGGGATACTTCATCATTGTCGATGTGTCTTCCCTAGGTTTGTAAAAATTTGTATCATTTCAAATACAAGGGAACTTCTATGTGGAACTATATCAGAGTTAGGGAGAAAAGATTGGTGTCATAGCTGTATCAGCATTTTATCTGTGGAAAAATGGATTTTTACAATGTCAGTATTTTTCTACAGTCTTGACTTTTAGATCGTTGACCTTAAATGTGACTCAGATGTTACATGGTTATGGGCCAGTTGTCCTAGGTGTTCTGTTAAATACAGACTTTGTTGTCATCTTGTTCAGGTGTGTGATTTAGAACATAGGCACATGAAATGATATATGTACCCTGTGTTCCTAAGGTTTTAATTTCCTTTTTTAGTTAAGAAAAATAAGATTTCTAGAATGTTGATGCTGCAGGGATATTGGCCATTTTAGAATATACTGAAATGAAGTAAAGAAGGAAAATAATTTTGTTGAGGGTCTCCATGCCTAGCATTTCCAAACACCGTTTCGAAGAAAGTGTTGTTAGCTCCATTTTTAAAGATGTGAAGACTTAGCAAGTTTGGAAATCACTTTTCCTAAATTGGGCCTAAAAGTGCAGCTTATTTCATGAAATGGCAAAAAGAAATAGCAGTTTTCATCACTTTCATAATTTTTGCTTTTGAATTAGAAATCCACAAGATTTTCAACATGAATTATTTTGTTTAAAATACTTGAAATGCTTCCAAAAGGAATTTAAACTAACTCACATTAAAAGTTTTCTATGCAATAATATATAAATATAAATGTTTATATATAATAAAAAAATCAATGTCACATAAGAGAGAGAGGAAGCAAATATTTCAGTCATATAGATTCTTATAGTATTGTAATTAGCATTAACTTGAGACCAAATTTCATGGTAGCAAATAAAAATAGAAAAATGGAATTAGTTACATAATTCTTAGATAAAAAGAAAGCTAACTTATTAGTTAAAAATACTTCTTTCCTGGACACAAACTTTTCCAGATTGTAAATTCAGATAGTAAGAAGAATTTATGACATGATACTCAACATCAAAAGGACAATGATGCAACTTTCGCTTGAATGATGGCATTAAGCTCTTAAATAGTTTCTCACTTTATCTTAGTTGATCTATCTTATTTATACTATTAGTTTAGTTCTTAGATCTTAAACTGATGTGGTTGTAAAAGAACAGAAAGGACTTTGGTTAGAAACTTTTGTGATGATGGGGGAAAAATGTCCCTTTTTCGTGGTCCTCCTTCACCTGTGGAGGGAAAATGTTAATGTCCATAAGACCACCTACATATGAGGACAAGTTCATTTTATTTTACTCTTTCATCTGCTCAGGTTAGTTTGAATGTGGACATTCTATATACTACAGGTTGGTCCCATCATTTCTAAAGATAAGCAAAAAACAAAACTTTCATTTGATGGTACTGTGAAAATAAGCCATAAATTTCATAAACATAGTTATTACTTCCTTTTACAATTTGTACCAATGGCTAACTGGCCAATATTTTTGAGCATTTATGACATAGTGGGTATTATGTTAAGAGCTTTACAAATGTCATGTTCTCACAAAAGCCCTATGAGATTGGTGCTATATCCTCATTGTTAGATGAGAAAAATAAGACAGAGAATGGAGAAATTTACCAAAGTTTATCAACTAATGAGTAGCAAAACTGGGCTCTGAGCCCAGGAATCCATGTCCTAATCAGTGAACTTACCATTTTTCTGCTATACTAAGTAGCTTTCCAGACCAGTGAGCTTCATCCTAGAACTGTAAAGGGAAACGTTTGATTAGAAGACAAGATGACAAATAGGGAGCTATTACAGTTGTTCTAGTGAGATGAAAAAGTCCAAAATTATGGAGGAGATAGTGGGAATGTAAAAACTAATTTTGATTTTCATAGGTTATTTAAATATGCAAATGCTGTTATATGTTTCAAGCTCCTACCTTTAAATAAGAAATATTTTGTTTGGTTCCTTTGAGGATCTCTAACTCAAACATTAAAAGAAATAGATTGCAGCTTTCTTCTAATTATAAAATATTTAGAAATGTATTTATTCCCTTTTCTTTTGAGCACTATGGTAATAAATTCCTCTTTTTAAAGCTTTATAAGAATAAACGAGTAGTACAGTGGTGTCAGTTACAGTTAGTTACTACTTTTCTTCCTTATGCTGCTACAGGTAATCACTCCTTTCTCGAGGTTACCTTTGAACACACTACTATCGTGTTCTTGTCACAAGGAATTTTCACATACTTTAGTTAGACTTTAACTTTTTTAAGTAGTCATTTTTGCTAGCACCAAACCTGACTTAAACATGTGTACATACATATAACTTGAAATAATAATTTAAGTTTCTCCTCTGTAAAGTGAAAATTGTAGCTACTTCTCATAATTACAGAACAAGTAAATGAGAAGATAATATAACATGCTTAACAATTAAAGAGTAAGTGCTCAATAAATGGTAGTATATTATTAGCTTTATTATATGAAAATCTCACATTCTTAAAGCACAAAGGAGAATGGAAATAAAATTAAATAAAACTGTATATTAAGACTTCTTAAAGAATACAGGTGAAAGTTTCTTCAATGTCAATGTTTTTACACTATTAATTTGAAGAGACCCAATAGTATTTAGTGAGTAAAAGAAGATAACTGACTCAATTTATTTTGAACAATAAATTGTAAAATTTCATTGATCACAATAACCGTCAGTTAGTTGCTTTGGAACATTCAAAAATATCTAAAAGTATAAGTCAATAAATTTGAAACAATATGAAATATAAATTCTCAAGCTGAGTGCCAGAGAAATATCTGGCCCAGACCTTAAAGCAAGATAGGAGCAAGAGATAAGAATAGGAATGCATATTTGAAGTTTTTCCCCCAAATTAAACTAAAAAAAAGGAGCTTACTATATGGAAGAAAGAGAAAAACAATAAGAATATCACTTGGGAGATCTACACAGACATTCTCCCTTTATTAATCATGGATAATACTAATTTATTTATTCAACAACTAAGGCTTTTATTACTTACATATGAAATACTGTCCGAAGAGTTGGAGATAATGATAGGTTGAAATACAGACACCTTACCTTTGTAGGGCTTACAATCTAATAATGAATGACTATTTTGGGGACATAATTATTACTGATGAATGCTCTATTAATTTAGGTGTTATTTCATTAATAGTGATCATAGTCTTATATTATTTCTAGAGGGAGAGGTAACACTCCTCTTTCCTTTCCCTTTCCTACTCTCTTCTGGTGCTAAATGCTGTATGCACAAACATGATCACCCAAATGTATATGTGAGTACTGCCTTAGAATAGCAATAAAGCTTGTCTATGAATTTCTCACTTCCCACACCATGCAGTATGAGACTTCAGCAAATTCTGTGAATATCTTCTGAGAAAATTTTAAGTCTCGATAGACTTAAATGAAATACATGTTGCCTCAGATACAAGACATAGGTCATCTAATTTTCATTGTTGTTTTAGATGTAGATCTCTCTGATATGAAGAACAGCAATGAACCTTATGACTACAAATTTGTCAAATGGATGACTAAAAATAAGGTAACGTTTATTGGCCTTTGCAATATTGTATTGTATTTTACAGTTAATTTATAAAGGAAACTTGCTGACATGGTTTGAATAATGTTAACAGTAGTTTTGCATATAATATTAAACTCCTGGCTATCTGAAGGATGTTGAAAACACTTTTCTTTTTGGAAATTGTTGTGAATATTTATAAGTATCTGTATTTGTTTCTAATGTTTATGGTCATAAAGTTAATACCTGAAGTATAAGTAGTTTTCCTATTTTGTCTTCCTTTTTTTTTTCAGAAACTATCAGCAATCCCAGTTTCAGCATTCTGTAATGCAGAGACAAAATCACAATTTGAGAAGTTTGTGAGATTTTGCTTTATTAAAGTAAGTTCCCTGTTCTATTCAAAAACACATTTATAATGTCCTTTCTATTGATTTATAAAGCATATTTTTTTCTCTTGCTAGCCATGATGTACTTATATGCAGTTTTTAAGTTTAGGCTTGCTACTATTAAATGAATTACCTACCACAGCAAAACTCAAAACTCCTTGAAGTGTTGAGTTTTCTGGATTACAGTATAGTTGGGCTCCTTACCATGTAACATATGATCATGCAATCAAAAATTAATAGACATGTGAAGATACAGATTATGTGACCATTAATAAAGAGAAAAGGCAGTCAATAGAAACAGATCTTAGGGTAACCCAGATGTAGGAATTAGCTGATAAGGACTTTAAAGCAGATATTATAAATAAATTCAAGAAATTAAAGGAGAAATATGATCATAATGAGTGAACAAATTAAAACCATAAAAAGAAAACCAAGTGGAAATTCAAAACTTACAAGTGTAACTAACCCTTGAACAATGTGGGTTTGAACTGCAGGCATCCACTGACATACAGATTTTTTTTCTCAATAAATATATTGGAAAAATATTTGGAGATATGAGACAATTTCAAAAAACATTTTCTTTTCTGTAGCTAACTTCACTGTTAGAATATAGTATATAATACATATCACATACAAAATATGTTAATCATCTGCTTATGTTATCAGTAAGGCTCCCAGTCAACAATAGGCTATTAGTAGCTAAGTTTTTGGGGAGTTAAAATTTTAGAGATTTTTTACTGCAGTGAAGGTTGGTGCCCCTAACCCCCCTGGATTGTTTAGGGTCAGTTGTGTAATATCTGTTATGAAAAATGTACAGAGCTTAAAAAGTGTAAACAGGCCAAATGTGTTATATCTATACAATAGAATATTACTTAGCCATAAAAAAGAATGAAGTACTGACACAATATAGATAATTGTCAGAAACATATACTAAGTGAGTGAAGCCAGACACAGAAGAACACATATTAAATAAGTCCATTTATATGAGATGTTCAGAATTGGTAAATCTGGACACAAAATGTAGATTAATGGTCACCAGAGTCTAGGACTTTAAAGGGGGAAATGGTAAATGGCTGCTAATGGGTATCAAGTTTCTTTTTAGATGATGAAAATATTCTGAAATTAGATAATGGTGATGGTTGCAGAACCTTGTGAATGTAGTGGAAGCCATGGAATTGTAAACTTTATAACAGTTAAAATGGTGAATTTTATCTCAGTTAAAAAAAATTTTCTGAAACCAAAAAAAAGAAGTACCAAATGATAGATAAAATTGAATCATAGATAAAGCCAGTAGTCATTACTCAAAACAATAGAAACTTACAAAGAATTCAATAAAAAATGAGTAATAGAAAGGAACCAGCTATGAGTCTATAAAAAGATAGTATGCAGAAAAAAAGAGAAAGGTACAAGGAAAAACAGGTGTCAGAGGAAGACTATTCAGCAAGAAAAATGTTGTCATACAAATTGAAGGGAAAAAAATAAAGCTACTGCTAATTCTATTGACACTGGAAACAGCACAAAGAACACCAATTCCTTTATAGGGAACACTGTAAGCACATTAAGGATTGAGAAAAATGAGCAAAAAGAAGTGGAAAAGAACAAAGAATTAAAAAACATTAGGAGAAGAATTACAGATGTGGAAAACAAATGAAACATGTAGAGTCCCTGTGGGCAGTGGGGAAGGTCAGGGAAGGCAGAACAAATGGAGGTGGGAAAGAATTTTATAGCTTTATTCTGAGAATGTTTTGCACTTAAAAAAAAAATCAAAAAATTGAAAGGGAGAGCTTTGTTTCAAGATTCACAGAATGGTTAGTTTAGCACTGAGATATACTTTCTTTAATATACTGGGCTTTAAAGATAATTATAGAAATGATCCTTTGGCTTCTAAACAAAAAAGATCAAAACCTCCATGGGGGCAGGAGAGGAGGATCAATGTGGGCTCACCTCCTTCATGTCAACATTCGATATTAGAAGGTAGTGGAGCAATACTGAAAATTCCCTAGTGCACGCTGACACACCTAACTTAACCCCATGGAAAGAGTAAAAATAAATGTATGGCAAAACATGCCAAATACTTTTCATATGTTCCCCATAAACAACATTGTTCTACAAAACCACAATATAACCATCAAAATCATGAAGGTGGCATTTGCTATATCATTCTCTCTAATTTTCAGGTGCCTTCAAGTGTTTCGTTAATTGTCCCAATAAAGTCCTTTTTATAACAAATCAACCAATCAGTCCAGGCCAGGCTGTGTGTAGCATGTAGTTGTGATGTCCCCTTCAAGCTGGAATGGGTCCTCAGTTTCCTTTGACTTTCTTGACTTCGATAACTTTTGAAATTAATCTGCCAGTTGTTTTGAATAAAGTCCCTCAACATGTGTTTAACATACCTTCCTGGTTAGATTCAGGCTATGGACCTTTGGCAGGGAACCACAGAAGGGATTCTCTGTTTTGTTGCATCTGTCAGGTGGCACATGATTTTAGTTTTTCCTTAAACTAAACTGGTGATGTTAACTCTAATCACTTAAAGAATGTGGTGTCTGCCAGGCTTTCTACTGTGAAGTTACACTTCTTCCCCTGATAAAATAATAAATATTTTGTGGTGAGGTAGTTTGAAACTATGAAAATATTCCATATCTCATCAAGTAATTTGTTCATGTACCTAAAATTCATTCATTTATGTATGGACTCATTGATTCCTGTTTTATGCAATAGGTTATAATATTATTATTGCTTAATTTGATGTTCAAATTTTCCCAGATGTGGCCATTAGGAGCCCCTTTAAGCTGCCCACTGTTTCCTTTGATATGTCCCCATCATTTTTGAGCATTTCCTTACTTTCTGGCAGAGCAAGACGCAGCAGGTTCATCTTGTCATTATCTACCACAATCCGGAATCAGCTTCCGTGGAGAATGCTAAGAACTGGGCATTAGAAGTACTCATTACTTTTAGGGTATTAGTGCTTACCAGTGGAGAGAGGTAGGGAATACGTGAATGTCTGTACATACCTACACACACTGTACATAAATACACATATTTACATCTGCATTTATTTCTGTGTCTCTCTTAATTGAAACCACCATGGGATTTATTTTAGCTCTCTCCCTTTCCATATTGTAACTTCCTTCTCTGATGGTGAAGAACCTGTCTCTCAGCATGTGATCCCTTCTTTAATCAGTGCCTCTGTATTTGACTTATCTCCTGTCAGTGCCACTGCCCCTCTACCCACCACCCCTGGCTGGTGGTGCCCTTTATCCCACTCAGGCTTTGATGCTCTGTGCCAGGGTGCTGTGCTGTCACCCTCACGCAGAGGTGCTCTCCTCTGGCTCTCTAACACAGCACACCAGGCTGTGACTGGCACCCACTGCACAGAAGCCCTCATCGCTTGTGGGTTCTGACACCCATGTCAGTCTGCATAGGCCATGCCTGCATCTTCCTTTCCAAGTGCCAGCAACCTGCATGGAGCCACCTGCCATACAGATACCTTCCTCTCCCTGCTTGAACTCTCCTGTCCTATTCAGAGCCAGCACCCCCACTGCTATCCTCGCCACATCATGCCACCCACACTGGAAACCCTCCTCACTGCACTGTGACTGCAGCATGCTGAACCAGGCTGCCAAGGAGCCAACCCACTGCCCTGCCCCCATACATCAGCACCTACTTCAGTCAGCCCCACCTGATGGCTTTTGGACTAAATCATTCTGTAGAGGGAAGAGAAAGGGAAAGAAGAAGTAGAGAAAGCAGAAGAGGAAGAACAAAAGGCTTGATTTTCAGTTTACCCATCAATTTAATTTTATACCATATGCATGTATTGCCTAGTTATTATAACAATGAAACTTTGATAGAAGGGGTCAGAATCGTGTGAATGAACTAACTTTAACACATTCAGAGTAGAGAATGGTGAATATTGTCCAAAGCTGATAAATAAGGAAATAGGACCATATGCATTACTTAGCTTTTGGTAGTAAATCACAAGAACTAAAAACAGAAATTATCATAAAGGTCTTGGGGAATGGCAGGTGGAGTATGGAGCAAATGATTATTTTTCAGCATAAGCTCTTCTATACTCTGACTTGTTTCTGCAATTATATGTCAATTGATTGTTTTCTTTGTGGAGATCTGCCTTCATGTTTTTACTTTGAAAAATTCTCATCAATTGAGATCAATCAATAGAGATCTTGCTGCCCACACATCCCTAGTCTGAAAGCCTTCATAGTTAGCAGTGACCACAGCAGCTATGAGCCATGGAAAACATGGCATTTATTCTTCCATTCTTGCTCCACCTGGCATCCTGTGTGTGTGGTGGGAGCTAAGAGAGGGGCTTTCTTCTGTGGTCTAGAAGCCTCTTTGAAAGACATCTCTGATTTTGCACACTTCATACCCAAATGGATAAAAGTAATAAATGTCAATCCCACTGGCATTTCCTTCAGAGTCTGCACCTGTGTTAGTGTCATTTATGAGTCAGGGTCTTCTTTGGCCCTGCGGGTCACCCAGTCTGCCACAAGTGGTTATGAATAGTGAGTGTCCACACTGATGGACGTGATTTTCCTGGCATCAGGTTAAACTGTTTTTAATCTGAGCTGTATTCATACCATTTGCCCATCATTTTTCTTGGTGATACTCTTTGGGCCCATGCCAGTTAATTCGTACATTCCTTTAGTGTCAGGAGAGTAGCAATAAAGTGTCCTGAACTGGCAGCCAGCATCACAAGAGCATATGTTGTGACTGTCCTCGCACTTCCCCAGCTCCTCTTATTTTGAATCCTTGTGAGGTTCATTCCCTTTTCCAGCCAGACAGCAGTGGAATATAGCATTATAAATAACTGTTTGTCTCACTTGCTGCTGGGCTCCTTACAGAGCTGAGGCCCGGTGTACTGGACCATGGAGGCAGGGGAAGATGCTGTGGGTACCGTTCCCCGGGCTCTGTCTAGGCTTCTGCTGGGGCTGCAGCTTAGTATAGCCAAGGCTTCCAGTGGCTCAACGCACTGGGAAGGCATGACCTCCCCAGCAAATGCTCAGGCATTGTCATCACTAGGGAGGCCAATGACAGGCTGCAACCCGACAGCCTGGCTCGTGGTTCCCAAATCACTACATGACTTATTGATAATACTACTGACTTAGGTATCTTTTTCTATTTAGATCTTTACTTCATCTTGAATTTATTCTGGTATGTGATGGCTATTTCATTTGTTTACAGAAAGACAGTACACTGGATGCTGCTGAAGAAATCATGAAGGCATGGAATAGAGAGAAGTGTTGATGTTCACAGACTGGTTTCTGTTGGATGACCTAGTGCGAAATTATCATTTGGTGCTGCCACCTGCAGGATACTGAAAAATATGTCTATACAAAGGCAATTTAAAGACATATTTCCATTGTTTTTCCGAAGTTAATCCCACTACTAACACTATTCAGGTGATGGGTCCTTTTTTTTCCTTTCAGTTAAGATGTATTAAAACACTTTCCACTACCATTTTATGAAAGGAAATGTTGCATGGTGAATGGGGACTGTGAAAGACTTGTTGATGCTTAACTTCTCTGTGCTTCTGTTTCCTGGTTCTAAAAGGGCAGTAAAAACTAGCATCTACTTTATGTGAAGTTTCTGAGTTTTTTGTGAGAATGACGTGTAAAGTGTGGCAAACAATGAACACTAACTGTTAGTCGGCTTCACTTCTCACCATTGTGTGAGAACTCTTGGCCAGTTTCAACTCCATATCTTCTCTGCCTCTCCCCACCTCTAGTCCCCTCCCCTTCATTTACCAATGGCTTTGACCTTTGCTCACAGTTTTGCCTCTCTGTCCTAGTATTGTCATTATCGGGGTTGGCTTCAAGGTCCACATGGATTATGTATGTTTCAGTACTTTGCCCACCTCACCTCTGCTGCTGTTCACCTTCACTCCATCTCTGCTGCGGCTGCCCACTTCCTTGTGCACACCCTTAACCTTTCAGTATTCAAGGCTGTTCCACCTTTAAGATAGTAAATTAGTCTTCTCACAGTGACAATCTATCCTTACAATATTCTCTCTCTCACCTCCTCACAAAATATCTTCTTTAAATTCACTATAATTTCAAATCCACTGTTTGTCAGAAAATGGTCTGTGGCCTTCTTACATCACAATCAGAATTGATCTATGAAAATAGATTTTGGTCTTCATCCCAGAACTACTGAATAGTAATTTCTGGATCTGGCCCTTCCTAGGGATTCTTATACCCATTGAAACAATCACTGCTGCCTCATTTTTATCCCCATCAGTCCCCTTATATATTCATCCTAAATCATCCATCTTAGATTTCATCACCCATCACCAGCTAAGATACTTTTGCTGCCTTGAATAACTTGCCCATTGCCCTATCTCCTACATGGGCAAAAAGCCTCTAGCCTGGGGCTGAAGCTCCATGCTGGCAGCTGGGCTGCTGCTCACTGCTGTCGCATATGCACAATTGGGCAGGTTCTGACAACTGAATGCACATCACTGACCTTAACCAGACTTAATTCTTCTATGATACCCAATAAGTCTTCTACCTTTTACCTCAGTAGGAATTCCTAATATTCTCCCATTCTCCTCACACCTCAAAGCCCACCACCAGCACAATTAAATCATTGCGAATGACCTCATCTACCACATCTATGAAAAACAAAACAAAGTGAAAAAACAACCTACCAGACCAGCACTCCTAACTAAGATCCTAGCAATAAGCCTATGGTTTACGTGCATCAGCATCCATCCTTCAGTTCCTCCTGGGGGTGGGAAGCAGAGTGGTGGGTATGCAGCAGCAGGCCCAGCTGTGCAGTTTCTCGAATTTCTGTGACCTCTGGAGTGAGGGCTTCCATGTTTTGGTCCAACAGTCAGGCCTAGGGCTGGTCCATAGGGAACTCTGGGTGAACCAGGGACAGAGGTTACCATCCCTTCCACCTGGCTGGGATTTTAGGAGAGCCGACATGGAGAGGAGGAAGGCATGGCTGTGAATATGGGGTCTGCCAGTGAGTGATGCAATACTGGACAAAGGAAAGTTGTCAACTTTATTGGGACCTTAGAGTCCAAGGCCAGACCTGAGGCCTCCAGATGCCTAACTAGCTATCCAGGCCTCACTGAGGTTAGAGACAGTGTAAACTGTTACAGTGGGAAACCCCAAGGGGTTGGACAGAGGCACCTGCGAGGAGCTAAGACTCCCCGAACAACAGCATCAGCATCGGCTCTGGCTGCCTTGCCCTCTCACACTAGCACCTACATCCTTGAGTTGGGTTGGTTCCCCTGGCAGTCACTGTTGATGCTGCTGCTCAAAGTACTTGGCCCCTCAGTTTTTAAATCCTGTCTTTGCACTCATCTAGGCTGAGGTTTCCAACCTCTTTCTCCCTCACTGAAAATTGGGCACTTGGTCATCTCAAAGACCTCAACCTTTCTTCCCCTTTTCTGCTGTTGAGAGTGCATTCCTCGCACTCCTCTTGAAAGGACCCCAGGTTCTGAAAGTTCTTCAATCTTCTCAAAGCATCCCTCTGGCTGCTATGTTGAGAACTGACTGTAGGCGCAGCAAAGGTTGAGGTGTGGAGACCTACTACAATAATTTGGGTTAAAGATAACAGAAGTGACTGTGGAAGGTAAGAAACGGTCAGATTCTGGATATCTTTTGAAGGCAGAGACAACAGGATTTGCTAACAGAGTTTATGAGGACAAGAATGAGTCCAGTTTGGGGCCAGGGCAACTGGAAGTATTGAGTGCCAATGAGACAGGGTCGGTGGGTGTAGTCAGAATAGGGTGAGGGCCTCCGGGAAAAGCAGGGTGAAATATTTACAGTCAAAGCAATGTAACAGTGGGTAAAGAAGTCCCCACTGAAACTCTGTTCAGCATTATGCAAAGTCAAAGTCACACTAATTCTCTAGGGAAAGATACCTAAGAATATAGACATCTTCAGTGAGGTCAGTTAAAGGTCAAAAGGCCAGAAGCAACTTGGCCTGGAATGTTTGAGTGTTCTGTAAGGGTATCAGCATAACCCATGACTCCAGTGTCAGTCCTGGCAATTAGACTATGACCTGGCCCACCTTGAGGACAGGGCAGGTGATGCAAGTCCACACCCCTAAGTTTTTTTCATGTTCTCAAAAAATCCTCAACTGCCTATAAAATCCCCTGGACAGTGCACCACTACTGACTCTCTTGTCCCCTGCTGGCATGAGCCAGGAGCTCTATTCTCTCACTTTATTTCTAAATAAAAGCCTCTGCCCTTGCTCTCCTACCTTGAATGTTTGTGAAGCTCATTCTTTGGATTCATGAACAAGAACCCCGGCACCACCATCACTGAGGTGGAGAGGCTTGTGGAGGAGCAGGCTTAGGGGAAGATCAGGAAGCCAGTTTTGAGCACATTAAGTTCGAGATGCTTATTCAAACTTGAGGTGGAGATGTTGACTAGGCAGCTGGATTTTCAACTGTGGAGTGTAGAAAAAGGCTGGAGATATATATATATACATATTTGAGAGTCTGCAGCATATCAATGATATTTAAAGACATCAAAGTAGATAGATCACCAAATATGTCAGGATTAGCAACAAGAAGAGGACTGCTGATTTAGCTCTGGAGTTTTGAGAAATCTTCCTGCTTTGAGTTTTTCTCATTTGATGCTGTACTTTCACACACACACACACATCCCTTGCTTACCCACAACTCTCTGCAATCTGGATTCCACACACAATACTTTTCTAAGTTCTCTGAAGACATCCACGTTCCTAGATCTGAATGAAACTTCCCCGTCCTATCTAACTTTGCCTCTTAGTATTTAACCACTGCAGACCATCTTGGCCTCCTTAAACCCTATACTTTCTTGTTCCTGTGACACTGGGCATCTGTGAACTGCCTCCCACCTCTCTGGCTGCCCCTTTCTATTGAATTTCAGACCACTATATCTGTAAGTCCGGGGAGAGGAAATCCTGGGGCAATACCTCTAAAAACCAAAATCAGTCAAAGGGAGAAATAAAGTTTAAAATCCATTTATTGCTCACAAACTGCAGTCTGAGGCCGTTTCTCTCTTTCCTACTCCAGCAGAAGTCAAAAACCAGCCATCCACCTCACCTCTCAGGGACAGATAAGCCCTCCTTGCCCAAGTAATTACCCATTGATATGGAGACTAACTTCTCTCCCCCACTGAGGAATGATACAAATGCACTAAAGTCATACTTCTTTCCACTTCTGAATGCCTATTGATATGCAGATGTACTAAAGCCAGGGGAGATATTCTGGAAATGTTATAGTTTTACCCACAGGCCACCCCTCCAGAAATCTTGCCTTACAGTGTACTCGTTCCCCCTCTTCCGACCAATCTAGAGCAATAAAATCTTAATCCTCAAGCCAGAGGATTCAGCCTATGCAGATTAAGTAAATGTATTTTACAGCACAGTCTCTCACTAAGCACAAAATATGTTTCTACACTTGTTTACTCATTCCTAACAACCATGCCAGATTGCTCACAAAACTTTTACCAAACATTAGACAAAGTCAAGCCTCTCTTTAAGCATTTTTTTCTTGATAACAACAATGCAATCATAATTCTCAAGCCAGAGGATTCAGCTAGGTTCAAAGTCCCATGCAGATTAAGTCCAAAACTTGTCCATTCCAGCCATCACAGGGCAGTTGCAGTCAGGGGGTGCATCCAGGACACAAGGACTGTAGAAGCAAATAACCGTGATAGTGGGGGGTCACTTTGCTGTTATTCCAGGAATACACAGGAGGACACCTTCCAGGCCTTTTCCCCAAGGTGCCAGAAGAGCCAGCCATTGCCAGTCCATGTGTTGAAATGCCCAGAGCCACGCCCATTTTATTCCTAATTGCTGCACCCATCCTTGTAACACATGTCCAATAAAGTGGGTGCCTTGATTGCTCTCAATCACTGGCGACCGGCCATAGGCTACAAAGAGATTCTCTAGGCCCCCTCTTGGTGGTTTGCTGATCTGCACAATGTGCATGGCTCTCCCTCCAGGCTCGGCTGACTTCTTCAAAGATCAATGACAAGCCCCACGGATAGGCTACAGCCCACATTGTCTTTTGCCCCACATGCAACAGATGCTGATGTAGCCATTGGGCCACATCTGAGGCAGGCTCTCCTTCTAGCCAGTGCACACAGGCCAATGTGTCTGCTTCATCATTCCCTGGGGATGCAAAAGGCAAATGACTGGTCACATGATATACAGTAACTGTCTTAGTCTGACCAGAGCCCTTGCCACAACTCTTGCCCCCAAAGGGGCCTGTGACCAACCATCCAGTTGGCATGATACCATGTTGGTAGCCACAGGGTCAAGACCCGATAGACGGCCCAGCTATCAGTGCAGACAACTATGGGGGAAGGATCCTGGGTGATCACAAACCATACTGCCCACAACTCAGTCCATTGACTGCTCTTCCCCTCTCCATCCTCCATCCGTATTGTCTCAGTCTCAGGATGGAAAGCCATAGCCTTCCACTTGGGGGACTGCCCACAACTGGAGCCGTAAAGACCTCCCTCCATGTTTCTAGATTTGAATGGAACTTCTCAGTCCTATCTGACTTTGCCTCTTAGTATTTACCACTGCAGACCATCTTGGCCTCCTTAAACCCCATCCTTTCTTGTTCCTGTGACACTGGGCATCTGTGAACTGCCTCCCACCTCTCTGGCTGCCCCTTTCTACTGAATTTCAGACCAATATATCTAATACCCCATCTGTCACCTTGCATGGACATTTCACAGGCAAACCCTGTCTATCTGGTCTCCTCACCTGAATGAATGGTGCCAGCAATCCAGTGGCTTAACTTCAGAAAACCAGAAGTCATTCTTAACTTTTCTTCTCACATCTAAATCCTCTATGAATTATGCTAAGTATCTCTTAAATTCATCCCTTCTCCACCCAACTGCTTACTCTGGTCTAGCAATATCATCTCTCAACTGGATTATTAGGCACCTTCTTAACAGTTCCACTTGCCTCGATCCTTGCAACCCATTATCCTTGTAGACCAAATAAGCTTTATAAATCGCAAAGGTGATCATGCTACATGTATTAGTTAAGCATATTCATGTTGAAAGTTACAGAAAGCCTAACCCATATGTGTTTAAATCAAACAAAAAGGAATTTTCTGTCTCAACATTTTAGGAGCAGTCTAGTTGACCTGATGAAGAGTCCTGGACACAGAGAAAGACCAGTCAGAAGGCTCCTCCTGGAGCCCAGGTGAAATGGTGAGGGCCTGAACGGTTTAGTATGAGAAAGGCAAATTATCACCATTCTTGTCAAATTCATGAATTTTTCCCATCATTCTTATGATGAAAACAATTCTGTAGCCATGCAATTACCAAATATTTTAAATAAAAAATTATTCCCAGATTAAACAAGGAGTCTCCTTGGTCTCAGTTGGATAAACCCAGGGGAAAGCAACAAAACAAAAACTTCAACCAAGTTCCTGAGACATGAGAATTTCATTTTATTGCTGCTCTGAGAAGACATCTAATTACTCAATCATGCCAATTAAATAGGAAGTTGGCTTGCTGACAAACAGCTGTCTTGGGATATCAAATAAATTGCAGAAATAATTGGAATTTTCTAATTAATATTGATTTCTTCATATTATACAGTTGCTACTTTTACATTTAGATACAGCATTTTTTTCTTAGGTAAAACTGTTCGTTTGTAGCAAAATCTCATTGTTAAAAAGATAGATAATTTTGTTCTTTTGTCAGTGAGAGTGTTTATCATATCTGAAGTATTATTTTCATGAACTCTTTTTTGCCTCTCATTAATTGTCCATTGAAAGTATAAACATCATATTGTAGCTGAAACCTTAGAGCTGTATCTTTTAGCTTCATTTTCCATGAAATTCCTGAGAAGGCTTTTGTAATGTTCTGCTGACCAACATATGCATGAAGGAGTACCAAACTCATGAAAACTGTTTGGTTTTCTAGTTTTTATCTCTCTGGAATGCCCTTCTAGTCTGCTTGCTCTATCCTGGCAAGTGACCATTTTAAAGGAAAGTCAGCTCATGACACTGTTCTGGTGAAAACCCTTCAAGCCACTCCACCTCACACTGAGTAAAAGCTAAAATCATCCCTGACCTCTGAGCCCCTGTGTAACCAGACCCCACTCTTTCCTACCCTCAGCTCCTAACACTCTTTCCCTCCTTCAACACATCCCCAATACCTGCCTCATTTTTTTCTCTTTAGCTCTTGGCACCATTGAACCTACAAGATGTTTCTCTCATTTATCATCTATATGCCCTCCTCATACATTTTCTATGAAGCCAGGGATTTTTAATGTTCTGTTCACTGCTGTGTCTGTAGCACCTAAAGCAGAGTTCGGCACATAGCAGGCACTCAACAAACATTTGTAGAATTAAGAATTTCTGCAAATGGAACTGACCCTCAGAACACCCTTGGTTTTTTCTGTTGTTTTGTTCTCAACTTTGGGTCTCTGGCCCAGGTCTTTCACTAATTAATGATTTCATGAAATGCCAAAGATTGTTTCAAAAGCTGCAGATACGATGATTAGCTTGTCTCAGAGTCACTTTGGCCAGGCAGCTAAATCACCTGTGCTGATGCTTCAGCTAATTAATAGTGTGGGACTCTGACCTCTGGAAGCCCAATGCCAGGATACAGGGCTCAAAGTTGCACTTGGCTTCTGGGTCCAAAAACAGATTCAGCCAAGTAGTGGTCTGTAAGGATTTTTAAGCCACGTAATGCATATTACACTTACGTATGCATAGATACACACAAAAGCCTGGAATTATATCCATCTCACTTGTGCCTGGCAAATGAATATTTCTCATCAGGGTCTGGTTCTTATTCTGAAATGATAATGAGAGGGTATCTTACTTAGCTCCTGCTGTCCAAACATGGTGAAATGGGCACTTATATCAGAGCAACCTTTCTGGAAAGCAATTTCACAATACCTATCACAATGTTTTATGAGCATGGCCTTTGACGTCTTGATTCTGTTGCTTGGTTTTTACATTTTGAACATGCAAAAATTCACCCACAAATATAAACAAGAATGTTCATGACATCGTAGTTTACAATACCAAAAATCCGGAAACAACCAATCCCTCCATTATTGATGGTGTGTTTAAATAAATTATGGTATATAATCAAAGAATGCAGTTCATCTTGTTACTTGAAGAGAACTAATAGACTATTGAATATGATCTGTTTATGCAAGTAAAACAAAATTATATCAGTAGATCCCTGACACAATTTGAATATATTTTTTATGAATTAGAATTATGCAAATTAGATATTGGACCGTATAAAATATTAATGCAGTCTTACTTGTGTTCAGAATTCTAAATAATTTTAATTTCCTCAAAGGAAAATTTTATTTTACAAAGTATGTAATTTCAAGACTGTCAGGCCCAGTGTTTATACAATTGCAACATGGTAGAGTCACCTGAGTTTTAAGCAGCACCACCTTTTGGCCAAGGTGCTCAGGTGGAAAGGAGCTGAGAAAGTCAGGACCCAGTGAACACGTTTGGTGTGATGCCCAGGGCTGTTTTCAGGCATAGCTGTTTGTTTAGGAAATGGGACTGACGGTCTATGGTGCTGGACAAAGGATTTTAGGAAGTCACTTAAACTTTTTCTCTCCTTATTTCATATTTACTTGTAAAAGTATATTTCCATATTAATAGGTCCAAATACTTTTGAGTTCCAAATGAAAATACTTCAAAGGTATTATCTATCATAGGGTAATTTAGAGTGTTTTGAAAGCAAGCCATAGCTAAGTTGTCAATAACTTAAAGTATAGCTCACATCGTATTACTCTGGAACAACTTCATGAAAATTTGAAAGTATCACACAAGACTAGTTATTTTAGATAGAACAATTTGCAACCATTTACTTTAGTGGAAAATTCTTAGGATCTCTACTGTAAAGTCAAACTATTGACCTTGGGTTAGTGAGGAGTCTTTTTTTAACATTAGCTTCCACATAACAGAAGAGAAAGAAGAAAGATATAACCAACCCCTTGTTTTCAAAATAAAGAATAATGTAAGACTACAGCCAGAGTTTAATATAACTGAAAGAGTAAAGATAATAATACATAGACAGGAGTGAGCATTTGATAAAGAGTGCTACAAAATGAGCTTGCATGGTCAAAACACTGGGTTAGAAAAAATGCAGCAAGTGGCATGAACTATTTATGTAGCTTTTATACTGCATCTTGATGCTGATACAGAAAGTCATTAAAAGGGCTATTAGAGAGCTAACCCATCGTGAGTTTTGTGGTTTTAACAGAAAAACTGCATCCAAGTTAACTTCGATTTTTTTAACTTGAGAAAACCCACTCCAATAAACGTATTCTATGTAACTGATGGAATACCAAATACCAACTTTTTTGAGCTATATTTGGGAATTGCTTATCTTATCGTCAGTCATTAAGAGACTTGGTTTAGTGGTGGGTACATTGCTAGTATTCAGAGAATAATAATAATAATAATAATAATGATGATAGCGTGGGCTCTTGTGATGTCTGAACATGAGACACAGAGCAGAGACTACCCATTTTGGCTAAGATCAGAGGTAGGGCAGTGGTGGCAAATGCTTTACTTCACAAAAGTGTGGGGCTGGGTCCTTTCATCATGTGAAAGAGCAAATTCCTGAGGAGGAAAGGTCAGAAGATAATGGGAATGAGCAGGTATTATGGACAATTTGGTTGAAATGAGAAAGCACTAAGGACAAGAAATGGAAAAGGAAGCTGTAATGGGAGAGCCATCTTGGTAAACCTCACTAATTTGGTTTAATTATTGTGAAGAACAGTCGGGATAATGATATTTTTAAATGTAATCTTGTACTCAATCAACCAATAACTCACACAAACCAACATTTATTGGGTATCTCTTGTGTGCAAAAAGTTAGTCACAAAGGTCCAAAGGAAATATTAGGATGCTTCGGCCCTCAGTGAACTCACTGCAGTTTGCTTTTAAGCACCTGAAATAACAGAATCAGTCCTGGCAAAGTGTTGATTAGAAAAGGTCCTTGGTACATGCACTGGTTTTACCACGTGAGTTGTGCTAAGACTTTAGGGACCATCTGTATATCATTCTCCTATTTCAAAGGTAAAGGTTCCTTCCTGTTTTATAACATAATAACCAAAGTCACAACTTTCCTATTTTCAGCATTTGTCTTGCTTCCAATGTTATATCATTATAAACAACATTACAATGGACATCTTCATGAACATAGCATCACACAATTTAGACTATTTTCTTGTTCCAGTTCTCAGAAGTGGGATTGCTGGCTCAAGAGGCTTTAACATCTAAATCATACTTGAAGTATTGCCAAATTGCTTTCTAAAAGGGCTGTATCAATTAATAATACTGTGAGTAATACATGACTGTAATGAGAGAAGCGATATTATATTCTCATTATGTGGTCAGACTTTATAATTAATATTTTCAGAATTTTAATTTAATATTCAAATAATACAAAATTATTTGAAAATAACTACTTATTTCAACCAATAAGGCTTTTGGCATGTTATTCTCATGGAGAAAATAAACATTTAATGTTAAAATTCAGTCTTTAAGAAAGTGTCAAGTAACAGGTCACATGAATGTGAACATGTTTCATGTTCTCATTTTCCCCCAGTATCTCACTTAAAAAACCATGTGGGACTTCAAAGGCAAATCTTATTTACAAGTAATGTATGTAAACACATTTTTAGAAAATTATGATCTCATATATCATCATTCAAGTTCCTCATGTTTTTTTTGTATAAAATGAGAAAGTTGTTATTTTGGGAAAAAATATTAGCTTCAAGACATATAATGAAACAAGACTATATAGTATAGCATAGATTTTGAAGATACATACTTAAGGCCAAATGGTATCTTTTTGGAAAAAAAAATAATTTTAGAAGTCACAAACTATTAATGTGAACCATTTAAGAGTTATTTAGTTTTGTCTGATTTTTATCAGAGTAATTTAGAAGTTTAAAAGGAAACTACATTCAGTGAATACTGAGTTAAAAAGTGAATTAATTTCTAGCAATCTTTCTGATTCTGCTGGGAGAAAACTAACAGTTAATATTTTTTATTGATTGATTATTAGTGTTTTAAGCCTATATTCTACTTCCTAGCACTTGGAGAAACTGCTGGATTTTCTCAGTGAGAAGCTGGGCTTATTCTCAAATGGTGGACAAGCCACTAATACTGGGGAATCAGAGATTTCAAGTGAATCAACAAACAAGCAAATAGAGAAATTACATTCAGGATCACATATGCAAGTACATTTAACAATGCGATATGAGCCAGGTAGATTTTGGTTTAAGTAGCACATGACATGATGACAGACACAAGTGTCTTTATACAGACAGCTGACCAAAATATTTTGGAGTACAGCTGCCCTGTAAAATCAGGTCCAAATGATTGCTGCAGGTGCATTGCTTGCTGAATTCATTCTTCGATCTTAAAGTTTGCAAATTGAATTTCTGTGTATTGAGTTTTCTACTAGGAGGCATACTGCATGGACTTGAGTCAAATTGCCAGGTTTCAAATCTCAGCTCTGCCATTTACTAGCTGTGTGACTTCAGGCTAGTTACTTAACCATTCTGTGCCTCATATTCTCCTTCTATAAAATAGGGATGATAATAATATCCATTTCAGAGAATTGTTAGATTAAATAAATTAATATATGCAAAGCCTTAAGATAGCACTGCCATACAGTAAGCACTGTTTATTAATATCATGATTATTAATTTTTATTACTACTTCTATTTGAAATCAAATAAAGCTTTACACCTTCATTAGAGAATCAAAAGGATAGTAAATGCCTCTAAAAACATAACTTGTATTTCCCAGGGCAATACAATAATTTAGGCCTAAAAATATAGCCTTACACATAGTAGGCATGCACAGAAGCAGGAAAATTTTAGTCAGTCGTTCTGGATTTGAATTCTACCTCTACCACTCACTTATTGTGTGATGTGTGACCCTGGACAGTTTACCCACTCAACCTAACCTTTAAGAGAATAATATTTGCCTGATAAGATAACCAAGAATTAGATAAGAAAATGAATGTGAGGCACCTAATAGAAGGTCTAATGCATAAGGGCCTCAGGCCTGCTTTCCAGAACTCACTAGTTTTTGCAGCTGCCTGTGGGGCTCCTCCCTTCTCCCTCTGTGGCTCCTTGCCACATTCCGCAAGGCCTTACTTTATCTGTCTGGTGAAACCAAACTACCAAGAAGTAGGCTCAGTACAATCACCAACTGAAAACTCAGTGTGTAGGGAGATCTTTGGTAATTTATTAAGTATTCTAATGTATATATAAAAGGTTTAAAGTCCATATTTTTTAGAAATGTACATTAAAGCATGTATGGGTCAAGATGATATATGGGACTTGTTTTTTAAAAATCTTAATGAAGGGAGAAAAAAGGGGAAAAAAGGTTATATGAAACAAATGGGGCAAAATCTTGAAAATTGTTTAATCAGGATAATAGGCATATGACTATATTATTCTAATTTTAGTATGCTTTAATTGTTCATAACTGATAAAAATATTGAAAAATTAGAAGAAAAAAACCCCTCACGTTTCTAGAATTAATATATATGGCATCTTGGCCACAGGCACATGAGTCTTGTCTAACATTCTTGACATTTCATCCCATTTCCAAGAGTCCAAGTTAGATCTGATCATACATTTCACTGAATTCCCCATTCTTCCTAGTCCAGCAGAATATGTCATATAACTTCCAAACAAATATTTGTCAAATCTTGCTTAAGTTAGGAAATTGTCATCTTCTCCCATATCTCCACTCACTTTTATAACCAACACATATATACCAATGCTTCCAAAAGTGAGGCCATAAGATAAATCTAATGAACCTCCGCAACATTATGCCAAGTGAAATGAGCCAGACACAAAGGACAACATATCATATAATTCTGTTTACATGAAAAGTCCAGAGAAGGCAAATATATAGGGACAGAAAGACTGGTGATTCCTGGGGCTAAAAGTGGACCGTGCATTAACTGTACATGGGCATGAGGATCTTACTAGTGATGCCAGGGTTCTTGTTTGCGGAGTTGAAGAATGAACTTAGCAAATACCCAAGGCAGGAGAGCAAGGGAGATACAGTGAGAGGACAGTGATTGAGAGATACAGTGAGAGGACAGAGGTGCTTTGTCTAGGGGTTTTATAGGCAGTTGAGGAATTTTGGGAACCGGATAAAGTCTTACGTGTATGGGCTTGTTAAGTGCTCCCTGAATATTTAAAATTAACACAAGAAATTTACCGCTCTGATTTCTCCCTGGGATACCGTGTCCTTGGTCTGGGAGCATAAAAAACAAGGCCGCCTGCCCAGCCCCCAAAGTAGACTGAGGTATTTTTTGCTAAAGAGCAAGTTAAGAATCTTACTTCTTAACTTCCTGGGTATTAAAATACAATCTTATCTTTAAGGTGGAATCCTTCCTGCCTGTTACTATGTTGTTTACAGCTGGGCCTGCATACTAAATTAGTTGCCCAGTTTGCAAAATCACCTCATCAGGTCTGAAGGCGGAAAAACAACACGGAGGCCTGGGTCTTTCTTTTAGCATGCTAAAGTGAATCTTACACATGATTACAAATGATTAGCATAATAAAAACATGTACTACTCTTCTTTATCTGGGGAATATTAACTGACCTCACTGAAGAATGACTTTAGAGCTTAATGTTTAACACAGAGTTTTGGTAGGGAGCTTCCTTGCATGTAGTTACATTGCTCTGACTGTAAATATCCTGCTTTGCTTTTTCCCGAGGCCCTCACCCTACTTTGACTACATCCACGGTCTCTGTCTCACAAGGATGAGGGATATATGCCAAAACTAGATTGTGGGGGTGGTTGTGCAACTTTGTAACTACTAAAAATCACTACTAAACAGGTGAATTCTATATGTAATTATACCTCAAATTAAAAAAAGATCTAGATGGGTCACAAACTTTTAAAAAATTATTTACTAGGTATGTAAAGTATTTTATACTTAAGAACTGTAACTAGCACATCAAGTCATGATTTCACAGTAGTGATATAAACTTTTTAAATAAATTTTTAAGTTAAAAAAGATGAGCCAATTTAAGTAATTGACTTAAATAAATTATTTCCATTAAGTCACATAATTCAGTTAAATAAAAATGATACAAACATATCAAGTTTTGGTAAATGCTAGACTGGATCAATGATTTCTAGGTGATAAAACCCGAGCTGTGTGTTTTAATCTCAGGATTGGATATAAAGATTAAACGGGGTAAATGTTGATGAAAATGCTTGCCAATGCTGTACTAACAAAAGAGAAAAAATGGCTCCCTAAACTCGTTTTAATATAAAAGAAATTCTAGCTAGGTTATGACAGATAAGAGACTCCCCAGGTGAGGCAGAAGTAATTTAACTGGTTGCTTCCTTCCACTGGGCTTTCAGTTTTTCTGATGGTTTCTTCCTTTCACAAACATTACTTAATATCTACCATAAACTATTAGGTGGTAGGTCCTTATTCTTGGACCTCAAGGGGTGCCCAGTGCCCCCATCCTCCTCCTTCTCGCTCTCTTCCTTCAAGCCAAGGTGCTCTACCTTGAAAACTTCCTGCCGAATTCCGGTGGAGACCCCACCCCCACGCCCTTTCCTGGTTGAACTTGGCCCAGCGACAATGAACTGGTATTTCTGAAACTTTCTCAGCTATTAAGAGGGACCTCCTCCCCCACCCTTCCCCAAGGTACAGTCAAGTTTTTAAATTACGTAATTACGATTGGAACAGTGAGAAAGAAAAGGCTCCCCCCATCCTATCTAGATTTCAGTACTCAACTCCTGCTTCTTACGCCCCTTTTTTCTTCAAAGGAAGCGAGACTTTTCCACCTTTCAAGAAAACAATGAGTGTTCAGTGACACTTAAGTCCCATGCCCAAATGAACAAAGCAGCCACTATATTCTAAGTCCTCATCCCCATAGAAACCTAGAACACCCTTTTTCCTCTTTCTTTAGATTCCCACAAGGTCAAGAGTGGTTTGTTTTCAGCAAAGCGGTGGTAGGGTGGTAGTGTTATTATAACTATTCTGACATTAGTTTTGATGCCGGGGTTCTTGTTTGCGGAGCCGAAGAATGAGCTTCACAAACAGCCAAGACAGGAGAGCAAGGTACAGGCTTTTATTTAGAGATAAAGTGAAAGGACAGAGCTCCCGACTCACGCCAGGAGGGGACAAGAGAGTCCGTAGTGGTGCGGTGTCTAGGGTGTTTTATAGGCAGTTGAGGATTTTTCGAGAACATGAAAAAACTCAGAGGCGGAGACTTGTTAAGTGATCTCTGAATATTAAAAATTAACTTAAGTGTAAGGAATTTCCTGCCTTGATTTCTCTCTGGGACACCAGCGCCTTGGTCTGGGAGCATATCAAAAGGCTGCCTGCCCAGCCCCCAAGGTGGGCTGAGGCATTGTCTACTTGCTATGCTAAAGAATCCTGCGTCTTGAATTTCCTGGATGTTAAAATGCAATCTTATCTTAAAGATGGAATTCTTCCTGCCTTTTACCATGTCATCTACAGCTGGGTCTGCATGCTAAGTTAGTTGCTCAGTTTGCAAAATCACCTTGTCAGATCTGAAGGAGGTAAGACAGCACATAGGCCTGGGCCTTTTAGCATGCTAAAGTGAATCTTACACATGGTTACAAATGATTAGCATAATAAAACATGTGCTACCCTTCTTTATCTGGGGAACGTTAACTGACCTCACTGAAGAATGATTCTAGAGCTCAATGTTTAACATAGAGTTTTAGCAGGGGGGGGGTTTCCTTGCATGCAGTTACATTGCTCTGACTGCAGATATCCTGCCCTGCCCCTCCGGAGGCCCTCACTCCATTCTGACTACATCTATGGTCCCTGTCTCAGTTTGACTAATGAATAAATCTAGGGACTTTGCGGTATCCAATTGTTCTGCTAAATTCTCTGTACTTCAGCTTTGAGCCAAATTTGCGAAGTCCATATAAAAAAAACTTCTCAGGATAGGGCGAACAGCTCCCTGTCTCCTGGGTGCACGTTTCTTTCACACGGTTTTGTTTCATCTCTCGCCAATTGTAAAAGGGTATGCAAGAGAGACACTATTATCCTATGCCCCGAAGGTCGACAGGATGTGCCTAAGAAGGCTTGCCAGCTGATGGCAGGGTAAGAATTGACGTCAGGTCTGGCTGACCTAAGGGAACTTCTTTTTTCATTCCAATTTCCCTGGTAGAATAACCCCTCTGGGGAAGGAAGATGTGCGCTTAAAATAAGTAACTGGCTCCCCGGGGGGAGGGGTGGTTAGTCTTCAGAGACAGAGGCTTTGCGTGTATTTGCGTGTTAACTCAGTTAAGTTGATGATATCTCTGATGTAGCCCGTTTGCACGGTTTCCTTAAGAGTCTTTCTGTGTAATCTTGCTGATTCTCCCAGCAAAGTAGCAAATTACGGAAACGGAACAGGAAAACAAGAAAACGCAAAGCACGTTGCGTACAGGATCTCGCTTTTCTTGGCCCTTCTCCGGACCCGTAGCCGCGCCCTATTACGACTGCGTGGGTGACTTGCTTATAAAAGCTCATCTTCGAGCGTCTAGTAGCCACACGTTCTTCCTATTCTGCGTTTGTCTGTTTCTTGTTTCTGCAACCGCAGTGGCCGCGAAGATGGCGTCTACCAGCCGGTTAGTATGCCCGGCCGAGCCCGGCCAGCTGAGGGGCGAGTGAGTGCTGGGGGTTGCGAGGTAGCCGCGAGAACCGCCGCGCCGAGCAGAGCGCCCCAGAGGCCGCGTGGGGTGCGGCGGGGCCGGAGGGCCGGCCCGGACAAAGGCGCTTCCAGCCGGCAGGGCTGTCGGGTGTCGCAGGCGGTGCCGAGCCGTCGGCGTTACATCCAGCGTCTAAGGTCGTTTCTCACCCAGGCGCCACCATGTGGGGGCCCCTGTGTGCCCTGCCCCTGGCTTTGCGTCTTTTGCGGATATTTAAACTTTCGGTGTTTTTTCTTGCTAATTTTTTTCTTGCGCTTGTTTTTCCATCTGTGGCTCAGCCAGCCCTGGGTTCGTGGGTCTTCCTTTCCGAAGAGCGGGAAAGGGTTAGCTCCAGGCCCCTGTCAGTCTGACAGCTACAAAGTTAAGAAAGTCAGCATTGGTAGCCTGGTGGAAACTGATTACCATCCCAGAGGCCCTCCGAAGTGGAACCTAGCGCATCTCCGAAGAGTGGTTAAGTTCCCTTCTGAGAGACTTTTTTTTTTTTTTTTTTACAAATTTCTTCTGCATACTTCTGAAGAAAATCTTGCCTGCAAAAGGTTACGTAGGTATGCTGGGAAGCTACTTTTTAGTATATTTTTATATGTGATGTACTGTATGCAGCCTTAGAGACAGCCTTTAATCCTGTAACCTGAAAAATGTATGCAGACCCTAATTATATCTCATTACCACTGTGAGGTAGATACTAGTATTTTTGCAAAAGTGTAAACTGAGTCATGCTGATGTTGACTTTTTGAAGGTTAGTGTTAGAACAGAGGGTAGAGTTTCACGATTCTTGGCCTCTAGTTAACCCATAATGTATCAGAAGTATCAACTTAAATTCTGTCTTTTCTGGAAGCCAACTCTGGCATAATTTTTATGAACTTGTTATCCTCTGCGGAATGGAGTTACAATGAAAGCCCGAATCACAAAATAGGAAACTGGCCAAGTCCAATCCCTTTATGGTAACAGACAAGACTTATTCTTTCATATTACTGTATTTTTAAAATGTGGGGCATTGGAGAGTCAGCTTTTACCTAAAACAACTTGGAAACAAATCTTATCCCACAGCAGTCTTGTTTACTGATTGTAATTTTGTGATTGAACGCTTAATCAATCTGGGTGTGGCTCTGTCAGGTAAGGCTTCCTAGTAGGTAAATGGAAAACTTAAGCTTCCCAAAGGCATCGTAATACCGTTTATATTCTCATGGCAGTAGATCTGAAAGGTAAATAATGGTCGTATTTGGGCACAGGTATTGCATATAATGAACAGGAAATTGTGTTTCTAAGAAATGTTGCAGTAGTTAAATATAGTAAGGTGGCTTGATAGATTGTTTACTGAAAGAATATACTTCCCTCTGTACACCTTTATTTTCTTCATTTGTTAAGAAAATGTTTGAAATAAATTTTTTCCAGACATGTCCAGCTCTTAAATATATGTGCCATTGCAGTTGTCCATCTCTCAAGTTTTTCTGTCAGTGAGAACAAAGGTAAATGTTAGTGTATTTCTTTAGCTTTTTTTTTACCTTGTGGAAGATGTACAGTTACTAGGCTATGAAGCTGCATCGTACTTTCACGGAGAAGAGCATAAATGCTGTGAACTCAAATTCCACCACTTACTCTCTGACTAAAAATCATTCCTGGAGCATAATCTTTAAAATGGAGATAACGTTCATCTTGCAGGGTTGCTCTGAAAATTAATAACATGTATAAGCACCCAATAAATAATAACTATAAAATGAGGTTTCGGATTATCTGGCTCCTTTGGTTGTCTAAATTGTTTTACTATATCACTGGTGGTTATTTACTCTATTCCTTTCCTATTGTTTCTCTCCCTTCCCTCACCACCCCACTCCTGTGGTTCCTCTTTTATTACTCTGAGTGGTAATTTGATTAAAAGTTGACTACCTTACTATGGTCTCATCTTGTTTCAGATAGGTAACACTTAAAAACAGTGCAAAAACAAGAAAAAGAAAAGCAGTTTCCTTCCTTCCCTCCCTCCCAGCCTCTAATTCTCCCCAAAGGCAGCCATTGTAACAAGTTCCTTATGTTTTCCTAGTGATTCTGTGCATTAACAGAACTTACGCATGTATTTTTAATATCTTCCCCCAAAAAAGGAGTCTAATGTAAACTTTTTTTTTTTTTTTGCTACCTTTTGCCCTTTCTATGAAGTTAGGGTGCACATTTAAGTGCACAGTTCAGTTAACGAAGCCAGCACATATACGTAGCTACCACCCAGCTCAAGGAACTAAATACCACTAGCATCCTGGAAGCTTCCTTTGTGCCTTCAGTCATTACCCCTTCCCAAAGATAACCACATCCTGACTTGCAACACCATAGATACATATTTGTTTTGTCCATTCTAAAGTTTATATAAGTAGCATTTGTATATCTCTGTGTCTAGTTTATTTTGGTAAGCATATTGAGAGTAATCCACGTTAATGTATGTAACTAGTTAATACTTTGTCCAGTTCTGTAGTAAATCCCCACTTCACTCTTTTAGCGTATCTGAGATACTGCCTTACCACATACATATATGTATATACACACACACCCTACAACATATCTGTATAGACTTAATAGTGCAAAATAAATCAATTCTTTTATTTGTAACCCGTGTGACACAGGCCTGCCCATTTTAGGCGTTGTAATCACTGTTACTCTGCTGGCATTTTCCTAGAAATTTTGACATAGTTTTTCAAAATTTATAACTGGTTAGTATTTATTTGTCATAATTTATAAAAATATTTCCCTGATAGGAATTTATGGAATCAACGGGAATATAAAGCAAGCCTCCATCCCCCATTTCCCAGTGAAAAAACCCAAGATGTGTTCTGGTTAACCTGAACATACAAATTTTGGGGCTAAGTGTTATTTCATCAGTTTTTCAGTGGGAATCACCTTTTATGTTGAGAATGTTCTGGATTGTATTTGCTAGTATGAGAAACTTTATCCAAACCAAAGGTAATCAGTACATATTATAAAGAATGGTTGATGTCCTTTAGGTGTATTTTTGTGATGGTCCTGATATAACCTTGTACTGTTACTTCAGGTGAACTTTGGAAGAGGGCCTATTTTCAGTGATGCCATATGGTTGCATTGTGAGGTTGTACTCCCAGAAATAATTACTAAGTTTTTGATAAATATCTCTGTTACTTAAACTGATTCTATCAGGTCATTTAAGGTATGTGTGTTGTGTCTTCCCCAAACTGCTTTATTTCAAAATAAAGTAACTGAGCTAATTATTAATATCACAAACAGATTAAAAAGTAGCTTTTGAAACCATTTCTCAAATGCTGACCAACTCCATTCTGGACTATTGAAATCATCAGGTCTTAAGTTCAGCTGAACCACATCTACCACCATACTTTACATACCTGTTAGGTTCAGTGTACTATTCAAAATCTATCACAAAAATACCTAGCAAGTAGAAACAGACCAGAGAAGTGGCAAGGCACACAAACCAGGATGACTATATGCAAATGTTTCTGGTTATCATGGTAGCTAGTTATTTCTACTCTAATCAATATATTTAAAAATCTTTGTAGCCTTAATGTTAAAAGAAAAAACACTTGTTTTCCACATAAGTTTTGAAACCTTTGTTGTCTACAAACCAGTAACTTCTTAGAAAAAATAATTTCAATGGAAATTACCTGTTAATTACTATCTGGAATGAAAGTAGTGTAACTGGATGTTTATTTTGAATATTTAGCTTAAATGTATAATATTGGAAGTGTTCAAAACCCCCCCTTTGTTCCCACAAAAGACTATACTTTGTTACATGTTGGTTGGGAGGATATAAATTTTTTTTTTTCCCCATTTAGTTTGGATGCTCTTCCAAGAGTCACATGTCCAAACCACCCAGATGCGATTTTAGTGGAAGACTATAGAGCTGGTGATATGATCTGTCCTGAATGTGGCCTGGTTGTAGGTGAGCAAGTTGGTTTTAACTGAAACCATTATTTTGGGTACTTGGCTTTGGTGTATTTTCCAAACTTTGTTTTAATGAATACATACTGGCTTTTCTCCCCTACAGGTAATTCATATTTATTGTAAAACAAGGAATTCGGAAAAGAAGCAGTAAAATCAGGGACATCGTACTTTATTTTCTATACAAATGCATATATTTAATAATGTGGGGAACATCTAAAATTGATCCAAAAGAAAAGGCCCTCAGTCCTTAGTCTTAAATATTTGATGGGGTGGGGGTGACACTGATGCATACATCATAATGAATAAATGTAATCCAACTTTAGTAGCTTTTATACATTTAAGATGTGGTTTATTTCAGAGCAGTAAAGATATATATTAGTTACATTAGTATTGAGTCTCATCTAAGGCCTTGTGGTCAACCAAAAAACTTGGTTGTGATTTTCATTTGCTTATATGGATTGATTTATGAATTTCTAGTATAACAATGTTATTGCCAGAAATGTCACTTTTATTCATACTTGCTCACTAATCTAGATATGCAGCAGAACTTTAGATATGGTCTGTCCAAAAATTACTCTCATGGTGGGGTTGCAGCCAGTACTGGAGAAAAGGAGGAATATTTGCCAGTTTGAAATACCCTGGGAATGAAAATGCTAGTAAGGCTGTGGGAAATATAACAAAGAATGGTGGTGAATACACTCTTGGAAGTTTCTTTCTTGGAGGACATCTATTAATATCCAAGTAGGCTGCTTGCCTCAGACCTCCAGTGAGTTTTAAATCATACAGGGTTGTTAATAGGAATTAAAATCCATTTGCAATTGTATTCTACTTAGTAAGCAGTGTTAACAACTAATACACTAACTATATGCTAGGCAGTTTACTAAGTGACTTATATAATCACTTAGTTTATCTTCAAGAGAAATGTACGAGGTGAGTATTAACATTATCTTCATTTGAGAGATGAGGAAGCCGAAGTTTAGGTAGTCTGGTAGTGTAGCTCCACTGTCTGCATGGGAGCCAAATTACTATCCTGCATTGCTTTTCATGAGTTTAATCTGAGATTTGCAAACTATGACCCACCACTTGTTTTCAAATGGCATGGATGTTAAGAATGGCTTCTACATTTTTAAGTGGTTGGAAAAAAAAAAGAGTAACAATATTTGGGGGCATGTGCAAATAACACCAAACACAAATTTCAGTGTCCATAACTAGTTTTATTGGAACATAGCCACACATTTGTTTGTGTATTGTCTATGACTGCTTTCGTATTAAGATAGCAGAACTTTGGATTTGGAACAGAAACCATATGTGGTGTGTACATCACTGCTGCTCGGTGTACAGCATATCCCAGTAATGCAGTTACAACAGCACTGAGTGTCAAGCATATCTCTATATGGTAACACTTATTTATTTGCTTTGTTAACCACTGCATACCCATCATGTCTAAACAAGAAAAATATGTGACCTTTGAATGTCATGCTTTTGAGACATGGGAGTGTGGACTATTTTGTTGTTGAATTAGATGGCCACGTGTTGTGTTTATTATTCATGGTACAATAGCTGTGCCAAAAGAATAAATACTGGCATTATCAGACGAAGCACTCATCACAGTACTACCAACCCAGGAAAACAATGGGTCAGAAGGTTCAGAAAATGTAAAGTGGAATATCTCATCACAGAAGAATTTCTTCATAAAAATTAATTAAAAAAAAAAAATTAATAAAAATAAGGCTGCAGCTAAAGTAAGTTTCTGAGTGACTCATTTGTAGGCCAGGTATAGAAAGCCATTTGCTGGTGATAAGCTAATTCAGATTTAATTACAGTAACTGGAGAAGTGTGTCCAGAGAAAATTAATTATTTAGGACTTTTAGCCTCTTAGCAAAAACAGTTGCTTGAAGAGTTAAGGACATTGGGAACAACATCAATAGTTAATAAAAATTCAAGGCAAATTGTAATTATTTCAAGTATTTTTCCTAGACTCTTGATGACTAGACAGATGTTACTGATCCTGCTGAGTTGTTTACTCAAGGAGTCAATGTGGAGTCTGCAATTTGAAGTGACTAAATCATCTGCATGGAACAACTATAGGAGAAACTTATTTTCAAAGAAGTTGCAAAAAATACTAATTCAGTACAGTCTGAGGTAGAATCTGCTAATATGTGTTAAAACTCATGGTGATAATATGTGAAGCAGAGGAAGACTTAGTTGGACAAATATACAAAGATTATGAAAATAAGATTTTAAAAGTCTATAGTTACTCATTTATTATTCAAAAGCAGGTACCTTGTATGTGAATCTGTCATGTGTTACTGATCCAGTAGTGAACTTCATTCACTTCCATGGACTTAACCGTTATCAGTTCCGTGAATTTTTGTCAGAAAAAGAAGCTGAATGACCTGACAGCACAGTAATTTGGTAGCTTAGCACTGGCAGTTTTCTTGTTTGTTTGTCTGTCTTTATCTTAGGGCCAAAGTTGAAATTTTTCTGTACTAGTACTTCCTTCAGCAACTACTGTTGAACACTGAATGACTGAAAATTAGCTTTTGCTGCATACTTGCTAACATTTAATGAATCAACCTAGAATTGGAAGACAAAGCAGTTATAAACTGATAGTGTAGTAAAGTCGAGTTGACGACAGTTTTGATTGAAAACTTTTGAATCAAAAGTCATGTCAATTGCCTTGATATATTTTATATGCTTTCATTGCTGTCAGAAGTTAAAAGAACTAAGATCTTCAGTCCCACACAAATCTGCAATAGATACAGTACCCAAACTCAAACTATATTTTAATTAGTGTTTTTCAGAGTTGGATGCAAGTGCAAAGGAAATACTCATATTTTAAAATCCACTCAACTATGCAATTAAGGAGCTTCCACCTAACTTCCAGTTGGAAGTGATTAATCTATGATGTAATGACATGTTAAAAGGCAAATATCAGAAGAATGTAATAAAAGTCTATACATGCCTTCTAAGCATTAAATATGCTTGGTTAAAATCATGCTTGCAGATTAATATCAGTATTTGGCAGTATTTGTGTGAAAAGACACTTTTTAAAAATGAAATTAATATGTTAACAGCACTGGCAGGTGAACATCGGTAAATGATTTTGATGATAGAGATTTACTCTGATCTTCAGTTAAGTAAAATGTCCCCCCAAAAGAGAATTCTATTCTTAGTAGTAGATATGTATTACAACAAATTATACTTATTATATTTTTTAAATCATCAATTAAAAAGCGGATTTTTTCTTTTTATATAAGTACTTATGTAATCTCTTCAATTTGGCTATTAGACTGTAAAGTCCAAAATACTTACTGTGTGGCCCTCTACAGAAAAAGTTTTCTGAATTCTAAGCTAAATGAGAGCATTCTAATTCTTCCAAAGTATTCGGATCAAATTGGTAATGTTTAAGAGTCATACAGAGACAGGAGATTGAAGATAACTTCAGCAGCTTCTTGACTCTCCTAACCTCTGTAGCCATTTAAAAAGAAGTAGTGCAGAAATTTTGTGTTATATATTCAGCCCTTCCATCAGCTCCACTTCCACTTTGACCAGCAAAATAGGTGGGTAAGGTAAACCAACTGGAGAAGGAAGATGTAATTCACAAGGCCTATATCTTTTTTTCTTAGAATTCCTATTTTTTTAGTTGCATTTTTCTGTTACATTAAAAAAGGAAGTGAATTTTAATTTTGCTTTCTTTATGTATTAGTCTTAAACTACAGTATTGGATGTACTGTATATCCTAACTAAAGCTACTAGGCTAAATTTTAAGGCCTGAAAATTGACAAATACCTGGTTTAACTTCTTTTCTGTATATAGAAATATAAAATAGCTGTTGTTTTAAAATACACAGTAGCCTCATTCATAGGTACTTTTGGTTAAATGTATAATATGTCCTGCAAGTGAACAATCTATATCATGACTAAACAAGGTCAGGCAGGCAAGAAAGTTCTATTTTACTGAAGAAACCATCAGTCAAATAACATTGAAAATAGTGTGATTGAACATGACACTCCATGAGTCTTAATTTTAAAAATACGTATCATTGTCAGGCATCAATACATTGGATTGGATTGTATTATATATTTAATTGAGTTTGCAGTATCATGATGGTTTAAAGGCATATGCCTTTTGTTGCCAGCTCAATTCAGCCTGTATATCTTATGTTATGGAGACAGGGAGGAAACTAAGCTGAGCAAATAGTCTGCAGTCCACTAAGGGCATAAAAATCTGTTTATTTTTAATATTTCAGGTATTGATGTTCATAGAGATTTAAATCCAGACATCATTATGTGTTTCCTAATGACCTTGGTACACATGGTTTGATTGTGCTTGCCTTAAAATTTCACATAGCTGGAAACTTTCTAGATTACATAATATTTATTGAGTAAGCATTTTGAGTAGACTTTGGTATAAATAATCAAGACAACTTCAGAAACTGGAACTCCTTTAGAATTGTTTTGGACAACTGAATTAATGTTTATCATTAACATTAACTCCCCTCAATTTCAAACTACTGAACTGTCATCTTCATTGTCGTATATTTACCCCCTCAACTGAGTCAGCGACTAGGAGAACCAATTATCATCACCCTTTTTAATGAAATAATTCTTGATAAAAAAGTATATTTCTCATACATGGTGATAACTACCTTTTCTCCATCTCTAATAACAATCTTCTCACAGTCATTCAAACCTTCATTCATAGGCTGCTTGAGGAAGGCCACTACTCATTCTCAAAACTGGTACCACATGTTTTAAGAGTTTTCTTACAGCAACAGATACTTTCAGGAAATAGTTTAATTACATGATAAACTACCTCAAAACTTAGTATCTTTTAACAACCATTTTATTTTGCTTGTGACTGTACATGTCAATAATTTGGGAATAACTCATCTAGGTCATTGTTTCTTTACATGTGGCACAGGCTGGACCTGGAGGATCCACTTCTGTGATGGCTCCTTTGCCTGCATTTCTGGTGCCTCTGCTCCCTGGCCCCATATGGGTCTGTCGTCCTCCAGGGCTTCTCCATAGTCATCTCAAAGTAGTCATCTTGTCATATATGATGGTTTACAGGAGAAATATTTCCCAAGAGCTGGTGTTTTGAGAGAGTTGAAACGACTTGGGTGGTTGAGGGCTGTGCCTGGAGGAGGATCACTCTGTGTTCTCTTAGAGCTGCCATGGGGCTATCTGGATTGGAAGGGGTGGAGAAGTAGGCCCTGCATCAGCGTGAGAGCAACACGGTCATGTTGCAGAACACGTGGGTGGGGTATATAATTGCTGCCATCTTTGAAAAATAACAGTTTGTCATACATTTAATGTTTTTTTCTCTGTTATTCCAATGATTGTGTAGTAGTTAGTAGCCCAATTTTTTTGTGGCTATTTTTAATACTATTAACCATGTAATAGTTGTCTGATACATGTTCCTCTTTGATTTGAATTACAAGATTTTTATTTTAAACATACGAAGTGTTATGACAATGATCTCTAAAGTAGGACCAATTTTTTAAGGCAAAGCTTCGTCATTTCTACTACAAAACTACTGGATCTAAGAGCAGTGTTTTGTGGGGTTTTCTCTCCCAAGTCCTCAGTGTGATTTTGTCACTTTAAAAGTTGAGCACTGGGTGGCAGTATAATCATATTTGGATTATCAATTTGTTCATGAATATGACCTTGTATGTTGTTTACACATTGAATTATAGCCAGCAAAGTATTAGGTTAATAAGATGCTGTAATATCTGTTAAAACATGAGATTGGTTATCATGACTTTCATAAATGAAGATTTCACAAAAAGGTGTTTTAGAGATAGTGTAATTTCTACTAGTTACAGCCACTTTTTGAGTACCATTTAAAACTGAATTCTTTGCTCTTAAGAGCAGTATAAAGAAAATAACAATAATTAAGGTAAGTTTGAAAGAGAAAAATTAGTCAATTTGATCTTTCCCTCCTAAACTCATTCTGGATATTGTTTACACCAGTGAATCTGAAACATGAATGCATGAATGCATTACGGATCAGCTGGGAAATACGTTTTAAAAGATTTCAGGCCCCATTTCCAAAAATTGTAGTTTAGCTCATACATTAGTAACATACTAAGGAACACAAATCTGTACTTTCAACTTTACAATTTACCACATTTTTTAGATCTTTTGTACCTTCAGAGTTTTCATCTTTGTTTTTATATTTCCCATGTCTCCAGACCTAGACTGCAAATTCCTGTACGGTAGATATTTATGTGTGTCATAGCTCCTGGTGTATCTCAGAGTCAGTGGCCCTCAAGTCTAGGCTTAGGTCTGCTAGTTAATAAGTTACTTAACTATAGTCAAGTAACATAATTTCTCCATGCTTAACTTTCTTCATGTGTAAGATAATTGTGTGTCCCCCCATCGAAAGGGCAGATACCATACATCTCAGAATTGTTAGTTACTGTTAAGAATCAAATGAGACAATGTGTAAAACATACAGTGTAATTTTAGTGAGATTTCGTTGATAGGTATTTTGGGGACTCAGGTACTCCTTTTTTTCTTAACCTCATTGAAAAAGAGGGTGATTTTAAGTCTAAGATACTATTCTTCATAGCAGGTCAGTTGCAAAATGTGTTGATAGCTATGGGTCTGGTATACTGAATGCTCCATTTATGGTACTTTAAAGATCGCTGGGTTACCATCTTTAAATTTGCACTAAGCAATGTTTCCTAAAGGAAGAAATTTAGAGTTAGTTAAACATGGCCAAGCTGTATTTTTAAATTAAGGAATGTATGTAATCAGTTTCAAATCTTGCATTGGCATCTCTTACTAGCCCTCAGAGACAGCCTTAGAATTTTTAATTTAGATGCTCTTTTCTCTCAAGCATTGGAGAATTACTAATTCTACTTGATTAACACAGTCTTTGAGGTAGTTTTTTTCTATTTTACAGAAAGGGAAACTGAGGCTTGAGTGCTTGGGTAATTAGCTCAAGATTCCACATTTTTTAAGTGACAGAGCCACTTAAATCCAGAACTGCAGGGCTTGTAGAGCCTTTGGTCTTTGTGTACCACATTTTCCTGAAGCACTGTGCTGGTCAGGGAGACCAATAGAAATATGAGATGCTGTAAGCAAGCTGTGGAGCAGCTCTTCAGTGTGTGATACAGAGGTGGGTAAATCACATAGTGATGTGGTAAAAGCTGTATTACAGATCTTCCAAGTTTTGTGAGAACAGGGATGAAGTTGGTAACTTCTGGGGTAATTACTATTGAATTTACATAAAAACATTAGGAGTGAGTAAGGGTTTATGGAGAGAAAGTCATTCAAAGTACAGGGAAAAGAAACATGCCATAGTGTAGAGGCCTGGAAGTATTAGTATGTGAATGACTAAATTTATCATGAGTAAGGCTAGTGTTACCTTCCATTAGAGCTGTTGTTCTTTAGCTTAGATGGCTGCTGCTACAGGTGCTTGTATTTGAGGAAAAGTAAGATGTATTGAGATACTCAGGGATGGAACTCATAATGCATTTTCCTTTACAAACTAATTTCTATCTAGTAACAACACTGTTGACTTGTACAGTTTGATTTTTGGGGGGGTTTAAACACCATGTAAAGTAGGCATCTATGGGCTGGTCTGGAAAATCAACCAGGGTGTGGTTTGATACTAGGGAAAAATTCATTTTGAGTTCATGCCCAGTTTACATTATGCAAACATAAACTGTGACTTAGAGGCTGGCTATAATTATTAATAGTATTTCTTTATAAAGTATATCCTGATCAAAGATCTCTTCAATATTATCTTGAACCCAAGATTTCTGATAAGAATGTATAGATAGGAACACTAGGCTAAAAATATGATTTCTTTTAAATATCATGAGAAGAAATGGTAGAAAAGGGTTAAATGACTGAGGGAGGTGTGGAAACTAATGGTGCATTTCATTTTTAGCATTAGATTTGTTGGGGAAGCGTGGTGTATTTTCCTCAGCCCTTGTCCCCGCTGCGACAAAGAATTGAAGGGCAGAGACACGGTAGTGAAGCAGAGTTAAAAGTTTTATTTAAAGTTACTTAAGGACAGACAAAGTACAGGCAACCTCAGCAAGGAGTGGCGCCCTGAAAGGTTGGAGAGAGAAAGTTTAAGATTAAACGGTTAGACACTTACAAAGCACGGGCGACCTCAGGGAGAGGAGTGCCCCGAAAGGCTGGGGGTTCCTCCCTTTTAAAGCTTCTTTAAGAATGTGACTAAGGGCTGGGGGTGCAGACTTCTTAAGTGGTTTTTGAATACTTAGAATTAACACAAGGAACTTCCTGCTCTGATTTCTCCCTGGGATACTGCGTTTTGGTCTGGGAGCAGATCAAACAGGCTGCCTGCCCAGCCCCCAAGGTGGGCTGAGTTATTGTTTGTTTGCTAAAGAGTAAGTTAAGAATCTTTAGATTTTTAACTTCCTGGGTCTTAAAATATAATCTTTAAGATGGAATTCTTCCTGCCTTTCACTATGTTGTTTATATGGCTGGGCCTGCATGCTAGTTGCCTAGGTTACAAACTACTTAATTAGGGCGGGAAGGAGAAAAAAAAAAAGCAGCATATAGGTAAAGGTAAAAAAATAAGCTGGGCCTGCATGCTTAGCACAATAAAGACATGGGCTATGCTGAGGTACCCTCCTTTATCTGGGGAATATTCAAACATTCCAGGCCAAGTTGCTCCTGGCTTTTTGACCTTTAATTGATTAATTTTGGGTCTTTTTAGTAGACTTTCCTGGCCTTTTTCTCTTTTTACCCCACTCATACCTATTTTCCTGCCTAAGAGATTTAAAGACTAGAGTGTGTTGGCTTACATAGTTTTTTCCAAAGCACTTCGATTTTTTTCATTAAAAAAAATTTGATACTTAGGGTTTGTCCATCTTGAATAATAATACATTCTGATTATTGAACTTTTAGAATTACCAGCACATTTTGGAAAATTCCGTAGTTTTAAGCTAAATTATTTTAGATATATCTATTCTATAAAAACAATTTGGAAAATGTTCTAAGATTGCTACTTCTGATTTCTTGACTACAGGTCATATACCAAAAATTCTAAGTATGAGCAGTTTATAGGAAGACAGCAGAAATAATTGAAATTCTGGCAAATTCATTTTTAAATTTACAAAATTTTGGGTTTTTTTTCTTTAAAAATTTTCAAAAATTCCTTTTTAAATTTACAGTGAGAAACAGAAAACAAAAACTCTTCGGAGAGTCCATGTCAAGCTAGAAAAACAGACTTCAGCGTTAGTTTCCTGGCTGCTCTTGTATGTTCCAGTTTTCCCCTGCACTGTTAAGCTGTTCCCTTAAACCATTTTTGTTTTAATGTTATACTACAAAATACCTTTGGTTGAATCTATAGTTTATAGCTTGCATGGTAAGGAGGCTAATTGTTTACTGTGTCTTTGTATTTCCTTTAGACTGTAAGGCAATGTACCTTAATTCTATTGGACTTTCTCATTTCTCTTTCCCTATCCCATTATTCCTTGCAGCAGAGGCTGCTGGTTGTTTCCCAATATCTATTCCCCTATTCTTTTTTCTTTTTTTTTTTTTTTTCTGGATAATTATTTTTTATTGAAGGGTAGTTGACACAGTATTACATTAGTTTCAGGTGTACAACACAGTGATTCAACATTTATATACATGATAATTCTAGGTACCAGCTATCACCATACCAAGTTGTTACAATATTTTGACTATATTCCTTATGCTATACATTACATTCCTGTTACTTATTTATGTTACAATTGGAAGTGTATACTTTTTGTGAGGGCATCTCTCATATTTATTGATCAAATGGTTGTTAACAACAATAAAATTCTGTATAGGGGAGTCAATGCTCAATGCACAATCATTAATCCACCCCAAGCCTAATTTTCATCAGTCTCCAATCTTCTGAAGCATAACGAACAAGTTCTTACATGGAGTACAAATTCTTACATAGTGAATAAGTTACATGGTGAACAGTACAAGGGCAGTCATCACAGAAGCTTTCGGTTTTGTTCATGCATTATGAACTATAAACAGTCAGTTCAAATATGAATAGTCATTTGATTTTTATACTTGATTTATATGTGGATACCACGTTTCTCTCTTTATTATTATTATTTTTAATAAAATGCTGAAGTGGTAGGTAGATACGAGATAAAGGTAGAAAACATAGTTTAGTGTTGTAAGAGAGCAAATGTAGATGATCAGGTGTGTCCCCTATTCTTTTATTAGTAATAGAATCCCTGAGTTTTATCTGGGAGTGTGACTCCCCAGCTGGATCATATTTCCCAGCTTCCCTTGTTACTAGGTATGGCCATGTGATTAAGTTCTAACCAGTTGGTTGTGAATAGAAGAGATGTGTGCAACTCTAGATCCTACCCTAACGGATGTGCCCCTTTTCCCCCTTCCCATTGGCTAGAATGCAGACATAATGGAGGGAACTAACTACCAACAGCCATCTTATGCTACAAAATGCAAGTCATGATGAAGATTGCATATCAGAATGATAGGAACCTGGGTCACACTAATCCAGGACTAGTTATTGTGGACTATTAATGTGTTTAAGTTCTATTTTGTTTAAGTCACTGTTATTTTTGCTTTGATTATGAATCTACCTGTATCCTTCCCAATATATTTCTGGAATCATACTGGGCATTCACTTTGGGTCATCTGTTACCTGTCAGGGACTGTGAGTACCCAGAGTCACAGAGTATGGATGGTAATGGATTGGAAGGTTGTCCACCATCACGACCACCACTGGACTTGGATTGACAATTCTTTATTACAGAATAGTTAAGCATAAAAATCAACAAGAGGCTAATGAATACAAACTTGCAATGAAGAGTAGTAGTCATCCTATGTACTTGACAGAAAATCTCTGCCCCTAATATAGTTTCCTAGAAGAAAGTTAATAGGAAGTAACTGATTTTTTTGTGATACGAAATAAAGCTTCCATAATGCTTCTATTAAATGTGGTCAGACAGAAGATAGCACAATGGGACAAACACAGTAGAACTGTTTTAGATAGCAATTAGCTGACTTAACATTCTAAAAAATTTAGTAAAGCAGAGAACAAACGTGAGAATAAAAAGAGGGAAAGGGTAAGTGGTAAAGATAGGATAGCCATTACGGTAATACTTGAAGATCCAGGTCAATACAATAAAGTATTAAAGGTAAAAAGTAGAAGAAAACTTCACAGTCCTCACAGAAGACCCTCAGGGTTGCAAATCAAAAATCCCACCCACTGTGGGGAATGTAACCTTTAAACATACACAATTCTCATTAATAAAAGATTTGCAAGTAACCAACCAGTAAAAACTTATCTTTGAAAACAGTTGAAATTTTACTGATGAATTACTTCTTTGTGACAAATGTCAGAATACAATGAAATTAACTCTGATTCCTCAGTTTGTCGTGTGGCACAAAAACGTCACAGAACAGTTTCTTCTAATGAAGTTATATATGAATCCCCCAGAATACAGTGCTGAATTCTGTTTGTTAAATTGTCACATGGAACAGCACTGATGACTTATTCATTGATACTTCTGGCTCTTCTGCTATAGGGCACAGTTGTACTTTCCCACCCCTTTGAGGTAAAACATCACCCCTTGAATGGCTTTGGCCAATGACATGTGAGTGGAAATGTTACTAATTAGAAACCATTAAGTCTGCATAATTCACCACATTCCCTTCCCCCACCATTGTGACTGGCATGTCTCAAGTGATAGAAATCTTAAATAAGGACAGCATAGAAAGCTTGTCCTGTCTCTGTAGTATGAATAAGAACTGAAATTACTGACTACAGACTATCTTACTTGATCATAACATAAATACAAGAAGAATAATCTGCAAACAGCTATGGTTGTTTTTTTTTAATGTAAGAAGACAGTATAGTATGTAAGAAACTGGTTTAAGATGACAGACATTTAATGAACTCAGCACAATATTCCTAACATGAGGTACTCTGAGTAGAATGCTTTAATTGAACACTTTCAGTTCACCTGTTAATTTTTACATAATGTTGACATATTGGAGATGTTTGCTTTAAATCAAAAGGGGTTGTTTTGAAAGTTCTGACAAGTGCTTTAGCTATAAAATGAGAGGCACTGGAAAGGAAACAAGTTCGTTACCACTAATGGAATTGGATATCTAGAATATTCAGATCAACTTTTAAAAATAGTCTGTTGAAAGTGGCTAAATACAAGCATATAAAATATTACAGCAATTACTAGTTAGAAAATGAGATTTTTTTTTTGTATCATTAATCTACAATTACATGAAGGACGTTATGTTTACTAGGCTCCCCCCTTCACCAAGTCCCCCCCACATATCCCTTCACAGTCACTGTCCATCAATGTAGTAAGATGCTATAAAATCACTACTTGTCTTCTCTGTGTTGTAGAAAATGAGATTTTTAATAGGAAAAAAAAAAGGTCTAGTAAATGTGATTTACATACTTAAGGAAAGCCTTGTCCAAGAAGATTGGAAAAATTGTGTCATTCTCAAAATAATGTATGTTTGGTGCAGTTTAATTCAGAATCAGTATTTTGGTGGGAGTCAGTTTGAGTTAGAATTTAGTAAGGTACAGTTGCATACAATAAATGGACAAATCCCAAATGTACAGTTTGAATTTTGACATTGCATATACTGATTTACCTTAACAGAGTAATCAAAATTAGATCATTTCCTTTATTTCAGAATTTCTCTTCTTCCTCTTTCTAGCTATTAACCTCTCCTCTCCAGTAGCAACCACGTACTTATTTCTGTCCTCATAGGTTATTCTGCTTTGAACTTCCTATAAATGGAATCATATAGTGTGTTCTTGTGAGGTTTTTGGCTCAATTTAGTGTCTTTGAAATGTGTTTATGTTATGCATGTACCAGTACTTCATTTGCTGAGGGTATTCCCTTATATATATTTTCCTGTTGATGGACATTTGGATTGTTTCCAGTTCTTAGCTTATACGAGTAATGCTGCTATGAATATTCTGGTGTGAGACTTTTGTGACTAAATACTTGAGTGGAATTGCCAGGTCAGGGTAGATGCCAAAATAGTTGAACCATTTTTAACTGGTGTGAATGTTTTTGGCAATTATTCCCAATTTCTTACTGAAAAATTAAGAAAATGAGAGTCATTCTCTTTGGAATATGGTAAAATATCTTAGTTACTACTTCTTGGACACCAATCTTCGTACATGAATTGAGAACTGTCCATATGTGTAATATAAAAATGAACATACTGAGTGTGTTTTACTTTTTTAGATGGGGAACCCGATCAAAGTGTTAAGTTATCATACTCATAGATGGAGGAGGAGCAGGTCTATTATATATATATTACAGTAGCACTGTTACAGGTTGAGTTTGTTTTCAGTTCTTCACCACAGCAAAGAATTGAAAGGCATAGACAAGTAGGGAGGCAGAGTGAAAATTTATTTGAATACAGTCCTAGGGCGGAGCGGGCCAAAGTCAAGGTAGACAAAGGCAGGCCTGAACTTTTAGGGGAGGGTGTGTTTACTTAGAGGGAAGGCACTACTTTTGTTGGGCAGGGTGAGGTCATTTGATTGACAGCTCTAGTTACACACCCAGTCCTCTTAGTACGCATGTCTTCCCAAAATGCACAGATAAAAGCTCTTGGAGGGGAGAGGAGCAAAATTGCAGTTTTATTTTAATGATATTATGAGGAGGTGTGGTTTGGGCAGTTTTAGTTTTATTAGATTGTGCCTGTTTTAGGACCTGTTTGGCCTGGTCGCAATAGGCAGTAAGTTATCTCTGCAAAACCTTTGTTGTCTCCAATGGGAACTCCTACCTGGGCAGTTTTTCCTTGAACCTTATCTTCCCCTTTCCCCGATACTCATATCTATCTTGAGACCTAACATTCATAGCAGCAGTACTATTTTGGCTATGATAAATCTTCATATACAGACTCTGGTGTTAATTTTACAAAAGTCAGTGTGTGGTTAAGAAAAGAAACTGGTAAAAGTCAGTGTATTTCTCTGTTTCTGAGACACTCAGATTGTGTTATGGTTGTGTGTGTGCAAGCTCTAGTTGGTAGGCTGTGTTGTTGTCAGAGGCTAATGACACACAAACGTTGTAGCTGGCTTGTTTATACACTTAGCCTTTGAAGAGATTCTGTATCTCAGATTCCTTGCAGAGCAACTTCATTTAGGTTTTGAAATCCTTTATGTATTCTTACTTGTTACAAATGGTTTGACCTATTGATTGTTACTCATGCACTTATGGTCTAGTTAATGGTTTCATGATGTGCTGTTTAAGTTATTTATTTGTTTCTTAAAAATGCTGTTTTGAGCAACAAAATACAAAAAGAGAATTACTCTTAGCATAAACTACAGATTGTTGAATGAGTCATGTAGATCATTCTCATGTATGTGGAAAATTACATCACTTATCCAGTTCTGGATTTTCTATTTATACTACCCTAGGCCAGCCTTTTTTTGTTGTTTTTTTAACCCCCTAATCCATCTTGTCTTTTTTATGGCCAATCAAAGCAAGAAGTTAGATAGAAACTCATGGTAAATTACTTTAGGCCCAAAATAAAAACGCTAGATGAAATAAAGACTTTTTTGGCTAGCTGATGCTTTTAGATTTCTAGAGAAACTGAAAAGATGTAAGCATACCTGCCTTTTCATTTGCAGTGTTCTCTTAGTACATTCAGAGTGTTAATACACTACACGTAATGATCATGGTTGAATTTGGGGGGGGGGGTTTAGAATTTAGCAAGTACTCCAAATTTGAAGGCCACAGCAGTTTTTTGTTTTACACATTTGTGTTTGTTTTTTTTTTGTGAGAGGGCGCATCTTATATTTATTGATCAAATGGTTGTTAACAACAATAAAATTCTGTATAGGGGACTCAATGCACAATCATTAATCAACCCCAAGCCTAATTCTCAACAGTCTCCAATCTTCTAAAGTATAATGAACAAGTTCTTACATGGTGAACAGTGCAAGGGCAGTCATCACAGAAACTTTCAGTTTTGATCACGCATTATGAACCATAAACAATCAGGTCAAATATGAATGTTTGATTTTTATACTTGATTTATATGTGGATCCCACATTTCTCCCTTTATTATTATTATTATTATTTTTAATAAAATGCTGACGTGGTAGGTAGATGTAAGATAAAGGTAGAAAACTTAGTGTTGTAAAGAGAGCAAATGTAGATGATCAGGTACATTTGTGTTTTTATTTAGATGACTAGGAAAGTTAGATCCACCTTTCTCCCTTTGAAAACATAAGTGCATGGAGACATTGTGGTATCACTTGAATTGGTGAATGCTATTAAAGAGGCTCAACATAGTCTAAAAATCTTATTTTGGTGTTTATGATACAAACAGAATGAAAAGAGCTTGTCGTGGAACAAGCATATAGCTAATTTAAACTTCAGGAAAAAAACATTATACATGGGAAAGAAAAAAGGCAGGAAGAGTATATACCAAAATATTTATAGTGGCTGTCTCTGAGTGTTGGGAAAATAGGTAATTTTGTTAGCTTATGTATGTGGGTTTTGTTTTTTATTTTTTGTTTTTGTAAGCAAGTATTATTATTTTATAAAAAGGAAGAAAAACCAATCTCTTCAGAGTGGTCTCTGAGACAGGGCCTTGTTTAGTATTATAATATGGCTCAGTGTACAGTTAACAGATGTATGTAGTTTTCAGTAAGTTTTAAAATGTTAATTTACGTTATTTTATATAATTGCTTCCCAAGTTGAGTGATATTTTTTATTATGAGGACATCTATCATGACATTCCTTTCCATTTAACTTTTTTCTCACTGTGGGCCACCTACTCAATCTCTATAATCTGAAACTGCCTTATAAATGATCATCTGCTTTCCTTGGCCATTCTCATTGCATACAGGTATGGTAATTGGGGACCCTACCTCTACTCTGTTTCCGTGATATGGACACGTTAGTCCAAGTGATATCTGGTTACTCCCAAGTGATTCCTTCAAGTGTTCGAAGAAGAATGAGTTTTTCCAAAACCATCAGGAATAGAGTGATTCTGTTCTGTGATTTACCTGCTCTCTTAAATATAATACTAAGGTGGGATTATGATCACTAAACACTGTTTATGAGAATTTTAATTAATGTATTATATAGAAAGGAGTTTAGAAGATAGCAATTTACATTCAGTTCCTTCCTTCTGTTCCTGCCCCATCTCCTTTGCTGTCCTGCTTATCAGATATGTGCAGCAGAGCACTTTGATGCTTTAAAAGTCTAATATAAAGATTGTCTTACAACTGATGTCCCTCCTTATTTCCCCCACCAAAAGGGGGATAATGTCAGAATATCTTGTCATCTTATTTTTATAGCGGTAAATAGCTAATATCAAGCACTCAGCCCTCCTTTTAAGCTCTTTCTGTGCACTGTACCTGTGTTAGAATCTTTACAGTCATTAAAATATGAGGTTATTGAGAGATTTAAAGCTGAGGAAGTGAGGACACTAAAATGACGTAATTAACAGCGAATGTAGAGTCCACGTGCTTCACCATTATATTAATCGTCTGTCAGTACCAGAACTTCCAATTGCTAAGGTAACTGATTTCTGCCATTGCTGTCTCTTTTTGTCATATACAGGCGAAGATGAAAATGGCCTGCTTTCTGCTTTCACCTTTATCACACTATGGTGGAAAAGCTTTTACAGATGCAGTATACAACAGACTCTGAAATCCAGTGTACAGTTCAGTCTGTGTGATCTTAGGCAAATTGATTTTATTTCTTAATTGTCATTAAAAGTGGTGGCTACATTTATAAGGCTGTGAGAATTAAAAGACAGTATTTACCAAGGCATAATGTCTAGCATTTTCAAGTGTCCATTGTTAACTCTTATCTGCTGTGGAGATATTACCAACCATTGAGCATTCCCCTCAAAGCAGTAGTCATCTAGAATAATTCATGTCTGGTTTCATTGCATGACATACTTAGCCACTGCCTTTTTGCCTAAAAGGAGGTTTGTCTACCTGGCTTCTCAGTGAATTCTAGGTGTAAAACTTATTCTGTATAAATTGTTTGGCCAAAATATTTTCTCTTCAAATAGTTTTATATTTACTGAAATACAGACTTAGGCTTAGTTATTTGCAAAGTGTTTCCCATGAAAACTTAGTAACTTTTTACATTAAACTATGTGCATTAGTACTATTGTGAACATTGCTTTCTGGGCTTTTTCCCATGCATCTTGAACATTCTATGCAAATTTTGGTTCTGAATTATCATACTATATCAGCATCACATGAATAGCTTTTTTTTTTTGCTGTTTGTCTTTATTTTGATTCATTTTTTTTCTTCAAAGAATTAGAATATGACTAATCATAGCACAGTGTTTAAAGAGTGTTATTGACTGGTACAATAGTTAGAAGAATGCTTTAGGCCAAATGTCTGAGACATGACATTTGTTGGAGCTTTGATGTCCATGTTGAGATTTCCTGGGAATAAAAGGGCTGAGTTGGGTATTAGACAGTCTTAAGTAAATCCTATCTTGCCGAGACAATTTACATTTGTGCTTATATTCTTAGGTGACCGGGTTATCGATGTGGGCTCTGAATGGAGAACTTTCAGCAATGATAAAGCAACAAAAGATCCATCTCGAGTTGGAGATTCTCAGAATCCTCTTCTGAGTGATGGAGATTTGTCTACCATGATTGGAAAGGTAATAACATCAATTTGGCAGAGAAATCAAAGTGCAGACTGACCAAAAGACCTGGGAGTTGGGGAACTTTGCAAAATTATCAGTCACTGCTCCAATGAGGAATCTTGATTGAAGAAAAAGATTTGCCAGTATTGCCACTGTGAGTGAAGGTTACCTTGTGCATTTCTTCCTTCTTAAAGGGGAGACCAACCGACTGAAATTATGAAGTTTTTATAATATATCAGGCCCTTGTTCTCATGAAGCACATTTGAAGAAATGAAGTTGATTATAGTATGGTGTTTATAAGTTCACACTGATATGTTCCTTGAATGTTAGAAATCTATTTTCCCTCCATGCCACCTAAGATAAATTAGAGCTTAGCATAGCCTATTTTCTAATATCGGCGAAGTTATGACAATTACCTAAGCTTTACATTCCTCATCAGTAAATGAAAATAATAGTACTTCAGAGACATATTGAGGGTTACATGGAAATGTTTGTAAAGTATTTGTAACAACATGTAGTGTACAGTATGTGTTTAATAAGTGGTAGCTGCTGCTATTAAGGCAGTATCTTCCTGATACCTGATTTATTTTTGCTTCACCATCTAAATTGGAAGTAGTAGGGGCAGTATTTCAAAGGACTAACCAAGGAAGTGCTATTTTAGTACTTAATCTTATACTACTACTTAGTTTTAAGGAAGTATGAAAAAGTAGGTCATTATTTTTTCATGCTCTAAAGTACATAATCAAATTTGAAGAACAAAGTGTAAGCTATGTTAAAAATGTGCAGTTTTATAGTTAGTAATAACTTTAAGTAGATGATTTCTATGTTTGCTTTAGCTTTACAGACTGGAAAAAAGTAAAGGATATTTTAAACTAAGATTGTAACTAATTGCCACTGTGACTTTTTTTCATGTTTAATTTTTTTCAATAGGAAATACATGACTCAAAAATAAAAGTGTAAAAAACAACACAGTAAATTTTCCTCACCCTTGACCCCCAAACTTTCAGTTCCCACTGCAACCCTCTTACCTGTCAAAAACAGGTAACCACTATTAATTAGTTTTCTTCTGTATCCTTTGAAAGTTATTTATGCTTATATGGCAAACAAGGACTTTTTTAAGATGTTACATTTATCATACACTAAATTGCTGTATGTATTTGGGACTATCTATAACGTTGTCTCCTTTCTGGGCCCAGGCCTAGTTAGTTAAATGCCCTACCACACTCTTAACATCTGGTAGCCTCAGTCCTCCTTTGTTGCTCTTCTTTTCTTAGCACTTTCTTCCTTGATTTTTTCCATGTACAGGTTATGATCACTTTGTTTAAAAATAAAACTTGGATATTTCACTGATGTTTTGGTCAGTTACTTGTAGGTTGACTTGGGGAAAATTGATTCTTCATGACAAATCTTCCAGTCCAAAACATAGTAGGGCATTCTGTTTCCTTGGGTTGTAGGCATCCTTCAAGCGATCTTTAAAAAGTTTTCTCCTTGAAGGTCTTGTGTGTTTCTTAAGTTGATTCCTAGATATTTATCATTTTTGTTGCTGTTGTCTTGGAGCATTTGTCTTTGTCTTCTAACTTGTACATATATATGTGAAGGCTGTGACTTTTGTCCATTTTGACCTTGCCACTCAAATGAATTCTTTTTATAGCAGTTTTTCAGTGTTCTTGACTGTTCTAGGTATACAAAAATACTGTCTGCAAATAGTTCATCACTGCCTTCCTGAATTTGTACTTTGAGTTTTTCTCTTGAATGATTTTGATATAATTACACCAGTGTGATACATATAATCATGTTATGTAATTACATTGTATTGGCTAGGTCTTGTAGTACATTGTTAAAAAAGTGGTTAGTGGTAGGAGGTGCTGGTATTTTCTGGCTTCTGTGATGGTGCTAATGTGTATTAATCATTGTGCTGGCTTTGGGTCTAGGATCATGGTTTACTAATATGAAGAAGTACCCATTTGTAGTGTTTTAGGAGTTTGTGTCAGAAGGGGCATTTTGAGGTTTGCTTACCTGTCCTTTTTTGTTTTAGCACCTTGAAGGGTGATCATTTGACTTTTCTCCATAGATCTGTTAAAATAATGGTTTATATTATTAGATTATCTAATAATAGATAAGATCTTACATTTGATAGAAAACCTGTTTAGAACCATCTTAACCTGGTACTTTTTCTACTGAGGAATAGGGAAGGATGCACAGGGTAGATTTCTTGGGCATATGAAGTCAGATTGTATAGTTATGTTTTCTTAGAAAATGTTCATTCATGTTTTAAAAATTTTCTATAAAATTATAAAACTTTCTTTTAATAGGGTACAGGAGCTGCAAGTTTTGATGAATTTGGTAATTCTAAGTACCAAAATCGGAGAACAATGAGTAGTTCTGATCGGGCAATGATGAATGCATTCAAGGAAATCACTACCATGGCAGATAGAATCAACCTCCCTCGAAATATAGTTGTAAGTTCTTGTCTGTTTCCTTTAAGCCATTCTGGCATTAATTTAGCATAATTTAATGAACACATGAAATTTTCATATTGCAACTAATTAAATGGCCTAGAGTTAATTAAACTTAGTTTCTCTTCTTTGAAGGATCGAACAAATAATTTATTCAAACAAGTGTATGAACAAAAGAGCCTGAAGGGGAGAGCTAATGATGCCATAGCTTCTGCTTGTCTCTATATTGCTTGTAGACAAGAAGGGGTTCCTAGGACTTTTAAAGGTAAGGTTTTGGTTGCATAGATAAAAATGTTCTCTGTGGCACATGAAAGTAATAGACAAAGCCACACCTGACACTGTACACCTGAGTCATGTCGTCCTGGTGTCATACAATAATCCACCTAAGTATCATTTTCTAATAGTGACTACTTGTTTTGTTCCTTGAAAAAAATTCATTTTGTAGTGTATTTGTAAAAAATTGTATTGACCGTGTTCTGTACCTGTTTCCCCAGGAAAAGTCATGTTAGTCCATGTAACCCTTGGGTTCTTTGCTAATAAGATTTTTTACCAACTTTGTGGTATTTTGTGGGCTTTGAGCCCTGGCATCATAAGCCAGAGTGGGCCTTTGTAGAGGAAAGCAGTTTCTACTCCTACAACTTTTTTAATTGAGGTAAAATTGGTTTTTAATTGAGGTATATAACAATGTAATTTGACATCTGTATACAACTACAAAGTAATCACCCCTAAAAGTCTAGTTATTGTCCATCACCATACAGTTGACCGCCTTCAACCCCTTTTTGCCTTTCCCTACCCATCTTCAGTCTGTTTTCTATATGGAGTTTTTGTTTTGTTTTATTCTAGAGTCCACATAAGAGTGAAATCATGTGGTATTTGTCTTTATCCATCTGACTTATTTCACTTAGCATAATACCTTCAAGGTCCATCAGTGATGGTGCAAATGGCAAGATTTCACTCTTTCTTATGGCTGAGTAGTATTCCATTACATATGTACACCATGTCCTTAATTCATCTGTCGATGGACACTTAGGCTGTTGTCATTTCTTGGCTATTATAAATAATGAAGTGAACATGGCATATATCTTTTTGAATCAAAATTTTTGTATTCTGTGGGTAGATATCCAGAAGTGGAATTGCTGGATCGTATGCTAGTTCTCTAAGTTTTTTTGGGAACCTCCATATTGTTTTTCATAGTGGCTGCACCAATTTACATTCCCACCGTACACAAGGGTTTCCTGTTTTTCCACATCCTCTCCAACACTTGTTATTTATCTTTTTGAGAATAGCTGTTCTAACTGGTGTGAGGTGATGTGTCATTGTGGTTTCGATTTGCATTTTCATAATAATTAGTAATGTCAGCTTCTTTTCACGTGCCTGTTGGTCATCTGGGTATCTTTGGGAAAATACTCAAGATCCTCTGCCCATTGTTTGATTGGGTTGTTTAAGGCATGAATGAATTTTTTGTGAGTAGAATGTCTTTTGTAATCAGAAATGATAGATTTTAAAATGAACTATATGGCTTACATGGATTTATTTAAATTTTTTCTCTTTTAGAAATATGTGCCGTATCACGAATTTCTAAGAAAGAAATTGGTCGATGTTTTAAACTTATTTTGAAAGCACTGGAAACCAGTGTGGATTTGATTACAACTGGGGACTTCATGTCCAGGTTTTGTTCCAACCTTTGTCTTCCTAAACAAGTGCAGATGGCAGCCACACATATAGCCCGTAAAGCTGTGGAACTGGACTTGGTTCCTGGAAGGAGCCCGATATCTGTGGCGGCGGCAGCCATTTACATGGCCTCACAGGCTTCAGCTGAGAAGAGGACCCAAAAAGGTAGGATTCTTCGTTAGGAAGAGTAGTGATGAAACTGTGAAGCCTGTAGTATGTGATTGTGTCTCCATTTTAAGTATGAGGGAGATGAATATCCAACCCACTTTTAAAAGGAGGTTTCTTAGCATCAGAATGTAAGAAAATACAGTATTTTGCTTTTAAGTAGTTCATAAACAACAATGTTTGGAGGCAAAATCCTGTCTATAGATTTGCTTTTTCTTTTCCATTTGAATTTAATTTTAGTTTGAACATTTTTCATTTTTATAAAAATAGAACTTTTAAATTTTTTTCTCCCTGTATTTTCCTGGTTATTTTGAATAGTCCTTTTCCCCCCCTCAAAACTTACCTTTTTAAATTTTGAGAGGAGGGGGCCATGCTTTCTTTCTCACTGCCTGGCATGGTTCCCTATAGACAGGCACACTAAAATATGTGTCGACCATCAGTCGCGCTGTAACATTTTATGAAGCCTGTTCTCTTTCACTCTCTACAGTATTCACAGTTTCTTAATGAAAATACTCACATAAGTGGTTCAACCTTCTAAAGCCATCTTGAATTTAGTGTTGTAGGGGAACTTTCACAAGTATTAAGTGAATTTATTTTGATCCCCAAAGATAAAGAAAAAGGAGCAGGCAATTAATTCTACATTTAAAAATGAGGTAGGGAAATTAGTTGCTATACTAACTTTGTAATACCCTATTCAGGACAGCCTTTCACCTCAGCTTAGGTGGCATGTTTCTGTATTAATAAAAGTAATAAATTATATAGAAGAATGATTAGAAAGAAGATGACAAGCATTAGTTACTTAAATATGCCATTATCTACTCCCTTTGGCTTCCATTCATATTTTTTAGGGAAATTTTGAGTCTTCAAGTAAAATCTAGAAGTTGCAGCTAGACAGGTTGTCCTTACCTTCCTAGTCATATGATTTATCTAATTGTAACAACACAAAAATGTTTATCTTGGCACTTACTGCTGCTTGTCTTCTACATGAAGGGTTTTCTTGAACTTTAAGGTATTTTTCTTCCTTGCCCATAAGCCAGTTAATATTCATCAGTGTCTGTGTCTGTAACAAAGTAATATAACATGAGATAAGGAAATTCAAAATTGGCTAGTTGCATACTGATTGCAGGCAGCCACACTGAAAATCTGTAAAAACCTCATTGATTAGAAGCAACTGAAAAGGTGGTAAAATGAGTTTGTATTAAAGGGTGTGCTTAAAAAATCTATTTTAAGTAACTAACTAACCAAATAATTGTTAAGTGGCATCCTTGAGACTTCTTTGAATAAAAAGGAAGAAAAGGGACCCTTAACTTTGAATGGTAAAAATGGACCTACTCTTAGGATTGACTGGTAGACTGTAGAAATGCTGATGTGAGCTCAGTGTATGTATGTGCTAAGGTGTGTGTGTGTAATAGTGAAAAACGTCTGCAGTACCCTATAATGTACAGCTGTTTGATATCTGTCAGATGTATTAAGTAGAAAAAAGGTTGCAGAACAGTATTTACAGTATGATCCCATTTTGGTTTTAACCTCTTAATAGAAGTTAGCTGCTAATATGGTGAACTTACATAAGAATATATTCATGCATTACTCTGTGACCCTCAAAAAGATTGTGAAGAAAAAAGAAGTGTTTAAATGCATTGACAGTATAATAGTTATCACCCACAGTGCTGTGCCCCAAGTACTGTTTAAATGTTTTACATATAGTAAACCTTTTAATACTAAATGGCAACCCTGTAAGGTAGTAAGTACTACACCATTATTATTGTTAGTAACTTTAGCCCCACCTTTTGCATTTTAGAATGTGTTCCCAGTATCAGTTTTTAAAATCAGTGTTTTTGGTTTTGTTTTCCACTTTAGCGTTTTATACCACAGTATCACACAAATTGGAATGTCGGTAATAGAAGGGAGGTAGGGTGGAAGTTATATTTAATTTTTATTTTTGTCTTCCAGAAATTGGAGACATTGCTGGTGTTGCTGATGTCACAATCAGACAGTCCTACAGACTAATCTATCCTCGAGCCCCAGATCTGTTTCCAACAGACTTCAAATTTGACACCCCTGTGGACAAACTACCACAGCTATAAGTTGAGGCAGATGTCAAACCTTTATAAACGCTGAACTTTGCTTGTTGTACATAGCCTATCCAACGGGCTGGATCCAGCCTGTAATAAGGAAAAACAAGAGACATGGTACGCATTCCAGGGCTAATTACTAATTGCTTGGCATTCTATATGTACATACTAGTGGCACATATTTAATGATTTAAATTTCTTAATTGAATTTGCTTTCTTTTGTAGCAATCTAGGGAACAGTATTTTGGAAGATATTTGAAATTATGTAATTCTTGAATAAAACATTTTTCAAAACAAGTTTTTGTTATTACATGTTATATGTAATATGTAATTTATAATATAACTACAAACAATGTCTGTTGCAGCTAATAATGCTGATAGAGGTCCTTGTTTCCCATTTTCTTGCCATATATATTCAGTTTTTTTTATCTTAAACTCAAGGAAATAGTAAACGCTTCTTGAGAACCACTGTTGACATAAAAAAATATTTAATTTGCAGTTTGAAAGGGGATACATGTGATTTTTAATGTATATTAAAAAAGCAAGACGTGATGAACTGAGCCTTGAAAGACACTGGCTTGAGTTTGTGTTTTTCCTCAGTGAGCATATTGAGCAGAGAAGGTGATGGTAAATAATTAACAGATCAACAGATTTCAACTTTTGGACGTTAACATTTCATTTTATGGTATCTACATGTTTATAATTCTTACTTTTACTTATTGGGATACTCATAAGGTAAGTAATATTTTAAATGGAGATGATTGGCCTGGGAATGTCAACGAATTTTTTCTAACTCTCCCTTCTCCCCCATCCCCTCCACCAGGTGATCATGATGTGTAGGTGTTTTGCATATCACTCATGGGACACTGTAAGTCTCTTGACTGCTAGGCTAGGAAGCAATGACCAACAGAATTTTGCCCTTTTACGAGTTAGGTAGTGTGTACAGGAGATTTGAATCCATACTAAAAATAAGCATCACCACTGTAAACTGCCCTCCCTTAGAACAATTGTCTGGTTCTTAACACTTGGAGAGAGGTTAGCTTTAGATTAGGGGAGTCCTATTACAGCCTTGTGGGCAGATTCAGGCTCTAGTCCTTAGAGGGACTTCCCTCTGGAAGATCAGACCTCTACTGTCATTTCTAATGATCCTGGAAAGGGAAGGGGATGGGTACTGGGCTACAAAGATGAATGGTAATTCTCCTTTGAGTAGGACACTCAAAACAAAACAGTACTACCCAAAGCTGGGGGAGAACACCAGACAAACATACACAAGAATGCTGTGACTCAAATACAGTATTGCAGGGCTAGTGATAATTTTATACTCCAGGTAGGTAGAACCCATCCTAGAGGGAGATGGAGGAGAAGAAAAAATCTTAGGTCCCTCCTGGGTACCATCTTTGGTCCCCAGAACCACACGTCTCCACCTTTCCAAGTAGGGACTGAGCAGTAATCTTCCTCAGGCTCCCTAGTTTCTAGTGATCAACCACAGAACTTCCCATCAGTAAAGACTGCAAGCTAGACCTTAAAATAGTTGTTTTTGCAATTATGAAAGGTCAGTACATGTACTCTATAAAGCTTTTGGAAAATGCATATGAAAGAACCCAGAAGTAACCACCAGTCTTTTTCTTTACAGCTTTATTTTTTTTTTGAGAGGGCATCTCTCATATTTATTGATCAAATGGTTGTTAACAACAATAAAATTCTGTATAGGGCACCCAATGCACAATCATTAACCCCAAGCCTGATTCTCCAATCTTGTGAAGCATAAGGAACAAGTTCTTACATGGTGAACAAGTTCTTACATGGAGAACAGTGCAAGGGCAGTCATATCACAGAAACTTTTGGTTTTGATCATGCATCATGAACTATAAACAAGTCAGATATTCGTTTGATTTTTATACTTGATTTATATGTGAATCCCACATTTCTCCCTTATTTTTTTTAAATAAAATGCTGAAGTGGCAGATGCAAGATAAAGGTAGAAAACAGTTTAGTGCTGTAAGAGGGCAAATGGAGATGATCAGGTCTGTGCCTATTTTACAGCTTATTTTTTAAATAGAGTTCAGGCATAGTCATGTGATTTCTTCAGTCTTCATTTTCCTGGTTACAAAAATATATTTGATAACTAGAAAAAAATGCAGATAAGCATAATGGGGTGGGGGAGCCCTAGCCTCTGCCACTCAGTTATTCATATCTCAACATTTTGGCTTATTTCTTGTTTATACATTTCACAAAGCGGGTCAGCAGAACTAACTTTAATCAGGGGACAGAAGGTAAATTTTGTTTTAAGGGAATGGAATTTTTACATTGTAGGTTTTGCCTTAAAAGTAAAGGAATTAAATGTGCTAGCTTTTAAAAGTAATCCCTAAGTCACCTGTGTGATGACATCAGTTTAACTCAATATTAGATATTGAAGTCAGGAAAAATGCTTCATCAAAGGGTTAGGTGGTAGCAGTGCCACTTACCTCCTGCTTTTTCCCCACACCTGACCTCAGTCTGGGTGTTCTTGGTAGGGATAGGTATGCTTGGAATTGGCTCTATTGTTAATGACCCTTTCTGGGAGTCATTTAACTGACAGTATTTTCACTTAGCAGGGAAGTGGGGGGATTCACAGCACATCCACATCTCGGGCTTGGCTCCCTCTAGCATTCTCTCCACCTGAAGGGGACCATCTCCTCCAAGGATGTTAAAGGTTATAAATGGAGGTTTATGGTTGGCTGATTTTCTACTAAAATCCACTCAAGGTGTAGTGTTCAATTGCAATTTCATGTAGCAAAATTACTAATACTTAAAGTCATGCCCACAAAAATAGAAGAGGAGGGAATACTCCCAAACTCTGAAGCCAACATCACCCTAATACCAAAACCAAGAAAGAAAACGACAGACCAATATCCCTGATGAACATAGATGCAAAAATACTCAACAAAATATTAGCAAACCGAATTCAAAAATACATCAAAAGGATCATATACCATGACCAAGTGGGATTCATCCCATTGATGCAAGGATGGTACAACATTTGAAAATCCATCAACATCCACCACATCAACAAAAAGGACAAAAACCACATGATCATCTCCATAGATGCTGAAAAAGCATTTGACAAAATTCAACATCCATTCATGATAAAAACTGAACAAAATGGGCATAGAGGGCAAGTACCTCAACAAAATACAGGCCATATATGATAAACCCACAGCTAACATCATACTGAACAGCGAGAGGCTGAAAGCTTTTCATCTGAGTTGGGGAACAAGACAGGGATGCCCGCTCTCCACTGTTACTCAACATAGTACTGGAGGTCCTAGCCACAGCAATTAGATAAAGAAATACAAGGAATCCAGATTGGTAAAGAAGTCAAATTGTCCCTGTTTGCAGATGACATGATATTGTACATAAAAAACCCTAAAGAATCCACTCCAAAACTACTAGAACTGATACAGGAATACAGCAAAGTTGCAGGATACAAAATTAATACACACAAACCTGGCTTTCCTATACACTAACAATGAACCAATAGAGAAATCAGGAAAACAACTCCCATTTACAATTGCATCAAAAAGAATAAAATACCTAGGAATAAACCTAACCAAAGAAGTGAAAGACCTATACCCTGAAAACTACAAGACACTCTTAAGAGAAATTAAACAGGTCACTAACAAATGGAAATTCATCCCATGCTCTTGGGTAGGAATAATTAATACTGTCAAAATGGCCATCATGCCCAAAGCAATATACAGATTTGATGCAATCCCTATCAAATTACCAACAGCATTCTTCAATGAACTGGAACAAATAGTTCAAAAATTCATATGGAAACACCAAAGACCCCGAATAGCCAAAGCAATCCTGAAAAGGAAGAATAAAGTGGGGGGGATCTCGCTCCCCAACTTCAAGCTCTACTACAAAGCCACAGTAATCAAGACAATTTGGTACTGGCACAAGAAGAGAACCACAGACCAGTGGAACAGAATAGAGACTCCAGACATTAACCCAAACATATATGGCCAATTAATACATGATAAAGGAGCCGTGGACATACAATGGGGAAATGACAGTCTCTTCAACAGATGGTGTTGGCAAAACTGGACAGCTACATGTAAGAGAATGAAACTGGATCACTGTCTAACCCCATACACAAAAGTAAATTAGAAATGGATCAAAGACCTGAATGTAAGTCATGAATCCATAAAACTCTTAGAAAAAAACATAGGCAAAAATCTCATAGACATAAACATGAGTGACTTCTTCATGAACATATCTCCCCGGGCAAGGAAAACAAAAGCAAAAATGAACAAGTGGGACTATATCAAGCTAAAAAGCTTCTGTACAGCAAAGGACACCATCAATAGAACAAAAAAGATATCCTACAGTATGGGAGAATATATTCATAAATGACAGATCCAATAAAGGGTTGACATCCAAAATATATAAAGAGCTCACACACCTCAACAAACAGAAAGCAAATAATCCAATTAAAAAATGGGCAGAGGAGCTGAATAGACAGTTCTCTAAAGAAGAAATCCAGATGGCCAACAGACACATGAAAAGATTTCCACATCGCTTGTCATCAGAGAAATGCAAATTAAAACCACAATAAGATATCACCTCACACCAGTAAGGATCGCCATCAACGAAAACACAAACAACCACAAATGTTGGCGAGGTTATGGAGAAAGGGGAGCCCTCCTACACTGCTGGTGGGAATGTAAATTAGTTCAACCATTGTGGAAAGCAGTATGGAGGTTCCTCAAAATGCTCAAAATAGAAATACCATTTGACCCAGGAAGTCCACTTCTAGGAATTTACCCTAAGAATGCAGCAGCCCAGTTTGTAAAAGACAGATGCACCCCTCTGTTTATCGCTGCACCTTTTACAATAGCCAAGATATGGAAGCAACCTAAGTGTCCATCAGTAGATGAATGGATAAAGAAGATGTGGTGCATATACACAATGGAATATTACTCAGCCATAAGAAGAAAACAAATCCTACCATTTGTAACAACATGGATGGAGCTAGAGGGTATTATGCTCAGTGAAATAAGCCAGGCAGAGAAAGACAAGTACCAAATGATTTCACTCATATGTGGAGTGTAAGAACAAAGGAAAACGGAAGGAACAAAACAGCAGCAGAAGCACAGAACCCAAGAATGGACTAATAGTTACCAAAGGGAAAGGGATTGGGGAGGATGGGTGGGAAGGGAGGGGAAAAAGAAATGGGACATTACAATTAGCATGTATAGTGGGGGGGGAAAGGGGAGGGCTGTGCAACACAGAAGACAAGTAGTGATTTTACAGCATCTTACTATGCTGATGGACAGTGACTGTGAAGGGGTAACTGGGGGGGACTTAGTGAAGGGGGGAGCCTAGTAAACATAATGTCCTTCATGTAATTGTAGATTAATGATACAAAAAAAAAATCATGCCCAGTTCTTACTAACCAGTGAAAGGAATCTGACTCTTTCAAAACAAGATATTCTAAACCAGTGATTTGGGCATGACTATTTCTGGAGGTGTGAAAAACTCCCCATATACAGGTGAACACCCACTTTGTTGAGCATTGATCACGCTTAGAAGTTGAAGCCAGCTTCTGTCTGGGCCTACATTTTAGCAAGTTAGGAACAAAAGTGGATCCATGGAAGGCCATTTCTATAAAGTGGATCCATGCTGTGCATTTTTTATAAACAGTTGAAATCTTGGTTAGTGTAGCCCCTTTCATTCCTGGTATTCAAAACAAAGAAAAACAAAGACTGACTGGAAGCCATTTCAATTGACATTCTCTGCTATTACTCTGCATTTGATCATAAGTAATGATTAGATTATCAGTTTAATGGAACCTGAGTTTGGGCCCTCAGGTCCAATTTCCCTATTTTGTAGATTGGAGACACCTAGAGAAAACTGCCCCAGTTCACTTAGAAGCGGAGATGGCCTAACTCAGGTCTCCACTCAATTCCACGCTCTTTTCCACTCACCTGTAGTATTGAAGCTTATTTCATGGGAGGCTGCCCCAGTTGTAGTTTCCAAATAGAATTCTGTTCAATTACTAAATAAGCTGAGTTATTCAATGCAATATTTGTATCTGACTCCTTGGGGAAAGCTCTGAAGTGAGTTTTTGAAGTATTTTTAAGTCAGCCTAGGTGACAAGGAGTTAACAGCTAGAAATTGCTTTTGCTCTTCCTCCAAACTAAATGCTTCCTCAACTCGTTGCCTCTTGATAGTAAGCTTTGTGTTTGAAGCAGCAAATGTACTTTAGCCATGGTGTCTTTGGTTTCTGAGCTAATTTTATACCACAGGTGCAAGATTTACTTTAATTATCAAGACGAACAGCTGAGGGGGTCAGCCTATTACCCATCTGGTCCTAATCCAGCCAAGAAACCTCTGTTCCCCATGCCAATATTTCCAATTGTCAATGGCCCTGACTTTTCCTATTGCTCGAGTCTTAATCTCATCTGCCAATTATGGAGCTACTGAAGGATTCCCTGGCCCCCTGAACACCTCACTCTTTCCCTCTCTGATATTTACACAAACACACTCTTCATCAGGATCTCAAGATTTCAAAGCGTCATAGCAAAAGCACTGTTCAGCAGATCTCTAGGCTAGAGGCTGCAGCACCTTTCATAAGCATAAATGGCCATCCATGACCCTCGCTGGCAGTGCTCTGGTCTCGGGGGCTCTTAGCTGCCCTTCTGGGAGACTGAAGCTTGCCCTTGGTGACAGAAGGGAAAAGGTGACCAGATCACTATGCGTTTATTGTCCTGCAACCAGAGCAATTATCATGTCCTTTTCTGATGTGCAACAGATAAAGGGGTCTCTGTACAGCCATTAATTGAAATGATAAATGTTTTGAGACATCTGGAAAGGAAGATGATTGGTATGCAAAGTACTTAATGAGTAAGGAAACAAGTGGTGTTAATGTTGAATTTTAGATTATTTTGTTATAAATTGATATAGGTGACAAAGTTAAAACCAGGGAAGAATTGGGTTAATCAGCACTTCTCCTTTGCAGAAGTACAAATGTTATACATCCCATTTCATTTGCTTGTTTTCCAAAAGCTCTCAAAGCATTTGTCAAACTTTCATTCCTACCATTTGTGGATTTTATTAGGACTGGGAACAAGTCAGCCCTGTCTTCCACAAAAATGACAAAAGGTTTTAAATTAATGAAAGAATTGGGTCTAATGCTCTTAGAGGTGTTAGAGAAGCTAGTTTGTTCCATAATGTTCCAAAAGGCAGGTCTAAAAATTTACATGGGCTCCCAGATGAACATGTTAATCGTGTTGAATACTTCATTGAAGGGACTTAAGCAGATACTTGATTTGTTACATTTTTCTGGAATGACCTTACTGCCTCTGTGGTTTCTTCTAACTCTGTGACTGTGGGACACCAGAAAATTTAATGATGGATCTTAAACTTTCAACCCCTCTCACATTGCTATGGCTCAATAAATACCTGCTACACCACAACTTCTCTCACTGTTCTAATTTGTTAATATGAGGGGTGATCCTCTTCAGTACACAGTAGGGGCTTAGGTTTTGGCCTTGACACCACATTTTACATGTACATTTCAGTGACTTTGAATCTATCGTTTTCTTCTATCTGCATATTGGACATGGTGGATATTCAAGGTGGCTCTAAAAGGCATTTTAAGGGTAGCATGGACAAAATTGTAATAGGCTTGGGACTTCCTATGGAAAACTTCATAGCTCCAGTAAGTGACAGGATGGACCCCTGGTCTGCTGCTCCTCTGATTGGCCTGTGTCTGTTAGTAAACTGAAGGTTATGTTTAAAAAGGAAGGTTATGGAGTATAAGAACAAAGAAAAAAACTGAAGGAACAAAATGGCAACAGACTCACAGAACCCAAGAATGGACTAACAGTTACCAAAGGGAAAGGGACTTGGGAGGATGGGTGGGTAGGGAGGGAGAAGGGGAAAAAGAAAGTGGGGGGGCATTACAATTAGCAGACATAATGTGGCGGGGGGGACACAGGGAGGGCTGTTCAACACAGAGAAGACAAGTAGTGACTCTACAGCATCTTACTATGCTGATGGACAGTGACTGTAATGGGGTATGTGGGGGGTACTTGGTGATGGGGGGAGAGTCTAGTAAATGTTCCTCATGTAACTAGATTAATGATACCAAAATAAAAAAAAAAGGAAGGTTAAAAATGAATGACTCCATTTTACAGATGAGAACATTAAGGGGAAATGTTCATATATCACTAGAGAGGTGAAATAACTTGCCCAAGGTCACATTACTAATTAGTAGCAAAATGAAGACTGGTCTCAGGCCTCTTGCCACCTCCATGTTCTGATTTTCAAAATGGTTATAAGTTTCAAGTGACAGCATGTATTGGAAGTTCTTTGTAGGTTGGGAAGGAATAAAATAAGAGCTCATTCTTGTGGCGGTTATCAAAGAGATACCTTTGTTATACTACAGCCTAACTGCAACTCGTATCAGCAGCTGATCTGAGGTGGGCTCTAATAGAAAGCTAATATGTTAGTCCAGATGTCTGTATAGAGCAAAGCAGGCCATTCCTTCACTATGCAGACTGGAGGACAAGATACAAGAAGTGAGTAAGACGTGCTCTGCTCTGGTGCAATTAAGAGGTGAGTACAGAGCCTCAACAGGTCAGAGAGGAAGAAAGAGTAGGGCACAAATTAGAAAAAAAGACTTGGAAAAGGCTCTTGAAGGAAAAGTGAAAATCACATTGGTGGGGAGATAGTCCTGTGAAGGGCAGTATTGGCCACATGGAGTCAGTCCCAGTCCTATTCTTCTAAAAACTCCCAAGTTGTGGGCTTTTTGTTTTTTGTATTTTTAAGATATTTTATGCCTCTTTATTCCCTTTACCTATTTCATCCATGCACCCTTCCCTATGGTAACCACCAGTCACTTCTCAGTATCTGTGAGTCTATTGGTGTTTTGTTCATCTGTTCTGTTTTCCTTATAGATCCACATACAAGTGCAATCATATGGTACTTGTCTTTCTCTGCCTGGCTTATTTCACTTAGCATAATACCCTCAGGATACATCCATGTGTCACAAATAGCAGGATCCTTTTCTTTTTTTGTTTTTTTTTTCCTAATGCATATTTTTTATTAAATGCATTCTTTACTAAAAAAATGTAAACATCATAAAAATATCAAATATTGTACATATTCCAGACTCTTAACTCCTTTTTGGAGAAAGGCAAATAAAAACTTATAAAAATTCCATGTTACATTTTCTTTTGTAAGTTAAGCAAATTTTTATCACTTAAAAAAATAATTTTGGTATCATTAATCTACAATTACATGAAGAACATTATGTTTACTAGGCTCCCCCCTTCACCAAGTCCCCCCCCCCACATACCCCTTCACAGTCACTGTCCATCAGTGTAGTAAGATGCTGTAAAATCACTACTTGTCTTCTCTGTGTTGCACAGCCCTCCCCGTGCCCCCCATGCACTATACATGCTATACATTTCTTTATCCCCGCCCTTGTCCCTCCCTTCCCACCCATCCTCCCCAATCCCTTTCCCTTTGGTAACTGTTAGTCCATTCTTGGGGTCTGTGATTCTGCTGCTGTTCTGTTCCTTCCGTTTTCCTTTGTTCTTACACTCCACATATGAGTGAAATCATTTGGTACTTGTCTTTCTCCGCCTGGCTTATTTCACTGAGCATAATACCCTCTAGCTCCATCCATGTTGTTACAAATGGTAGGATTTGTTTTCTTCTTATGGCTGAATAATATTCCATTGTGTATATGCACCACATCTTCTTTATCCATTCATCTACTGATGGACATTTAGGTTGCTTCCATATCTTGGCTATTGTACATAGTGCAGCGATAAACATAGGGGTGCATCTGTCCCTTTCAAACTGGAGTGCTGCATTCTTAGGGTAAATTCCTAGAAGTGGAATTCCTGGGTCAAATGGTATGTCTATTTTGAGCATTCTGAGGAACCTCCATACTGCTTTCCACAATGGTTGAACTAATTTACATTCCCACCAGCAGTGTAGGAGGGCTCCCCTTTCTCCATAACCTCGCCAACATTTGTGGTTGTTTGTGTTTTCGTTGATGGCGATCCTTACTGGTGTGAGGTGATATCTTATTGTGGTTTTAATTTGCATTTCTCTGATGACAAGCGATGTGGAAATCTTTTCATATGTCTGTTGGCCATCTGGATTTCTTCTTTAGAGAACTGTCTATTCAGCTCCTCTGCCCATTTTAAAATTGGATTATTTGCTTTCTGTTTGTTGAGGTGCGTGAGCTCTTTATATATTTTGGATGTCAACCCTTTATCGGATCTGTCATTTATGAATATATTCTCCCATACTGTAGGATATCTTTTTGTTCTATTGATGGTGTCCTTTGCTGTACAGAAGCTTTTTAGCTTGATATAGTCCCACTTGTTCATTTTTGCTTTTGTTTCCCTTGCCCGGGGAGATATGTTCATGAAGAAGTCACTCATGTTTATGTCCATGAGATTTTTGCCTGTTTTTTTCTAAGAATTTTATGGTTTCATGACTTACATTCAGGTCTTTGAGGATCCGATCCCTTTCTTTTTTATGGCTGAATAATATTCCATTGTGTGGATGTACCATCTTTATCCATTCATGCATTTATTTTTTATTTTTATTTATTTTTTATTTTGGTATCATTAATGTACAATTACATGAGCAACATTATGGTTACTAGGACCCTCCGCATTATCAAGTTCCCATCACATACCCCATTACAGTCACTGTCCATCAGTGTAAGATGCTATAGAATCACTACTTACCTTCTCTGTGTTGTACTGCCTACCCTGTGCCCCTCCTGTACTTTATGTGTGCTAATCATAATGTCCCCTTTTCCCCCTTATCTCTCCCTTCCCACCCATCCTCTCCAGTCCCTTTCCCTTTGGTAACTGTTAGACCATTCTTGGATTCTGTGAGTCTGCTGCTGTTTTGTTCCTTCCATTTTTGCTTTGTTCTTACACTCCATAGATGAGTGAAATCATTTGACACTTGTTCCACCTGGCTTATTTCACTGAGCATAATACCCTCTAGCTCCATCCATGTTGTTGCAAATGGTAGGATTTGTTTTCTTCTTATGGCTGAATAATACTCCATTGTGTATATGAACTACATCTTCTTTATCCATTTATCTACTGATGGACACTTAGGTTGTTTCCATTTCTTGGCTATTGTAAATAGTGCTGTGGTAAACATAGGAGTGCATATGTCTTTTTCAAATTGGGCTGATACATTCTTAGGGTAAATTCCTAGGAGTGGAATTCCTGGGTCAAATGGTATTTTTATTTTGAGCTTTTTGAGGAACCTCCATACTGCTTTCCACAATGGTTGAACTAGTTTACATTCCCACCAGCAGTGTAGGAGGGTTCCCCTTTCTCCACATCCTTGCCAACATTTGTTGTTGTTTGTCTTTTCGATGATGACGATCCTTACTGGTGTGAGGTGATATCTCATTGTGGTTTTAATTTGCATTTTTCTGGTGATTAGCGATGTTGAGCATCTTTTCATACACCCATTGGCCATCTGAATTTTTACTTTGGAGAAGTATCTGTTCAGCTCCTCTGCCCATTTTTTAATTGGATTATTTGCTTTTTCTTTGTTGAGGTGCATGAGCTCTTTATATATTTAGATGTCAACCCTTTATCGGATCTGTCATTTATGAAAATATTCTCCCATACTGTAGGGTACCTTTTTCTATTGATGGTGTCCTTCCAGAAGCTTTTCAGCTTGATATAGTCCCACTTGCTCATTTTTACTTTTGTTTCCCTTGCCCTGGGAGACATTTTCATGAAGAAGTTGCTCATGTTTATGTCCAAGAGATTTTTGTCAATGTTTTTTTCTTAGAGTTTTATGGTTTCATGACTTACATTCAGGTCTTTGATCCCATTTGAAAGTAAATGAGGTTAGACAATGATCCAGTTTCATTCTCTTATATGTAGCTGTCTAGTTTTGCCAACAGCAGCTGTAGAAGAGGCTGTCACTTCCCTATTGTATATCCATGGCTCCTTTATCATATATTAATTGACCATATATGTTTGGGTTAATATCTGGACTCTCTATTTTGTTCCACTGGTCTGTGGGTCTGTTCTTGTGCCAGTACCAAATTGTCTTGATTACTGTGGCTTTGTAGTAAAGCTTGAAGTTGGGAAGTGAGATCCTCCCTGCTTTATTATTCCTTCTCAGGATTGCCTTGGCTATTTGGGGTCTTTTGTGGTTCCATATGAATTTTACAACTATTTGTTCCAGTTCATTGAAGAATGCTGTTCATATTTTGATAGGGGTTGCATTGAATCTGTAGATTGCTATAGGCAGGATGGCTATTTTGACAATATTAATTCTTCCTACCCAAGAGGATGGGATGAGATTCCATTTGTTAGTGTCCTCTTTAATTTCTCTTAAGAGTGTCTTGTAGTTTTCAGGGTAGAGATCTTTCACTTCCTTGGTTAGGTTTATTCCTAGGTATTTTATTTTTTTAGATGCAATTGTGAATGGAATTGTTTTCCTGATTTCTATTTCTGTTAGTTCATCATTAAAGTATAGGAAAGCAGCAATTTTCTGTGTATTAATTTTGTATTCTGCAGCTTTGCTGAATTCTGCTATTATAGTAGTTTTGGAGTGGAATCTTTTGGGTTTTTTATGTGCAATATCATGTCATCTGCAAATGGACAGTTTGACTTCTTCCTTACCAATCTGGATGCCTTTTATTTCTTTGTTTTGTCTGATTGCCATGGCTAGGACCTCCAATACTATGTTGAATAACAGTGGGGAGAGTGGGCATCCCTGTCTTGTTCGTGATCTTAAGTGAAAAGCTTTCAGCTTCTTGCTGTTAAAGTATGATGTTGGATGTGGGTTTGTCATATATGGCCTTTATTATGTTGAGGTACTTGCCCTCTGTACCCATTTTGTTGAGAGTTTTTATCATGAGTGGATGTTGAATTTTGTCGAATGCTTTTCAGTGTCTATGGAGATGATCATGTGGTTTTTGTCATTCTTCTTGTTGATGTGGTGGATGATGTTGATGGATTTTTGAATGTTGTAACATCCTTGCATCCCTGAGATGAATCCCACATGATCATGGTGTATGATGCTCTTGATGTAATTTTGAATTTGGTTTGCTAATATTTTGTTGAGTATTTTTGCATGTATGTTCATCAGGGATATTGGTCTGTAATTTTCTCTTTTGGTGGGGTCTTTGCCTGGTTTTGGTATTATAGTGATGCTGGCTTCTTAGAGTGAGTTTGGGAGTATTCCCTCTTCTATTTTTTGGAAAACTTTAAGGAGAAAGGGTATTATGTCTTCTCTAACTGTGTGATAAAATTCCACAGTGAATTCATCTGGGCCGGGAGTTTTGTTCTTGGGTAGTTTTTTTGATTACTAATTCAATTTCATTGCTGATAATTGGTCTGTTTAGATTTTCTGTTTCTTCCTTGGTCAGTCTTAGAAGATTGTATTTTTCTAGCAAGTTGTCCACTTCTTGGTTATCCAGTCTGTTAGCATATAGATTTTCATACTGTTCTCTAATACTTTGTATTTCTGTGTGGTCCATTGTGATTTTTCCTTTCTCATTTCTGATTCTGTTTATGTGTGTTGATTCTCTTTTTCTCTTAATAAGTCTGGCTAAGGGTTTATCTATTTTGTTTATTTTCTCAAAGGACCTGCTCTTGGTTTCATTGATTTTTTTCTATTGTTTTTTTCTTCTCAATTTTCTTTATTACCTCTCTGATCTTTATTATGTCCCTCCTTCTGCTGACTTTAGGCCTCATTTGTTCTTGTTCCAGTTTCAATAATTGTGACTTTAGACTATTCATTTGGGATTGTTCTTCCTTCTTTAAATAGGCCTTGATTGCTATATAGTTTCTTCTTAGAACTGTCTTTGCTGCGTCCCACAGAAGTTGGGGCATTGTGCTGTTATTGTCATTTGTCTCCATATATTGCTGGATAATTTGGTCATTGATCCATTGATTATTTAGGAGCATGTTGTTAAGCCTCCATGTGTTCATGGGCCTTTTTGTTTTCTTTGTTCAATTTATTTCTATTTTATACCTTTGTGGTCTGAGAAGTTGGTTGGTAGAATTTCAATCTTTTTGAATTTACTGAGGCTCTTTTTGTGGCCTAGTATGTGGTCTATTCTGGAAAATATTCCATGTGCACTTGAGAAGACCTTTTTCTTAAAATAAAAAATGTATTTATTGAACAACTAGATATTCTGAGTGTCATGTTTAACAATGGGTATGGTAATTCATTTGTAGGAATTTTTTCTTTTCAAATTCCTTTATAACCATCCATTTATTCATTTTTCAATCACTCCTGGGTACAGTGAGCTTCCCAGCATGAATCCTGCTAACAGACTGGGTTTCAGTCCTGGCCCTTCCACTTCCTATGTGACTTTGCACATGTTACTTAACCCTCTCCTAAATTTCAGCTTCCTTATTTGAAATATGAGAGTACTTACAGTGCTTATCGCTGGGTTGCTTGAAGAACCAGTATGACAATACAGAAGACCTTGTTTTTAAAAACGAAGGTTTTTAAAGGTCTTCACTCTCCACATGCAGCGTTGGATGATCTCATCTACTTTTGTGACTTCAGTTACCACCGAATGACCTGCACATCTCCAGCCCAATTCTCTTCCTACACGCTAGGCTTGGACTTCTCTAAACATGGCTAATTATGAAACATAATTACAGAGTGAATACATGTGCATTGTTTTAGTTTTAATTTACATAAGGTTTTATTAGTTAACTAAGCAAGAGGTAATTTCCAGTTCATAACAGTTGTGCACACACTTTAATACTCTTTTTTTTATAGGCCTCATTTCAAAGATCTCTAAAGGGGAGTGTCATTCTCAAATGACAACTTTTAAAAGATCATGATCAAATATTTCATTTTAGGGATAAGAATAACATAACAGCATTTTCATCTTAAAACAATGAACTAATTACCAAATACACATTTTATACTCAGGCATCAAATAAACAGCCATTCATACCAAAATAAGGGATGCCTGACAAACATCCCTCACTCCCCCAATGGACTAGAATTTTTCCAGGCCTGCCTTAAAGCTATTTTTTAAATTATCATAATATATCAAGCAGTATATGCTGACCATGTGCCATACAAAATGATTCGATTTCAGGTGACCTGACATTACCTCTATTTCAGTTCCACATTTAATTAATTCATTCAACAAACACTACATACTGCCTAATAGTATCTGGCATATTTTGGGTGCTGAGGATATAGCATTGAACAAGGCAAGTCCTCTGCTCTCCTTCTAAGTGGAGAAACAAATGCATAAATAAATGAGAAAAAAATCAGATCATTTAAGTACAAAGCAGAGAATTAAAATATCGTAGTAAGATAATATAATAACTGAATATGTAGTTACTTTCAAATAGGTGATAGGAAAAGAACTCTTTGAGGAGGAATGTTTTTAAAGTTTTTGTATGGAAACTTTCAAACACATTCAAAACAGAATATTATAATATGCTCTCCCAGCTCCCAGTGCATCCATTACCTAGTTTTGTCTATTAGTAACATTATGGAATTCTTGTTTTAGCGATTTTTTCTTACATATTCTAAATAAAATCCTAGAAATCCTATCATTACATCTATGAGTTCAGTATCTACTGATGGACAATTAAAAAAAAAACCACATAGCCACAAAATTATCATACCCAACTAAATTTCCATTGTGATATGCAGTCCATACTCATGTTTCCTCATTTGGTCGCAAAATTATCTATGTTTCTCTCACCCAGATTGGGATCAAATTGTTGCCAAGATCCATTATTTCCATAGGGGTTGCAAAAAGCCAATTATCTAATCCTGAAATTGTTTCTCCATTTATTAGCTATGACTCTTCCATATTAAAAAAAGAACTTTCTCCATACCTGCTATCTGGTTACTCTGAAATATAGTATGGTACAAGAAAGGCAGAATGGATGCTTGATTTTCTTTTTTTAAATAATTCTCAAGAGTAATGACTTGGAGCCTTACCAGTCTGAAGAGGTGACATTTAAGCTGAAATATGAATGTTAAAACTGTGCAAGAGTTAGGAGAAACAGAGTTTCAGGAACAGAGAACAGTTAGTGAAAAGGCCCAAAGGTAGGAAAGATTTTAGGATGCTTACAGACTAGAAAGGAAGTCATGTTGGCAGGAGAGTGTTAAGAGTACCAGTTAAACGAGGTGATACTGAGAGGCAGGTAGGACCACATTATGCCCTTTGAGTCAGGGTAAAGGGTTGATTTTTTTTAGTAGTGAAAGGGGAGAAATTAGTGGAGGGTTTGGACTTTTAAAAGATAACTCTGTTTGCTGTATGGGGGATTAGACTATAGGTGGACAAAGTGAAAGCTGGGAAAATAGTTTTTAAGAAGCCTATGGGAAAGATTAACAGCTCGAACTAGAGTGGTAGTAGAGATCGGAGTCAACACTCTGCCTTAACCATATTAAATTTCTGTCTCTAGGCCATCCATGTATAAATGTGGAGAGATCACATAAGCAATTGGATATATGTATCTAAATTTCCTGGAAGAGTTGGAACTGGAAATACAACTTGAGAGTTAGTGACATCTGAATTGTAGTCATCTTGAGGCTAGAAGAGTGTGTTGATAGAAAAGGAAAAGGGGCTTGTAACAGAGTCCTGGGGTACACCAGCATCTAGGAGCCAGCAGAATGTACAGTGCTTGTGGCAGAGAAAGAATACTGCACCCAATATCTGTCTTCCACTCCTTTGATAGTAATAGAACATACATATCTATTCACCAGATAAAAATTACCTGTGTGTCATTCTTGCAGCTAATTTTATGCCAATGGGATAAGCATGTAAGTAGTATAAGCAACTTCTGAGTCTTTCCAGTAAGGAAAAAGGGTGTGCTCCTGCCCCTTCACCCTCTCTCTACTGACTGGAATGCAAATATGCTGTGAGCCATTTGGACTGTGCAGACTAGGGCACCTAGAAATGGCAAAGCAACAAACTAAAAGGAGTCTGAGTCACGAGGATAGGATAGCCTAGTCTGAGTCACAAGAGCAGCCACACCACCTCTCCTTTATTCAAGCCATTGCTCTTTTGGGTCTATTACACATAACAGAACCTACATTCTAATTCAGAATCCAATCATTCTATGACTGGAAAGATCTCTGAGCCTACAAAGCTTGAGGACCACATGATGAATCTGATAACGTCAAAATACTCCAGTGCCCACAGCACCACATGGGGCTTTATTTTCTACCTGCCCCAATTAGACTATGACACAAACTCGAGGGAGTACTCAGGCAGTAGCAGCAATGTTTAAAGAAAAAGCAAGTACCAAGGAGGCATCAACAGTTCCTTGGAAATCAGATCGAAACTTAGTTACTTTATCCGAAAGAGTCTTGGACTTGATGAGTCCAGGTTGGCAGATGAGAAATAAAGCCACATTTCTGAGTGTTTAGATTGCTGGAAATTTCTGGAAGTCTACTAAAAGTGGTTTAGAAGCAGCTTAATGGTCAGAGAAGAATTAATGGGATTAATTTTTTTCATATAGCTCCACATTTGTAAAAGTTGTTAACATTTCCACAGAAACCCAATTCTTTTGTTAATAATTACATTCTTAAATATTTCATGCACACTATACAGAATGTTAGATAAGGCAATAAGTTATTTTCATGTTATTTGCATATTGTTTGGTTTTGGTTAGTTTGCATTTTTCATTATTTTTATTATGTGGCATTATATCCATATTTCACAAGAAATAAACCAATTACTCAAAGTAGTTTCACTGAAATGTGAAAGCATAAAGAGGCAAATACTGCAATTCATAATGCTGTAAATATCAAAAATACTGAACTGGGTTCCACTGAAAATCTAAAATGTGAAATCTGTATATTAGAGCAAGTTGTTAATAATGGTTTTGTATACATGGCTAAAAGGAAACAGAAATCAGAATCTATGACAACAATCACCTAAAACTGGACTTTTTTTTTTAGAACCATTGATCTATTCATTTGGTTTCCATTAATGCATGAAAGTAGTGGCATGGAAGCATTTAAGTTTTCATATAATTTAAAAATAAAATATATCAATCTCTTTGGTAAACTGATCAAGTTTTTCTAGAACAAAGTAAAAAATGTTACTTTCTAGTATGAAATTGAATCACCAAATACAGACTCTTGAAAGTGAGGATCTTTCATGGCAGAAGAGATGCAAATATGAAATGATCATAAACTGAGAAAGACTACTTAATGCCCCCCTTAACTTGAACCTGTGACTCTGACAGACCTATTTCCTAGCTCTGTCAACTGAGAACGTCTAGAAGTCATGACTTCACAACAGCTATCAGATTTTAGTTTCTAAATATCCTTTCTATTATTTAAGAAAGAAAAGAGAAAAAATGGCAAATGTCAGGTTTTCAGGGAACATACAAAATGGGCCTGAAACATCTTACAGGTGCAAGGAAGCAAGGACGTACTCAAAGACCAGTGGGGTCAGATCTCGGTACAATTTAAGCATCCAAAAAAAAAATTAACAGCAATGGATTATAATACAATGAAGAACAACAACAAATCTATGCATCCACAGTAATATTAGGAAAAAAAGGGGGCAAAGAGTACAGGAAGGAGAGAAAAGGGAAAGTAAAAAAAAAAAAAACCACCACCACCAAGAATGGCATCGAATGCATGGAGAACTACTAGAGCTGGAAAATAATTTTGTAACTCTCAGTGTAATCATTTCTACAGATAAGAATACTCAGTTGGTAGTAGAGAGAGAAATCAGGAAAACAATTCCATTCATTATTGCATCAAAAAGAATAAAATACCTAGGAATAAATCTAACCAAGGAAGTGAAAGACCTATACTCTGAAAACTACAAGACACTCATGAGAGAAATTAAAGAAGATACCAATAAATGGAAATACATCCCGTGCTCATGGATAGGAAGAATTAATATTGTCAAAGTGGCCACCTTGCCTAAAGCAATCTATAGATTCAATGCAATTCCTATCAAAATATGAACAGCATTCTTCAACGAACTGGAACAAATAGTTTTAAAATTCATATGGAACAACCAAAGACCCCAAATAGCCAAAGCAATTCTGAGAAGGAATAATAAAGCAGGGAGGATCTCACTTCCCAACTTCAAGCTTTACTACAAAGCCACAGTAATCAAGACAATTTGGTACTGGCACAGGAACAGACCCATAGACCAATGGAACAGGCTAGAGAGCCCTTATATAAACCCAACCATATATGGTCAATTAGTATGATAAAGGAACCATGGATATACAATGGGGAAATGACAGCCTCTTCAACAGCTGGTGTTGGCAAAACTGGACAGCTACATGAAAGAGAATGAAACTGGATTATTGTTTAGCCCCATACACAAAAGTAAACTCAAAATGGATTAAAGACCTGAATGTAAGTCATGAAACCATGATACTCTTAGAAGACAACATAGGCAAACATCTCCTGAATATAAACATGAGCAATTTCTTCCTGCACGCATCTCCTCGAGCAAGGGAAACAAAAGCAAAAATAAACTCATTGACTATATCAAACTAAAAAGTTTCTGTACGACAAAGGACACCATCAACAGAACAAAAAGGCATCCTACAGTATGGGAGAATATATTTGTAAATGACATATCCGACAAGGGGTTAACACCCAATATATATAAAGAACTTACATGCCTCAACACCCACAATGCAATAACCCAATTAACAAATGGGCAGAGGATATGAAGAGACAGTTCTCCAAAGAAGAAATGCAGATGACCAACAGACACATGAAAAGATGCTCCACATCACTAATCACCAGGGAAATGCAAATTCAAACCAGAATGAGGTATCACCTCACACCAGTAAGGATGGCCAGGATTGAAAAGACTAAGAACAACAAATGCTGGTGAGGATGTGGAGAAAGGGGACCCCTCCTACACTGCTGTTGGGAATGTAAGCTAGTTCAACCATTGTGGAAATCAAAATGGAGGTTCCTCAAAAAGCTAAAAATAGAAATATCATTTGACCCGGGAATCCCAATCCCTGGAATTTACCCAAAGAATACAACTTCTCAGAGTCAAAAAGATATATGCAACCCAATGTTTATTGCAGCACTTTTTACAGTAGCCAGGATATGGAAGCAACCTAAGTGTCCATCAGTAGATGAATGGATAAAGGAGATGTGGTACATATACACAATGGAATACTATTCAGCCATAAGAAAGAAACAAATCCTACCATTTGCAACAACATGGATGGAGCTGGAAGACATTATGCTCAGTGAAATAAGCCAGGCAGAGAAAGACAAATGCCAAATGATTTCCCTCATTTGTGTAGTATAACAATGGAGCAAAACTGAGGGAACAAAATAGCAGCAGACTCAGAGACTCCAAGAATGAACTAGTGGTTACCAAAGGGGAGGGATTTGGTAGGGTGGGTGGGGAGGGATGGTGAAGGGGATTGAGGGATATTATGTTTAGTACACATGGTGTGGGGGATTATGGGGAGAACAGTGTAGCACAGAGAAGGCACATAGTGGATCTGTGGCATCTTGCTGCACAGATGGACAGTGACTGCATTGGGATATGGGTGAGGACTTGAAAATATGGGTAAATGTAGTAACCACATTATTTTTTCACGTGAAACCTTCATAAGAGTGTATATCAATCATACCTTAATAAAAAAAAAAAGAATACTCAGTTGTGAAGATAAAACCATTGGGAGGATGTCGGGAAGAAGGTTCCCAGAAAAAAGTGCTGGGCAAGGAAGGGGTCATAGTTCTGGCTCTGCCACTTAACATTTAAATGATCTCAAGTACTATCTCAGATTGCCTATTAGTTACAAAGGTAAAAATACATTTTACAAAGAGAGATCTGGTGATCACAACATTAGCCAAGTGATCAGACTTAGGTAAATGACCATGGAGAAATTCGAGATTATGTGTCTCCTGATGTAATGCATAAGGAGCATGTAACCACAGATGTAGTATTCCTGGGTTTGTGGGGGAGGGCGGGGTTGATTTATTGATCTTCCTCTTACCTTGGGACAGGGAGAGGGGAGTTGACTATTGACTGGTCTAATTTAAAATCAACTTAAACAAAAGGTTTGTAGTGTAACAGAAAAGCACTGGGCAAGGAAGGGGTCATAGATCCGGCTCTGCCACTTAGCAGCTGTGTGAGCAGGGGCAACATACTCAGCCAAACCTCACAGGAGTAGTTTTGAGGAGTAAATGAAATCATATATGGGAGACTATTTAAACTATAAAATGTTACTATTGTACTTTTAAAAGGAGAAAAGTTTGTGAATATTCAGATAACATTTTTTATTCAAAAATATTTGCCTCGTAGTTACATGTTGTAAACTTTATTGAACTGTAGTTCCATCGTAGAATTTAGAATCTTTGCATTTAAATAAACTTTTAAGTGCCACTAGTCCTATCATCTGTACTTTTTAAAGTATGAATCCAGTTTATAGATTTCCTATTATGTGGTCATCCAGTTTTTGTGTTGAAGTTTTACTTCAAGTGAGTGAATTCTGTTTTTTCAACTATTTTAAAACACTTCGTCAAAAATCCTTAATTTTTTTCCTCTCACTTCGTTGGGTTCATCCATTCACAAGACACTCTGGATTGAACACAGGCATTGCTATAACAGTTTATGGCCTATTTCTATATTTCAAATCTCACTGCATTATAATTTTAATTATTAATTTTATAATGTAGCTTTAACATTTATGCATAATGAACAGTTCTAGTACTGAAATTTGATCATTTGCAAAAGTTGGATTAACCAAAGCTAATAAGAATAATAAATTCCAGAGCTATAAAAAAAAAAAAAAAAAAAAAAGGAGAAAAGTTTGGTGATACAAATGTCACAAGCAGACAAAGGTTTCAGGTCAGAGACCTGAATACAGGACGACAAGCCAAGTGAGTAAAATAGACTTGAGCAGACAGGGAAAAACAGGCAAGTTCTAAAAAATCAGTGAAAGTCAGAACACTTAAATTGCCCCAGAAAGTCTGCTGCCAAGGTGGTGATTTGATATATTGGGATTTCTAGCTTTCTGCTTACCTGTGTTAATGACTAGGAGATATACAATGCTGATTATTTGAAAGGAAGTTGGGTGTTTTACAAAATTACTCCACATAATTACATTACCTTGACAATAAGAAGCAGGTATTTAATTTACACAAATGCAACTGTGCCTACTTGGCATACACACGCATACACGAGAGAAATACATTTTTAAACTAATCTTGCCTCTTATCCTACCCTATTTCTTAATGAATTTGTCTTTCAGGGTGAGCGTGACAAGGGAGCTAAGTTTGCTTTTACTCAGCTGGTCTTGGTTTTGCATGCCTTTCATAGCATATATATCTCACTGTTGTGATTCTAGGATGTAAATCCTCCCATATATGATCTCATTTACTCCTCATTTACACACACAACTTTTTGGAGGATGGGACAGTATACAACATAGTCCCTAAATGCAAGCCCATCACTTTAACTTATATTCAACTTAAGAAATTGGCAATGTGTTACAATGCTGGAAAACAAACTGACTTCTTTGACACAGAGACAGTATTTCTGTCTCCCACAGGAAATAGGGCTATCACAAAATCAGCAATCAGTCAAAAAACTGGAATGTGAAGACTATCAAGCAAAAGATAAAAAGGCAACCAAATTGAAAAGGAAGAAGTAAAACTGTTGCTATTTGCAGATGATATGATTTTAGGTAAAGAAAATACTAAAGACTCAACCAAAAAACTGTTGGAATTATTCAATGAATTAATTAAAGTTGCAGGATATAAAATCAACACACAGAGAGAGAACCAAGATGGCGGCATGAGTAAAGCAGCAGAAATCTCCTCCCAAAACCATATATATTTTTGAAAATACAACAAATACAACTCTCCCTAAAAGAGAGACCAGAAAACACAGGACAACAGCCAGACCACATCCCCACCTGCAAGAACCCAGCACCTCGGGAAGGCGGTAAGATACAAGCTGCGGCCCGTTGGGACCCGAGCGCCCCTCCCCCCAGCTCCCGGCGGGAGGAGAGAAGTCGGAGTGAAGAGGGAGAGTGAGCCCAGGACTGCTGAACACCCAGCCCCAGCCATCCGGACCAGAGCGCAGACACACAGTGTGTGCATGGGATGCTGGAAACTAGGGAAACAGGATAGTAAGACCTGTGAGTGGATCCCCACAGCCGGCGCACCCGGGACAAAGAAAAGCGAGTGCTTTTTGAAAGTCTTAAAGGGACAGGGACCCCACAGCTGGACAGAAGTGCCTGGGGACACTTAGCCCAGCAGCTGGGAATCCCAGGGAACTCTGGGCCCCTGAACCCCCGAAGCACAACTCTGAGGCCCCTCACCACGATAAACAGCCTCCCGCCTGTTCCCCCTCTGACTCGGCTCTGCCATATTGGAGAAGCAGCCTAAGGCAGGCCACGCCCACAGCAACTGCAGTGCTAAATAAACTCCATAGCAGCTGGGCAAGATCAGAAGCCCCGTGTGCACGCAGCTGCCCAGCACAAGCCGCTGTTCTCCCAGGAGAGGAAGGCCACAAACTGGCAAGAAGGGACTTTCTCTTACCCAACACATGTGCAAGCTCCCCACAAATATATCTATATATCTATCGCCATGAAAAGGCAGAAGAAATTGATACAGACCAAGATCACAGAGGCAAACCCTGAGAAGGAGATAGACCTAACCAATCTTCCTGAAAAAGAATTAAAAATAAAGCTCGGGAAGGGGGTAAGATAAGCTGATGGAACTGCAGAGAAATATGCAAGAGCTAAGGGATAATGTCCAGAAGGACATTACAGAAATGAAACAATCTCTGGAAGGATTTATAAACAGAATGGATAAGATGCAAGAGGCCATTGATGGAATAGAAACCAGAGAACAGGAATGCATAGAAGCTGATGCAGAGAGAGATAAAAGGATCTCCAGGAATGAAACAATATTAAGAGAACTGTGTGACCAATCCAAAAGGAAAACCCATCAGGCTGTATGACCAATCCAAAAGGAAAACCATCAGGCTATCATCAACTTCTCAACAGAAACCTTACAGGCCAGAAGAGAATGGCATGATATATTTAATGCAATGAAAGAGAAGGGCCTTGAACCAAGAATACTGTATTCAGCATGACTGTCATTTAAATATGAAGGAGGGATTAAACAATTTCCAGACAAGGAAAAATTGAGGGAATTTGCCTCCACAAACCACCTCTACAGGGTATTTCCGAGCGACTGCTCTAGATGGAAGCACTCCTAAGGCTAAATAGATGTCACCAGAGAAAATAAAATCACAGCAAAGAAAGCAGACCAACCAAATACTAACTAAAGGCAAAAATAAAATCAACTACCCACAAAAGCAGTTAAAGGAAGCACAAAAGAGCACAGAATAAAACAACCAACATATAAAGAATGGAGGAGGAGGAATAAGAAGGGAGATAAATAAAGAATCACCAGACAGTGTTTAAAATTGCTCAATAAGTGAGTTAAGTTAGGCAGTAAGATACTAAAGAAGCTAACCTTGAACCTTTGGGAACCACGAATCTAAAGCCTGCAATGGCAATAAGTACATATCTTCCAATAATCACCCTAAATGTACATGGACTGAATGCACCAATCAAAAGACAGAGAATAATAGAATGGACAAAAAAGCAAGACCCATCTCTATGCTGCTTACAAGAGACTCACCTCAAACCCAAAGACTATAGGAACAAAGAAAGACTGAAGGAACAAAACCGCAGCAGAATCATAGAACCTAAGAATGGACTAAAAGTTACCAAAGGGAAAGGAACCAGGTAGGATGGGTGGGAAGTGATGGATAAGGGTGGGGAAAAAGAAAGGGGACATTACGATTAGCATGTATAATGTGGGGGGGGGGGCATGGGGAGGGCTGTGCAACACAGAGAAGACAAGTAGTGATTCTACAGCATCTTACTACACTGATGGACAGTGACTTTAGTGGGGTTTGTGGGGGGGGGACTTGGTGAAGGGACCCTAGTAAACATAATATTCTTCATGTAATTGTAGATTAATGACAACAAAATTAATGAATTAATTAATTTAAAAAAATCAACACACAGAAACACCAAAAACATCTGAAACAGTGAAATATTGCAGAAAATAAATAAAGAAAAATATCCCTTTCACAATAGCATCAAAAACAATAATACTTAGGAATAAATTTAACAAGGAAGTGAAAGAGTTGTACAATGAAAACCATAAGACTTTGATGAAAGAAATGGAAGAAGATGCAAATGGAAGCTAGCCTATGTTCATGGACTGCAAGAATTAATATTGTTAAAATGTCTATATTACCCAAAGCCATATATAGATTCAATGCAATCCACATAAAAATTCCAATAGCAGTTTTCAGAGAAATAGAAAAAAAATCCTATAATTTGTATAGAACCAAAAAAGACCCAAAGAAGCCAAAGCAATACTGAGAAAGAATAAAACTAGAGGCATTACACTCCTTAATCACACAAACCATACTACAAAACTATAGTAACTTACACAGATGGCACTCACATAAAAATAGACACATAGGCCAGTGGAACAGAATAGAGAGCCAGAAATATAGAACATTTATGGTCAACTAATAGTTGACAAGAGAGCCAAGAACATTTCAAAGAGGAAATGATACTTTCTCCAATGAATGGTGTTAGGAAAACTGGATAACCACATGCAGAAAAATGAAACTGGACCCCTATCTTACACCACTCACAAAAATTAACTCAAAATGGATTAAATAGTTAAACATAAGATTTGACATTGTAAAACTCCTAGAAGAAAATCTGGGGAAGAAGTTCCTTGGCATTGGTCTGGAAAATGATTTTTTTAGATATGATGCCATAAGCAAAAGCAACAAAAGCAAAAATCAGTAAGTGGGACTACAGAAAACTAAAAAGCTTCTGCACAGCAAAACATACAATTAGCAAAATGAAAAGGCAACCTACACAATGGAAGAAAATGTCTGCAAACCATATACTGGATAAGGGGTTAATATCCAAAATATATAGTCATATATCTCAATAACAAAAAATATCTAATTAAAAAATGGTCAGAAGAGCTAACTAGACATTTTTCCAAAGAAGCCATCCACATGGCTAAAAGGTACACGAAAAGATGCTCAACATCAGTAATCATCAAAAAAATACAAATAAAAACTACCATGTAATGTCACTTCACACTTGTTAGAATGGCTACTATCAAGAAGACAAGGGGTAAGTGTTGGCAAAGATATGGAGAAAAGAGAACATTTATGTACTGTTGGTGCAAATGTAAATTGGTTCAGCCCTGGAAAACAGTATGGAGGTTACTAAAAAACTGAAAATAGAGCTACCATATGATCCAGCAATTCTATTTCTGGGTCCCTAAACAATGAAAATGAAAACAGGATATTGAATATATATATATATATATATATATATACTCCCTTGTTTACTGCAGCATTACTCACAGTAGCTGATATGCAAACAACCTATGTGTCTGTCAGTGGATGAATGAATAAAGATGTGTGCAACCACACCCAAAGGAATATTACTTAGCTATGAGAAAGAAGGAAATCATGCTATTTGCAACAACACTGATGGACCTCAAGGGTATGCTAACTAAAATAAGCAGACAGAGACAAATAATGTGTATTACTTACATGTGGAATCTCAAAAACTGATCTCATAAAAACAGAGTAGAAAATGGGCAGAGGAGCTGAACAGACAGTTCTCCAAAGAAGAAATTCAGATGGCCAACAGACACATGAAAAGATGCTCCACATCGCTAGTCATCAGAGAAACGCAAATGAAAACCACAATGAGATATCACCTCACACCAGTAAGGATGGCCAACATCCAAAAGACAAACAACAACAAATGTTGGCGAGGTTGTGGAGAAAGGGGAACCCTCCTACACTGCTGGTGGGAATGTAAGTTAGTTCAACCACTGTGGAAAGCAGTGTGGGGGTTCCTCAAAATGCTCAAAATAGAAATACAATTTGACCCAGGAATCCCACTTCTAGGAATTTACCCTAAGAATGCAGCAGCCCAGTTTGAAAAAGACAGGTGCACCCTTATGTTTATCGCAGCACTATTTACAATAGCCAAGAAATGGAAGCAACCTAAGTGTCCATCAGTAGATGAATGGATAAAGAAACTGTGGTATGTATACACAATGGAATATTATTCAGCCATAAGAAGAAAACAAATCCTACCATTTGCAACAACATGGATGGAGCTAGAGGGTATTATGCTCAGTGAAATAAGCCAGGCAGAAAAAGACAAGTATCAAATGATTTCACTCATCTGTGGAGTATAAGAACAAAGAAAAACTGAAGGAACAAAACAGCAGCAGAATCACAGAACCCAAAAAAGGACTAACAGTGACCAAAGGGAAAGGGACTGGGGAGGATGGGTGGGAAGGGGGGGAAAGAAGAAAGAGGGCCTTACGATTAGCATGTATAATGTGGGGGGGCATGGGGAGGGCTGTGCAACACAGAGAAGACAAGTAGTGATTTAACAGCATGTTACTACGCTGATGGACAGTGACTAATGGGGTATTGGGGGGGACTTGGTGAAGGGGGGAGTCTAGTAACAATAATGTTCCTCATGTAACTGTAGATTAATGATACCAACCAACCAACCAACAAACAAACAAAAAACAGAGTAGAATGGTGGTTACCAGGGGCTGAGAGGTGGGGAGATCAGGGAGATGTTATTTAAGAGTACAAACTTGCAACCAGTAGATAAATAATTAATGGAAATCTAATGCACAGCATAGTGATATGTATGCAACAATACTGTATTATCAACTTCAAAGTTGTCAAGAGACTAGATCTTAATTGTTCTCACACAAAAAGAAATGATCATTATGTGACATGATAGAGGTATTCACTAATGCTACAGTGGTAATCATTGCAATATATAAGTGCATTAAATCAACACTGTACACATTAAACTTACACAATATTATATGTCGATAAAAATACATTTTAAGAAAGGAAAAACGTCAAGTCATGACATTAAATGTTTGTTACAAAACTTTATGAAGAGAAAATGTTAAACTTATGGTTTTAAGACAAACAGCAAATGTGCATCTATAGTTGGTGACACATTGTGAGAAAACAAGCTTTTCAAACTTCTGACATTCTCTTAAGAAGCCAAAGTTGGCTATACTTTTATAAGTTAAAGAATTTTCAAGGAAAATTATGATTATATGCCATTTTTTACTTAATTTTTAAATCGGTTTATAACTACAGTTATACGCAGATTCATATATTGTGAAATACTCCAAATGCTGCTGAATTAAGTGTTATTGCATATATTTTTTGGCACTGTTTCACAGAAGTGCCTTGAGAGTTTAGGTTTACATAAAAATATAGTACATTAGTCTAATTATTACTTTTATGACTTTAACTCTCTGGCTTTAGCATGAATAACATATCACTGATTATATTATTTTTCAAGCAGAAGACATATATTGGTGGATAATAAGGAAAGTCTCATCCATTTCCTGGACATTTCCTTACTATGTAAATAGCTTTGTGAAAAGTCCTTATGACTTTTAATAATTGGTATGTTGAAATCTACATTATTGTTATTTTTATTACTTCAGCGACAAGTCGGCTGCCTCCCTCAAGAGGACAATTTGTCCACAAAGGAAATGTTAAAATGTATTACAATTGTGAGAGTGACTGAATTTTAGATATTGATATCAAAGTGGTTTTTTACATTTTAATTTAAAAAAACCTACAGAGACATGTTTTATGACCAGACCAGAAGCATCAGTATTACCTGGAAACTTACTAAAAATGTAAATTATCAGGCCCAACTGCAGACCCACTGAATAAAAAACGGGGTGAGGACCATGTACAAATCCTTCAAGTGTTCTGACACCCAAGTTTGACAACCACTAGGCCACTAGAAATTTGGTATTTGCTCACTTTGTGGTAGTCTGGATGCAGACAGGCATTTAACAGAGGATGGGGCGAGTACAGGGCTGTGCACAGAGGAGAGGAGCAGGGAACTCAGTATGTATGTGAGAGTGACTATGATGAGTAGGGAATTTAAGCTGGAAAAGGAGAAAATGAGGAGGGCTATATTATTTGTTAATAATGTATTGAAGACTGAAGAAATCACCACCCAAACTGAGACCCAACATGTCACCAATAATTTCTACCAATGTACTCCACCATCATTCTCCTTTGCCTCCCCATCAGATAATCATTATCTAATTTTTGTCTAACATTTGCTTACTCAAAAAAGAAAATAAAAAAGGCCCATTTTATCACATTGGTTTGACTTAGTTTTTAAATTTCAAAAATTACATCAGCCTGTACAGTCTTCTCTGATACACATTCTGTTCTTTTGTTACCTGTAACTTCAGTTGATTTTCATTGTCCTATATTTCATGGTGTATACTTTTTCATTAAATAAAGGATTAAATTAATTTATTCTCCCTCACTGATGAGCATTTGGATTGCTTCTAGTTTTTGCTGTTACAAACAGTGCTGTATTTTTGTTCTTGACTCTTAGTGCTTATGTATTGAGTTTCTTTGGGGTACAGTAGTCAAGTGAAATTGCTAGGTACCAAAGTATGTAAATACCCAACTTCACAAGACATTACCACTTTGTTTTTCCAAACTGGCTGTATTTCTTTACACTCCCCATAGCAACAACTTATTTGAAATCTCATTGTGCCACTTGGGTCAGAACTTTAAATTTTTGCCTATTTAACCTCAGTATGGTCTTGATTTATAGCTTCAGTTTCTGGTTTATAGTTGAGATTGGGCACATTTATTGTCCATGTGAAATGTCTTTTCATATTTTCTTTTATCTTTCCATTTTTTTCTTTTTCTTATTGAGCTTCAGGAATTTTTATTTTTATTTTGCTATCATTAATATACAATCACATGAGCAACATTGTGGTTACTAATTCCCCCCACTATCAAGTCCCCACCACATATCCCATTAGTCACTGTCCATCAGCGTAGTAAGATGCTATAGAATCACTACTGGTCTTCTCTGTGCTATACTGCCTTCCCCGTGCCCCTCACCCACACCCCCTAGACTATGTGTGCTAATCGTAATGCCCCTAAGAGTTTCAGGAATTTTTAATATATGTTAGCTATTATTCTATTTCATGTGATGGAAACAAGTCTTCCAGTTTTACCTTTTTACTTTATTATGTCTTTTGCTAAATAGAAGTTCCTAATTTTATGATAGTTGAACTTATTAATTTTTCTTGCATTTTATTGTTTTTCCCTTATATACATATTTTCAATGTTTCATTTTGAATTCATTTGAAACTTTTATGTCTGGTATGACACAGAAATTCAATTTTTTTCTTTTCCATGTGTATAAACAATTTATGGAACATTTTCTTCTTTCTCCACTTATGTTGCTTCTTTCATTTATCAGTTTCAGATGTGTATGTGCCTGCTCCTTGGCTTCCTACTATTCCATTTGTATTACATACCCCTACTACAGTAATTGCTATGACCTTTATAATTCCTGTTATCTGGCAGGGCAAATTTCCTCTCTTCTTGGCTCTTTAGGAATTTCTCAGCTCTTCTTTGCCTTTTGTTCTTCTATATAAGTTTAGAATGAACTTGTAAATTGTTGGGAATCTGATTGGAGTTGCATTGAATCCATATAGCAGTTTGAGAACGGACATCACGTAAGATGGGGTACTTCTACATTTACTTAGACCTTCTTTAATGTCTCCCAGTAAATTTTTGACAGGTTTTGTACATCTTTTGTTCAATTTATTTCTAAATAACTTAAGTTTTTTGCTATTGTAAAAGTTTAAAAAATATTGCTTGATGATGCATAGACATGTCACTGACATTTCATCTTGTAATTAGCATTTTTGGCTAAACTATGATTGCTAAGAAATTGTAATTTCTGTGTTTTCTAGATAGACGTCCATATCACCTGTAAATAACCATTTTATTTCTGTTTAATCCTTATATTACCGAGAGTAGCAGTACAATGTTGAAAAGTAGTAATGACAAACATCCTAGTTTGATTCCCCAATTTTAAAGGGGATGCTTTCAACATTTCCTCATATGGAATGATGCTATTGACTTTTTAAAAATACAGATACCATTTATTAGTTAAAAGAAACACGCACCCCCTTTTTAAAAGCAGGAATGTGATCAGTTTTTCAAAATGCACTTTTTCTCCTTTAATCTGTTAATATGACAAATGACAATCATAGATTTTCTAAGCAATCCTTGCATTATTAGGATAAGCCCAATTTGCTAATGGAAGTGTCTTTTTCATGCATCATTAAATCTGATTTGGCGATATTTTCTTTAGCATTTTTGTTTAAATACTCATGAGTGAAATTTGCTAATAACATACTCTTGTATATTTCATTACCTAGATTATATTGACTCCATGGAATAAGTTAGGAAATGTAACTTCCCATTATTACAAAAACTTCTACATGGTTGAAATAATCTCTTCCTTGGAAGTTTAGAAAAACTCACTTGTAAAAAACACACCAGACCCATGTTTTCTTTGTGAAAAGACCTTCAATCTTTCATTTTTTTATTAGTTATTATTCAGTCTTTAAATTCTTTGTAGGCTATTATTATGTTTCTCAAAGATTATCTCCACTATTTTAGGTTTTCAAGTTTGTTTGCATAATCTTGATAGTATTTCCCTTTTACTTTATAAAATCTTTGGTATATCTCTATTTTCATTTATAATTGGTAGTATTTATGCCTTCTCTCATTTTTCATCTTTTCTGAGCTGTGTCTATTTTATTAGCATTTTCAATGAACAAGCTTTTGGCTTTTTTCTACTATGTTATTTTTACTGTCTGCTTTCAGTTTATTCTGTTTTCTAACTTAAGCTGAACAATTTGAATCATTTAAAAATGTCCTTTCTCTAATAAGCATTTAGTTTATGAAGTTACCTGAACCATTTTTGCCACATCCCCTTGTTTTGTATGTAATGTTTTTACTATTATTCAGTTATATTACTACTATTCTTTCTCCTTTTGATGCATTCTTTTCATATTTTCCATTTTCTTATGTTTTTGGGACTGATTTTTCAGATATATCTTCGTTTTCCAGTTCTCTTCAGGTGTCTAATCTGTTACTAACTCTTCCACTGAGTTTCAAATTTGATCAATTATATTTTTCATTTTTGGATTAAAAAATGTTAATTTCTTAAAAATTTCATTTTACATGTTTATCCTGGTGATTTTGGACATATATTTTATATATAGCTATTTTATTTCGTATCTGAGAATTCTAGTATTTGCAATCTTTTGGAGGGATGTCTAAACTTACTATTTTTTTTATTTTGGTATCATTAATCTACAATTACATGAGAAACATTGTTTACTAGACTCCCCCATCAAGTCCCCCCCACATACCCATTACAGTCACTGTCCCTCAGTGTAGTAAGATGCTATAGAATCACTTACTTGTCTTCTCTGTGTTGTAACTGCCTTCCTGCCCCCCGCCATTATGTCTGCTAATAGTAATGCCCCTTTTTTTCCCTTTATCCCTCCCTTCCCACCCATCCTCCCCAGTCCCTTTCCCTTTGGTAACTATTAGTCCATTCTTGGGTTCTGTGAGTCTGCTGCTGTTTTGTTCCTTCAGTTTTTGCTTTGTTCTTATACTCCACATATGAGTGAAATCATTTGATTCTTGTCTTTCATACTTATTTCACTGAGCATAAAAGCCTATAGCTCCATATATGATATTGCAAATGGTAGGATTTGTTTTCTTCTTATGGCTGAATAATATTCCATTGTGTATATGTACCACATCTTCTTTATCCATTCATCTACTGATGGACACTCAGGTTGCTTCCATTTCTTGGCTATTGTAAATAGTGCTGCAATGAACATAGGGGTGCGTATGTCTTTCTCAAACTGAGCTGCTGCATTCTTAGGGTAAATCTCTAGGAGTGGAATTTCTGGGTCAAATGGTATTTCTATTTTTAGTTTTTTGAGGAACCTCCATACTGCTTTCCATAATGGTTAAACTAATTTACATTCCCACCAGCAGTGTAGGAGGGTTCCCCTTTCTCCATATCCTCACCAACATTTGTTGTTGCTTGTCTTTTGGATGTTGGCCATCCTAACTGGTGTGAGGTGGTATCTCATGTGGTTTTAATTTGCATTTCACTGATGATTAGTGATGTGGAGCATCTTTTCATGTGTCTGTTGGCCATTAAACTTACTATTTTTGCCTGTTCTCATTCAAGGTAGCTTGTCATCTCTTATGTGTTTGGTGATCTTTGACAGTGTCTTACTTGATTTTAATCTGTGGAAGTCCTATGTTTCCATCTTGGAGCTTTCTTTCAGGAAGTACTTGATTCTACTGGTAGAAAGACAGTGACTTGCAAACTAGAACTTCAGTTGCTGTAGAGGGTTTTAGTGCATAACTTATGATCTACTCTACTGCAAGGTTTGTTATCCTCATAATGCTGTTGTTACAGGAATCCAACCTTGGCAACCCCACTTCTGAATACCCACATTTCCAAAGCCAGCTACGCTGCCAATCTGGCTCTTATGCTACCCAACTTCCTGCTTCTCTGCCTTCCTCTGTAGATGTAGCTTTCAGTTCCAACTTCTGAGTATTTTCACTCTTGTGCTTGGGTACTCCCTCTTAGGCTGCTGCAGCCTTACCTTTTCCAGGTTCATGTACAACTGTTTGCTTGTTTTGGGGTAAGTGGTTTTTGGGAGACCACTCATCTTTTATGAAAGCAGCAATGCCTCAAATTATTTGTCTTACTGGAGGTCTTAGAGCTTCACTTAGTCATGATAGCAGAAGTGGAAATTATTCAAGATTTCTGACACAGTAGTCACTCAAAAACCTCTATTTATGTGTGTGTATAGTTATATAAATATTTATAAATACATCTATTTATATCATATAAGGCTACTATCTGAGAGAAGCATTAGATCTCAAAAGATAACTAGAGGTAAATAAGGAATTCTAAATTAAGATTATGACCCATGGATTGGTATTTGCTCCTTTAGGTTTCTCATACTTATCCTCAGTTGCTTTGGGAAGATCAGCAGCACCTGTAAAAATTTTGTTAAATTTGCATTTATAATGCAGCTTTTACCTAGCTGCATATAATGGCAATCTTCATTCTGCCCTCAGTTTGTGTAACAGGAATCATGTGGATCATTTCATATTTCTAAAATATTCCATTTGCAATTTTTGAATAAGACTATAAAATGGCAAGTATTCTGTTTTCATTTACCTATTTTCTGAAAGGTCAGATCCTAAATTAAAATGAATTAACCTCGAAAGAAAATACATTAATACTGATGCCTGCATTTCAGCTTTAATGCATACTGTTCTTTTCATTTATGAAGACTTTGATGCTTTTTTTTTTCACCTTTCTATCCTCAGTGTCTAGTACATAAAAGCATCTCTTTAGCATCCAATGAATGAAAGATGCTACTGATCTTACAGGAGTAGAATACAAACTTTTCCCATTATTACCAGTGAAGTAGACAATCCACTCTAAATCTTCATGATTTTGCCCTTCCCCAGGACAAAGAGTACTTGTAATAAGACCAACACAAAGTTAGTCTTTGAGATCTTGAATATAGAAAAGCTAATACATATTTTGACCAATAAAAATTCCCCAAAAGGAAATAATACTTAAAACCAAAGTTACAAATTACAATCTATTTAAACTTTAATTTGTGCATTTGTGGTAATTTCTGACTGCAAAACACTTTTTTCTTAGAATGACATAGTTAAAAGGCACATTTCATTTGAATGCATAGTGTACCATTCTAAAATATCCTAATTTCCCTACAAAGTGCTGGAGCAGTCATTTACATATACAGTAATAGCAAAATATATTTACATTTTATAGTTAAAAAATTTTAAATCTAAAATATATATTTAAAGCTACAGAAAAATTAGTGCTTTCTTCAGCTTAATTGTGTGAATATACCCTGCCCTCTAATTTTTTAGTGATTGACTTTAATTAAAAAAAATTTCTGTACACTGTGTAGTTACAAAATGCTAATGTCAGTTTTTAATGCTAAAAGCCTATTTTAGACATTGCTTTCTATGTATATTTGAGAACCAGAAAAGGTGAGCAGACTGTACCTCAAAAGTACTTAGTGTTTTTTTAAATGTATTAACACTGTTTAATTTAAAGCCAGACAATTAAGCTAAGATCCTCCACTGTCCTTTACCAAGGAATTTAACTGGCATTTTAAAATAACTTTAAACAACATATTGCTCTCACTTTTTGTAAGATTTTCCCCCAAAGATCTTGGGTAATGATCAGTTTGTAAGGAAATGGGAATTATCTCTGAACAATTTTAATTGTTCTCAGAGTATGATAAAAACATGCCAATACATCCTGGCAACACTGAAATATTTATACATGTTTTTAGCTCAACTCTCTATAAATCAGTGTCCTTTTATGTTTCTTTCTCACAGGATTCAAACTTGAACAGTTTTTAAGACATGAGATCACTGTGATTAAACAGCTATTTCAGTATGGTTAGTTAACAACTTGCTATTCCTGAGGTATGATGACCCTAATATGCTAAGCACAGAATCAAAGATGTTATTATTGAAATAAGGAAAAACAATGAAATAGAGTAGGAGGAAAAAAACAAAGAAACAAACACAAGAGCCCAAAAAACTCCAGGCAGGTGGAAAAGTCATGGCTTGCAAAAGACTTTTCTGTAAGAGCATTAAAAAAGCCACAAATGGATCCTCTGAAGAGCTGTAAAAAGTATTTCATCAAATTGAGACTTTTGAGGTACAGCTTTAGTGTTATAATAATTTTTATAAAATATAGACTGTTTTATCAAAAATATTTATACATTCTGTTACAATATATTGCTTTTGCCCTCAGTAACTGCCAATATAAAATCTGGATCCAGTGGCCTAAAATGTACAAATGCACTTAACGTAAATGCTGGAGTCTGAGGTGTCTGCTTGGCCACTGTACAAAAGTGATGAAGTGGTGAAATTAAATAATAAACCTACGACATAGAATACATTACAGCTTGCACATATACATGTTCACAGCATGTATACAATGATAAATCCCCATGTTTTAACAAAGATACAGTTCCCTTCTACAGTAGACACAAGAACAAGATGAATGAAGTTGATGAATGTACAACGAATACTGAAAAAGGGGTCATCAGTTCATTGATTTTGGAAGAAAGTATGACTGAACATACTGAGTAGCTACAGACTTTGGGAATGCATACAGGTAACACAGTATCTTGGTTCAGGCTGATCAGAAGTCCTCATTAGTTTAAGTAAATGCTGATGTGTAGCTGTTCCTGTTTGTTTCAGCATGGAAAAAATTATTTGGCAAGTAGCTCTGTTGGAAAGCTATAAGGCTCTGTTACATGGTTGGTGAAGATAAGGCAATAAAAATTTTCTCCTAATAAATATAGAAAATTTAAATTTATAAAACAAGACATCAATTCATTTTGTTTAAAAAAAGCCCAAAAATGTGCACAAATTATCACTACCTTTTTTGACATTACAGTAATTTCTTCAAAAAATAAGAGCATTTGCCTTATTTAAACAGAATCATACTATGTATGAATAGCAATAGCATCCCAAGCCCTTCTTTTTTCTTTTCATAAAATACAGCTAAGTGAAGTTAACTGATTAATCTTCCCTCCACTTAAGGCAGCTAGAAGGCAAAGATAGGGACTGTAGAAGAATGTTTTGTTTTTGTTTTTTAAATAGACTCTTGATCCAAAAGTATTAATTTGTGGTAGACTTTCATGGCTGATGTTCATTCAGTTTCAACTCCATGGAACTGTTTCCAGTGCTCAGATTTATGTTGAAAATATACTGAGAAGCCACTTTTCAAGAAGGTATTAGAATAGTACTTTTAAACAAATCTTCATGTATTAAAAAAACAAAAAAACCCCCAGAAGCTTTTGGTGGCACAGGAAGCAAATGAAGGGTTGCTGTTTTTTAAGAGGTCTTCTTGTGAGTCAGTCTGCTTGGTTTCACAGTGTTTAGGAACTTAACACCAATCAGCAATGTAGTCAAAATATCTGAACATTTCTTGTTCCTCTTGTGAAAGTATCCTTGGTTCTCGAGGTGGAGTCAGAATAGGTGCTTCTGAGGTAAATTCATCATCAAAATTACTAACATCTTCCCGTCCTCTAATGGTAGGTACAAATGGTGGCTTTACTTTTTTGTCCATCAGAGCACTCCAATCGATTAGCTGAATTGCAAAATATAAAACGATCAGTTTAGTCTCCTAATCCTAATTGATGCAGTTTCATAAAAAATTTTAAACTTTCATACTTACCCGGAAAAATGGGTGCTTTTTCACATCCTCTGCATCTTTCTCACCAGCTCCAAGGCGCCGTTCAGGATTTCTTCTTAATAGCTAACACAACATAAAATAAAAAAGTTAAAACCAGTGATTTCGTTATAACGATTCTTCTAACTTGCAAAGATTTATATGTTTATTTGGTATGTGTTCACCTAGACCATGCAAAATCTACGAACTGAAAAACAACTTCTAAAGTTTCAACTGGGAAATGTCCTTTAATAAATAAAATTTAAGTAGTTTACAAATCATTAATGCTTACCCTTCTCATTATTGAAATGGCTTCTGTAGATAAGAACCGTGGATACCTTACTTCATCATTTACAATACTGTCAAAAACCTCCTCTTCATCATCACCAGGAAAGGGAGACTAGAAGAAATATTTTTGAGGAAGTAAAAATGAGTTTCAAATCAGTAAAATCTCACTTATCCAAAGTAACTAAGAACCAGGTAGGAGAAAAAATAAACCAATCCACTAAAACATCAAATAAGCAAGCACTACACGAATTCACAACAGATACACAATAGATATGTATCTATTACCCAGATTACACCAAATATTCTTACTAAAATCTCTAAATTTATTTCACAGACCATAATAACAAATTTGGTCATATCATGTAATACCACTTTCATTTAATTTCATTCCATTCCATTTTATTTTATTCATTTATTCATTTACCTGGCCAGATTTTGAGTGCCTACTAGATGGTGGGAAATATTCAGATAATAGACACAATCTTCAAGCAGCTCAATTTTGTGGAAAGACAGAAGGAAATGGGTAAAGTAATTATGGTAGTAAGTGTTACTATAGAGGGAAGCACAGAGTTCCTGGGAATACATCAGATATGGATGTGCTTTGAATTTCACAGTCAATAGCAAATTAATTAGCAAAAGACAATTAGAAGTTTGCAGGCATAATGACTGTACTAAGCAGTAGCTGCCAACATAATTAAACTGAAAGAAACTCAAAAAGCACACATTTCCAGGCATATTTAATACTTTATACACAATAGGTCTTGGGTCATTTCTGTAAGCAGTTTTAAAACTGTTGCTCATAATGACCCTGAGTCATAAACAGTAGTTAGATTAAATTCAGTCTAACAATTTGATGTACAAAGGGATAAACTCTCAACTGTGTTGAAAACGTGGCTATGACATATGACTTACTACCTCAGAATTTCAGATGGCTTAGGTTTGGCTGCTTGCTTTCTCTGAGGTATTAAAAAACAAGAGCCATGAAGCAGTATCAATGGGAAGGGAGGTATCTTTGACCTGAGGAATCTGAAAATAAGTTCAGAGCTCAGCTCCTGAAAGCTGAGCTGCCACCTTATTGCTCATATCTAAGAAAATTTCAAACTTTTCAGCTATCCAAATCTTAGTTTGTTCACAAATCAAATACCTACTGTGTGGGACAATGTCATTTCTTTCTGGGACTGAAAAAGCAAGTCAGGGGAAAATTCTACTTTACAAGGATTTTTAATTAGAATTTCAAGTGGTAATACTTGAAAAGCATTAAAAGACAAAAGCACTTTTGTCTCCAATTTGATTAATCAATTTTGTATTTGAAAACTGTCATTCTACAAATCTCTGAATGGTGAAAACATATCTATGTATTTGTTAAGATGTTAAAGCTCCTTGTTTCTACAGATTACAACAGAAGGTTAACAAACACGTTTTAAGCAACAAATGTGTTTAGAAAATAATCCCAACAGTTTATTCAGATGTCAAGCACCTAACTCTAATAATCTGCAGTTATTTTAAAATTCTGATACTTTTACTGTTTTTTGGCCAGGAAAAGGGAACCTGATCCATTAGTTTGTTCATTCCTAGAATCTGTCCAGTCTTCAAAACTCATACAAATATAAATTTCAAAAACAAATTTGGAAATGCGTATTTCTAGTGAGTTTTCAATTATTTTTAGTAAAAGAAATTAGACATAGACTAGCTAAACTTTACTTTCATTGCAGTTTAAAGTTATTGCTAAAATTTTACCAATTGTACAATTACAAAGTATACTAATGAAATTTAGTTTATTTTCCACACCAACCTGTTATAGAGAGGTTAAAGAGAAATGAACTTGAGAAAAGCAATTGTGAAGGAATAGCTGGATACAGTCTTTTATCTCCTACTAATTAAGAGTTAATCAATTAGAAGCTCTTAAAAAATGTGGAACAGGAGTTTCCTTACTTGTTCACTGCCAAATCCTCCAGTCACTTTAGAGTGCAAGGAAGTAGAATCAATTGGCTCTTAATTCTGTAATATTTTGCAATACACTCACATTTTTTGCATGTAATCTTTAATATGGAGAGTAAGTTTTAAACAAGCATGTAATTTTTGGTAATGCAATTAAACCTTACATGTAACAGTATTACATTTAAAAAGCAAAGCAACAAAAATGTTACTTTTTTTAAAAAAGAGAAAAAGAAAAAGATTGCAAGTATGCTAGAGCTACAGAAACAACTATTCTGAATACTTCTGATACTCTTTAGAAAATAAAGACCACTACGGATTAGGGATAAATCTTTTCATCCTAAAACACCATAGAGCAGCTTTTCTAAACACAGGTGAAAAATTCAAGATCTGGACCATTGGTCTTAAGAACAGTAATAAGGTTGGGTGGATTCAATACTCCATTCTGGAGGTATGAAAGCATAATGGTTCAGAGACAGACTCTGAAACCAGAAAGCCAGCACTAAAATCCTAGCTGACTACAGGAGAGCTATGCGACTTTAATCAAGGTATTAACCTTTTTGTGTCTCCACTTATGCATCTGAAAATGGGCATAAGACTAGAATTGAACTCATTAAAAGCTGCTTAAAAATTAAAGGAGCTAATATTTATAAAACACATGCAATAATGTCTAATATATGGTAACCATTTAATTAGTTACTTCTTTTCCTCCTTTTTCAGGTATCCACTCTGATTTGACATATCAAAAGGGGCTGTCCCTGGATGAACTAAAATCACTTATTTGTTTGAGATAAGTGCCATTAATTGACATCAGAGCAAAACTTAAGAAATTTCTGATATTTGATAAGTTGGTCATTTGTTCATTCAGCTACTAATTTATTCATGCCTAGAATACACTAGGAAGGTTGTTGGCACTAAGGAAACTGCAGAACAATGAAACAATCCCGTAAGATAACTGTTTTCTCTATCTCAAGATCATCAAGCCCCTTTGAGTAGTTTTCACTTAATACTCAATTAGCATTCAATCTAAATATTTACTCTTTTCCAATACCTTTATCATTTCCAACAATTTGTATCACAATAGGTTAGTTTCTTACTATAGCTTTATTTATTAGATATAATTCACTTTTTCCTAAGTGGTAATAATTTCTGGGTACAACTAAGTTATTTCCAGAAATCTTTTAAAAACAGTAGGGAAAAAAATGTTAATCTTTTCAACTCTGCTGTACAGTTTTGGAAAGTAACATTTATTTTTAACCAATGTATACTGAGTCTTATTTAAAAGAACAGTGTATATCCTTTTCATTAGTCTTCCTGATATTCTATTTCCTATAAAATGATCAGTTATAAACGATCTTGTCTCAAAATAAAAAAAAATAACCTTAGCAATACCAAAATACAGAGACTATTTTCAAAGAACTGGTAATGTATTACACAAATACAAAAATTTTAAAAACACAATGAATGTAATATAGAATCATAAGCAATTATTAGTATAATACAATTTATAATTTATTTTTAACTTTAGAAGACATCTTCGGTGGTATTATAAATGACATATTTTATTCTTTCAGTCACCTTTCCTCTTTTCTCTCACCTACTTTATACTGCTTACCTCACCAACAAGCATTTCATATATAAGTACACCAAGGCCCCACCAATCTACAGCTCTTGTATAGGATGTTTCTGTTAACACTTCGGGGGCAAGAAATTCAGGAGTGCCACAAAATGTGCTTGTTCTATCTCCATACCCCATTCCTGCAAAAGGTAAAATTTAAACATGTTAGAGAAAAAAATCTAACATAAATATTAGAAGATTAGGAAGGAAAATTTAAGTTGCACATCTCTGTATGGTGGCCAAACTCTACGTACCAGACTTAAATTGTTAAGGATTGGTATACAGAAAACTGTAACAGCACTTCTATTTCATAAACCAGTAAAACTAAATTTTCATACTTTATTATTTTCATTCTTGTCATTACTTCACAAGTGATACAAAGAAGTTAAAACAAAAGGAACTGATTCTGAGCTTCAATTTCTACCATCTTTTCAATTTAATCTTTTCAATAAGTTTGTTTCATTATAAAAATAACATTAAATATGGTTTTGAAAATATCAAAAAGCAAACCCTTGGGTAATCAAGAGTTGATCAAATGTGCACTATTAATATGCAGATATGGTATTTATATTTCAGTTATTTTTCAAATATATGTTCCTTATAACTTAGAATCAAATATATATTCTACATGTTGAAGATAATCTCTCAATGTATACTAAAGTGATGGAAGTTCACTGTAAGGTCATCTAATGAAAGAATTTGAAAGAAAAGCTCTCAATTCTGAATTTAAAAACATAGGTATTTAGTTATTTTTTTAAAAATTTTGATATCATTAATATACAATTACATGAGCAACATTATGGTTACTAGACTCTCCCCATTATCAAGTCCCCACCACATACGCCACTACAGTCACTGTCCCTCAGAGTAGTAAGATGCTATAGAGTCACTACTTACCTTCTCTGTGTTGTACTGCCTTCCCCCCTACATTCTGTGTGCTAATCGTAATGCCCCCTTTTCCCCCTTATCCCTCCCTTCCCACCCATCCTCCCCAGTCCCTTTCCCTTTGGTCACTGTTAGTCGATTCTTCGGTTCTGTGAGTCTGCTGCTGTTTTGTTCCTTCAGTTTTTGCTTTGTTCTTATACTCAAAAGATGAGTGAAATCATTTGATACTTGTCTTTTTCCACCTGGCTTATTTCACTGAGCATAAAAGCCTCTAGCTCCATCCATGTTGTTGCAAATGGTAGGATTTGTTTTCTTCTTATGGCTGAATAATATTCCATTGTGTACATGTACCACCTCTTCTTTATCCATTCATCTACTGATGGACACTTAAGTTGTTTCCATTTCTTGGCTACTGTAAATAGTGCTGTGATAAATATAGGGGTGTATATGTCTTTTTCAAACTGGGCTGCTGCATTCTTTGGGTAAATTCCTAGGAGTGGAATTCCTGGGTCAAATGGTATTTCTATTTTTAGTTTTTTGAGGAACCTCCATACTGCTTTCCACAATGGTTGAACTAATTTACATTCCCACCAGCAGTGTAGGAGGGTTCCCCTTTCTCCACATCCTTGCCAACATTTGTTGTTGTTTGTCTTTTGGATGTTAGCTATCCTAACTGGTGTGAGGTGATATCTAATTGTAGTTTTAATTTGCATTTCTCTGAAGATTAGTGATGTGGAGTACCTTTTCATGTGCCTGTTGGCTATCTGAATTTCTTCTTTGGAGAAGTATCTGTTCAGCTCCTCTGTCCATTTTTTAATACGATTATTTGCTTTTTGTTTGTTGAGGTGCGTGAGGTCTTTATATATTTTTGGATGTCAACCCCTTATCGGATCTGTCATTTATGAATATATCCTCCCATACTGTAGGATGTCTTTTTGTTCTACTGATGGTGTCCTTTGCTGAAAAGAAGCTTTTTAGTTTGACATAGTCCCACTTGTTCATTTTTGCTTTTGTTTCCCTTGCCCAGGGAGATACATTCATGAAGAACGTTTATGTCGAAGAGATTTTTGCCTATGTTTTTTTCTAAGAGTTTTATGGTTTCATGACTTACATTCAGGTCTTTGATCCATTTCGAGATTACTTTTGTATATGGGATTACACAACGATCCAGTTTCACTCTCTTACATGTAGCTGTCCAGTTTTGCCAACACCAGCTGTTGAAGAGGCTGTCATTTCCCCATTGTATATCCATGGTTCCTTTATCATATATTAATTGACCATATGTGTTTGGGTTAATATCTGGACTCTCTGTTCTGTTTCACTGGTCTGTGGGTCTGTTCCTGTGCCAGTACCAAATTGTCTTGATTACTGTGGCTGTGTACTAGAGCTTGAAGTTGGGAAGTGAGATCCCCCCTGCTTTATTATTCCTTCTCAGGATTGCTTTGGCTAATCGGGGTCTTAGGTGGTTCCATATGAATTTTAGAACTATTTGTTCTAGTTCGTTGAAGAATGCTGTTCGTATTTTGGTAGGGATTGCATTGAATCTGTAGACTGCTTTAGCCTGGATGGCCATTTTGACAATATTAATTCTTCCTACCCAAGAGCATGGATGAATTTCCATTTATTAGTGTCCTCTTTAATTTCTCTTAAGAGTGTCTTGTAGTTTTCAGGATATAGGTCTTTCACTTCCTTGGTTAGGTTTATTCCTAGGTATTTTATTCTTTTAGATGCAATTGTGAATGGAATTTTTTTCCTATTTTCTCTTTCTGCTTGTTCATCGTTAGAGTATAGGAATGCAACAGATTTCTGTGTATTAAGTTTGTATCCTGCAACTTTGCTGAACTGAGGTATTAGTTCTAGTAGTTTTGGAGTGGATTCTTTAGGGTTTTTTATGTGCAATATCATGTCATCTGCAAACAGTGACAGTTTGACTTCTTCCTCACCAATCTGGATGCCTTTTATTTCTTTGTGTTGTCTCATTGCCGTGGCTAGGACCTCCAGTACTATGTTGAATAAAAGCAGGGAGAGTGGGCATCCTTCTCTTGTTCCCCATCTTAGGGGAAAAGCTTTCAGCTTCTTGCTGTTAAGTATAATGTTGGCTGTGGGTTTGTCATATATGGCCTTTATTATGTAGAGGTACATGCCCTCTATACCCATTTTGTTGAGAGTTTTTATCATGAATGGATGTTGAATTTTGTCGAATGCTTTTCAGCATCTATGGATATGATCATGTGGTTTTTGTCCTTTTTGTTGATGTGGTGGATGATGTTGATGGATTTTCGAATGTTGTAACATCCTTGCATGTCTGAGATGAATCCCACTTGATCATGGTGTATGATGCTCTTGATGTATTTTTGAATTTGGTTTGTTAATATTTTAGTTATTTTTTTATTCAAGTATAGTTAATAGACAATCTTACATTGGTTTCAGGTTTAGAACACAGTGGCTCAACAGTTACCCTTATTATTAAATCGTCACCCCCATGCATGCAGTTATTATCTGTGATCATAGGAAGATGTTATAGATTCACTGGCTATATTCTCCAGGCTGTATTACCATCCATCTGAGCAACTTATATTATGATAGAGAATTCTGTGCCCTTTTATCCCCCTCACACTTCTCACTCACTGAACTCAACTCCTCCTCCATGGTTACCACCAGTCACTTCTCAGTGTTTATGAATTTACTGCTCTTTTGTTCATTTTGCTTTGTTTTTATATTCCACAAATAAGAGAAATGACGGTATTTTTTTTCTCCACCCAGCTTATTTCACTTAACATAATGTCCTCTAGATCCATTGTTACAAATGGCAGGATTTTGTTTTTTTAATGGCTGGATAATATTCCATTGTGTATGTGTACCACCACTTCTTTATCCTTTCATCTACTGATGGACACTTTGGTTGCTTCCATATCTTGGCTATTGTAAATAATGTGCCAATAAACATAGGGGTGAATATGCCGTTTTGAATCTGGGATTCTGTTTTCTTTGGGTAAATTAACAGAAGAGGAATTACTAGTTTGAATGGTATTTCTATTTTTAGCTTTTTGAGGAACCTTCATATTGCTTTCCTCAGTGGCTAAACCAATTGACATTCCTACCAGTGGTACAGGAGGGTTCCCATTTCTCCACATCCTCACCAGCACTTTTATTTCTCATCTTGGATGGTGGTGGCCATTCTAACTGGTGTTAGGTGATATCTCATTGTGGTTTTGATTTGCATTTTCCCTGATGATTAGTGATGTGCAGCATTTTTCATGTGCCTGTTGGTCATCTTTATTTCTTCTCTGGAGAAATGTCTCTGCAGGTCCTCTGCCCATTTTTTAACTGGGTGAATTTTTTTGGTGTTGAGTCATACAAGTTCTTTACATATTTTGGAGGTTAACCCCTTATAGGATAAATCATTTACAAATATATTCTCCCATACTGTAGGTGGCCTTTTTTGTTCTGTTTATGGCATCCTTTACTGTACAGAAGCTTTTTAGTTTAATATAGTCTATTTGTTTATTTTTTGTTTCTCTTGCCTGAGGAGATGTGTCCAGGAAAAAACTGCTCATGCTTATGTTTAAGAGATTTTTGTCTATGTTTTAAGAGTTGTATGATTTCATTTCTTACATTTAAGTCTTTAATCCATTTCCAGTTTACTTTTGTGTATGGAGTTAGACAGTAATCCAGTTTCATTCTCCTACATGTAGCTGTCCAGTTTTCCCAATACCAGTTATTGAAGAGACTGTCTTTTGCTTACTAATATATTCATGGCTCCTTTATTGCATATTAATTGACCATATATGGGTTTATTTCTGAGCTCTCTATTCTATTCCACTGATGTATAGGTCTGTTCTTGTCCCAGTACCATACTGTTTTGATTACTGTAGCTCTGTAGCATAACTTGAAGCCAGGGGGTATAATTCCCCCTGTTTTATTTAGCTATTTGGGGTCTTTTGTAGTTCCGTATGAATTTTAGGATTATTTGCTCTAGTTCACTGAAAAATGCCCTTGGCATTTTGATGGGGATTGCACTGAATCTGTAAATTTCTTTAGGCAGGATGGGAATTTTGACAATGTTGATTCTTCCAATCCATGAGCGTGGGATAGATTTCCATTTATTTGTGTCTTTAATTTCTCTCAACAGTGTCTTAGTTTTCAGAGTACAGGTCTTTCACCTCCTTGGTGAGGTTTATTCCTAGGTATTTTATTCTTTTTGATGCAACTGTAAATGGAATTGTTTTCCTATCTTTATGCTAGTTCACTGTTGGTAGATAGGAATGCAACAGACTTCTGTTTATTATTTTGTACCCTGCAACTTTGCTGAATCCAGTTCTAATAGTTTTTTGGTGGAGTCTTTAGAATTTTCTATGTATAGTATCCTGTCATCTGCAAATAATCAAGTTTTCTTCTTTCTTATCAATTTGGATGCCTTTTATCTCTGTATCTTATCTGATTGCTGTAGCTAGCTAGGACTTCCAGTACTATGTTGAATAGAATTGGTGAAAGTGGAAATCCTTGTCTTGTTCCTGATATTAGAGGGAAAGCTTTCAACTTTTCGCCATTGAGTATGATGTTAATTGTTGGTTTGTTGTATATGGCCTTTATTATGTTGCAGTTCATTCCCACTGTACCCATTTTGTTGAGAATTTTTATCATGAATTGATGAATTTTGTCAAATGCTTTTTCAGTATCTGTTGAGAGAGCACATAGTTTTTATTCTTCTTTTTGTTAATGCAGTATATCACACTGACTTATGAATACTATACCAACCTTGCATCCCTAAATCCCACTTGGTTGTGATGGATAATCTGATATACTTTTGAATTAGGTTAATAATATATTGTTGAGGATTTCTACATCTATGTTTATCAGGGATATTGGTCTATAATTTTCTTTTTTTGTAGTGTCTTTCTCTGGTTTTGGTATTAAGAGTGATGCAGGCCTCATAGAATGTGTTTGGAAGTATATCCTCCTCTTCTTTTTGGAATTGTTTAAGAAGGATGGGTGTTAGCTCTCTTTAAATGTGTGATAGAACTCAGCTGTGAAGCCATCGGGTCCTGGAATTTTGTTTGATGGAAGTTTTTGATAACCAATCCAATTCTGTTGCTGATAATTGGTGATTAAGATTTGCTGTTTTTTCCTGGGTCAGTCTCGGAAGGTTGTACTTTCTTAGGAATCTATCCATTTACTATAGGTTGTCCAATTTACTGGCATATAGTTTTTTATAGAATTCTCTAAATTCTTTGTATTTCTGTGGTGTGAGTTGTGACTATTCCTTATTCACTTATGATTTTGTGTGTACTCTCTTTTTTTTCTTTGTAAGTCTGTAAAGGGTTTGTCTATTTTGCTTATTTTCTCAAAGAATCAGCTTTTGGTTTTGATTTATTAGTACCACGCTCTAACCAACTGAGCTAACTGGCCACTTGGTTTTGATTCAAATTGCTTTAATCTTCTCTATTTCTGTTCTGATTTTTATTATGTCTCTCATTCTATTAAGTTTGGGTTCAATTTGTTCTTGTTTTTCTAGTATCTTTAGTTGTGAGTTTAGATTGTTTATTTGGGATTGTTCTTCTTTCTTGAGGTAGGCCTGTATTGCTATGTACTCCCCTCTTAGAACTGCTTTTGCAGTGTCCCAGATATTTTGAACTGTTTTATTTTTGTTTTAATTTGTATCCATGTATTGCTTTTCTTTGATTTGTTCGCAGATCCACTGATTATTTGGAGGTGTATTGTTTAGCTTCCTTATGTTTGTGGGATTTTTTGTTTTCTTTGTGCAATTTATTTGTAGTTTCATACTGCTGTGATCTGAAAAGATGCTTGACACCATCTGCACTTTTCCTGAATTTACTGAGGCCCTTTTTTGTGGTCTAGTATGTGATCTATTCTGGGGAATCTTCCATGTGCAAGTAAGAAAAGTATGTATCCTGCTGCTTTTGGGTAGAATGTTCTATATGTATCTATTAAGTCCATCTGGTCTAGTACGTTGTTCAGTGCCTCTGTTTCCTTATTTATTTTCTGTCTGGATGATCTGTCCATTGATATAAGTGTGGTGTTAAAGTCTCCTAATATGATTGAGTTGAAGTCTGTTTATTCCTTTAGTTCTGTTAGTATTTGTTTTACATATTTAGGTGTTCCTATGTTGGCTACATAGATATTTATAATTGTTATAACTTCTTGTTGCATGGATCCCTTTATCATTATGGAATGTCGTCCGTTGTCTCATTATTTTCTTTGTTTTTAAGTCTGTTTTGTCTGATATAAATACTCCTATTCCTGCTTTTTTCTTATTATGTTTTTCTTTTTCTATCCCTTCACTTTCAGTCTGTATACCCTGAAGTTCTGAAATACATCTCTTACAGGCAGCTTATAGATGGGTCTTAATTATGTATCCATTCCACCACCCTGTGTGTTTTGATTAGTCCATTCAGTCTGTTTACATTTAAGGTAGTTATTGATACATATGTACTTATTGCCATTTTATTAATTGTTTTCTGTTGTATTTTTACTTCCTCTCTTATACTTTTGCTATTTGATAGTTTTCTTTTAGTGCTGTGATTGGATTTCTTTAAAAAAATTTTTTTTCTGTATCTGTTATAGGCTTTAGATTTTTGGTTACCATAAGGTTCAAGGACAGCTTCCTAATATTAAATTGATTCACACTCTATTTCAAACACAATCTAAAAGTACTTCTTTCTTATTTTTCCTCAGCACATTTATGTTTTAGATGTCATAATATGCATATTTTGTGTATCCCTTGACTGATTTTGTGTATAGTTGGTTTTACTACTTTTATTTTGTTTTGTTGTAACTTCCTACTTGCTTGGCAAGTAAGTAGTCTACTTCCTTTACTATAAGTTTATTTTCACTGATGAAAAATATTTAAGCTTAAGAACATTTCCATCTATGAAAGTCCCTATAACATATCGTGTAAGGCCAGCTTAGTGGTGGTGAATTCCTTCAGTCTTTGTTTATCTGGTAATCTTTTTTTTTTTTTTTGAAGCAGAGCAAAAGTTTTAATTGAATAAAATTCCAAGGGAGAAGTGGGCCTTATCTGGTAATCTTTTAATCTCTCCTTCTATCTTGAATGATAACCTTTTTGGGAAGAGGATTCTTTTGTTTCAATACATTAAATATTGCATGTCTCTCCCTTCTGGCCTGAGTTTCTGCTGAGAAGTTGGCTGACAGCCTGATGGGGTTGCCCTTACAAGAAATTTTTTGACTCTCTAGCTGCTCTCAATACCCTCTCTCTTTATCCTCAATCTTTGTCAGTTTAGTTATTTATGTCTTGGTGTTGTCATCTTGGGTTTCCATTTGTCAGGAGCTCTCTGTGCTTCCAGAACCTGGGTGTCTATTTCCTTCCCCACATTGGAGAAGTTTTCAGCAATGAATTTCTTCAACAATACTTTTGACTCCTTTGTCTCTCTCTCTCTCCTCTCCTCTTTCTGGTACCCCAACTATGTGAATATATTTTTGTTTCAAGTTGTCACAGAGCTTTCTTAGCAACCTCTTATTTCTAGAGATTGTTTTTTCTTTGTTCCTCAGCTTTATTGTTTTTCTGTTCTCTAATTTCCATCTCACTGAATATCTCCTACTTGCAGCAATTTATTATTCATTCCCTCCACTGTATCTTTCATTTCAGTCACTGTATTCTTCAGCTCTGAGTGACTCCTCTTCAACTCTTCTTTGCTGAAGTCCTCCCTGAGATTATCAACACTCTCCTGCAGATCTGTGAGCACAGTTATTATTGTTACTTTGAAATCTCTATCAAGAAGACTGGTGCTCTTTGTTTCATTTAGGCCTCTTTCTGGTGCCTTATCCTGTAGTTTTGTTTGGACCATATTTCTCTGCCTCCTCATTTTGTTTGGGTTTCTGTTTTTCTTCCTGTTAGATCCTCTATGCCTCCTGGTCTAGAGAGTAATGGCTTTATGAAGGTGGCATCCTGTGGTGCCTAGAAGCTCAAGACTCTCTACTAACCAGCACCTGGTTTTCCTTTGCAGTGGAGCCCCAGTTGCTGTTGGTTGGTTATGCCAGGGCTGCTTTTCTGCCCGTGTGCCAGCAGTGGTTGATCTCGGTCAGCAGAGGGTGGTAGCCTGCCTCAGGTGGCTCTTTGTAAGCAGAGCAGTGGTGCTTGTGCTAGGATTGTTGTGAGTGGGGCCACCCTCTGCCTGCCCTTCAGTGATGACTTTGCTACTTGGGAGGGCAGTGCACAGGGGAGCATGTCATGGGGCTGGGCCACCAGTGACAAGGAAGGTGCGCTCAGAGCTGGCTCCCATGGGCATCTCCCAAGCTTGGCTGAAAAAGGGCCAAGAAAGCTGGGAAAACCTCCCTTTACCTGCCAGGCAGCAAAGCCTGAATGATGATGGGCAGAGTGGCCAGGTAGGTGCCTTGGTGCTGAGCCACCAGTGAGGGGGATGGAGCATTTGGGGCTGGCTCCCATGAGTGCCCAACCAGTTGGGCTGAAGGAAGGCTGCGGAAGTGTCCACTTACTCTTTTTCCTTGGAGAGAGCTCCATCCAACCCTCACCCCTCTTGCACCCTTCACACTGCTGGTAAATCTTTCAAACTGCTGCCTCTGTGGTGGGTCTCGGCAGGACCAATGGAATGTGTCTGTCCTCCACAAGCAGCAGGAGTCTCAGCCTCCCAGAGTGCTCCAGCTCTCCCTGATGTCCAGCCCTGTTAATCATCAAAGCCCAATGCAATGAGGACTCGTGTTCCCAGAGCAGATCTTCAGGGCCAGGTGTGTAGAGTTCCTAAGTGCTTATCCCTTCCCTGCTTTGTTTCTCTTCCTCCTGCTTGTGGGCTGGGGTGGGGGAAGGGCTTGGGTACAATCAATAAGGGCTCTGCCACTTTACCCTTCTCTTCTTCACCAGGTGTAGATGCTCTGTTCTGTAAAGTCAGTCAGGGTTAGCTGTATTTGCTGTAGTTGTTTCCTTGGTGTTTGTGTGCAAAGAGGTTTCTGCCTTGCCTTTGTCCTCTGCCATCTTTTTTCCCCCTCCTCCCATGGTATGCATTTATAGTAACTAAATATCTCAAACAAATCTGTAAGTCTATAAACCAAGACTTGAATGGCTTAATTAAATACACTAGCTCATTAGGGTGGAGAAATTTGTTTTTGCAGAATTTAACACTGACATATTCTTTTCTTCAATAAAAGATTATTTTTAAAAAAGGCTTGATATAATATTGATGTAAGTTTTACACAACCTTTTAAGTGACTTTGCCAAGACTGGGAAAAGTTAGTTAACAAAGAACTATTGTTTCTTGATTTTTATTATGTGCCTCTGATCACAATTAGATAGTATTACATATGCCATACTTTTAGGATAAAACTAATCTTTGTTTATAGTAATATAATAAATTCTGTGACATTTTAACATAACGCATATGTCAATTATAGTAATATAATTTTCCTATTTCATTCATTCTGATAAATCCTCCTGTCCTAATATTTTTAAAGGAAGTTGAAAGTAGGCCCAATTACCTAGGGCTTCAAATAGGTAAAAGTCCATGGAAATAGTTCAGCTCTGAAGTCATAAACGTATGGGTTTAAATTCCAGCTTTGCCACTTGTTAGCTTGAGAGCTTGGAAAAGTTGTCTAATCTCAAAGCCTGATTTCCAACTGCACTGAGCAAAATTCCCTGGCACACAGTAAGTGCTCAAAAATTGTTAGCTCTTATTTTTATAATTTACTATGTATACTTTCATGATAATAAAGAAAAACACATTTAACTAGAAAATCTGTAATCCAATACATATTTTCTGAGTACCTATTATGTTCTAGATATCCATGCCAAGTGGTAGAAACACAAAAATGGAAGTGGAGCACATGTCTTCTCTTTAAGGAGATTACAGAAAATTGGAGGAAAACAGATACATATTGATGATTTATGTAATTTTAGTAAGAGCAAGATATTTGGTAGATAATGAAGGACTTGCACAGCTGGGAGTTGGGAAAGGAGAAGAGGAGTGTCAGACAATTTACTGTGTAGGTGATACCTGAGATGATTTTGAAGCATGAGTAGACTTTCTACAGTAATCAGAATTAGGAAGGGTGATAGTGGTGGAGGAACATAGACTGTAAGAAGGTTCTTGCTGGAGAAGAAAGCACTATGCAGACAGCAGCAAGAGATCTGGCTGGAGAGGTAGGTAGGCAAACCAGGAAGAACATTGTTTCCCACTTATTAGTTACTGAAATTTTTAGCAGGGGTGTGCCACAGTCAGATCTGTACTCACATGGGCCACTTTACATTTTAGCAACTACATGGCAGAATGATTTGAGAAAGAAAAAGACTAGAGACTGTAAAGGTGAAGCAGCTTTTAAAGTAGCCTGGTCAAAACAAGATGGTGGTTGACAGTGGTAGAGGGGAATGAAATGAGAAAAATTTCAATATTAAAGAGGTAGACAGATGTCAGCACAGTTTGGTCATTGACTGGATGTGGAAGTAGAAGAGGACAGAGTCCAGGATAGTTCCACATTTTGAAACTGGGAGACAGAGGATCGTGGTACCATCAGTAGGAACTAGAGTACCTAAAGAAAAGAAACTATTTTTGTTTGTACAGCACTTGAAGTACCCACTGACTATCCAAGCTAGAGCTGCCTAGTAGACAGTTGAAAGGGAAGGTATGTTGGGAAAGCAAATAATAAGAGTTGGGAATAATTAGCATATAGTTGCTAGTTAAAAACTAGTAGTGAAGAGTAATGGGCTAAAGACAGACTCTGAGGAACAAAAGCATTTAAACCAACAGTGTCCAATATAGAGAAGTCCACAAAGAGAGAAAACTTTTACTGGATCCACTAATTAGGATGTCAGTGGGTAACTAAAGGTTATTTACTAATAAAATCCATTCATTCATTCACCCATCTACTTATTAATTGAACAGTCATTGAATGCTTTAGATGTGCCAACCACTATACTATATGCTATGGAAACAAAGCTGAATACAAAACAAGAAACTACCAGACTAGAGGTGGAGACACACAATGTTCGTTATTCTACAACCTACTAAATGTACAGATAAGAATACCTACGTACTACATGTTAGGCATTGTGCTACATTCTTATCTCCAATACTTGTAATTCTCCTGAACAAGAAGAATTATATTCATTTCATAGCCGAAGAAATAGAATCAGTGAGGTTAAAACTCATCAAAAGACACACAGCAAGTGACGGCAGAGCCAGAATTCAAACCTATGACTGTATGGTTCCTAAGCCTATGCTCTTTATACTTTCCTATGACTCAAATTTCCCAGTTTACTTATTTACTTTTGTATATACAGAAAGGATTCTTAAGTTGTATAAGTATATTTTTTCCTATTTAAAAGATTAAAAGTTTTAAGAAGCTGGAGACAAGTTATTGTGCCTATGTATTCACTCTATACAGTCCCAGTAGAGTGTAAAATTGGTACTTAATCTGTGCTTTCTTAGAGTAGTGAAAAAATTATTAATCATACAAAGAGAATCTTAGTGTTGTATTATGATTTCTGAAAACCTATCCTTACTCATATCCATAGAATAAATTTTTAATAATGTAATAATTAGGTTATGTGAATAATCTGTGATGTCTTAATAAAGAATAAATTAAAGATAAAAATACATTTTGCTTTCCATAGATAAACTTGAAAACTACTTAAGTACAGAGGAATAGTAATCTTTTAGAAAAGGAACTTTAAAATAGCTAATTACCTTCTTTGCAAAGACCAAAATCAGCGATTTTCACAAAGCCCTCTGTATCTAGCAATAAATTATCCAATTTCAAATCTCTGTTCAGGATAAAAAAAAAAAAAATCAATAAAATCAGTAGATAATGTAGTAAAAAAATCATTTCAATAGTTTCGCTTCACTAAAATTGAGTTTTTCCAGTTACAATTTGAGATTCAAAAACTATATTGCAAGTGTTCGTTTTTGTTCCTTTTGGCAAGTTTTTTTAAAGTACATAATAGAGTTTCTGAATGATTTTTCCTCTGTTATATAGAAAGGGAAGAATGTATTTAAAAAAGGAATAGTTTATATATTTATGCAGTTTAAAGCATGTAAGGAATTCAAGTATATTTAACACAGGTTTTATTAATTTGTTATTGAAGATAATCTGATTTGGACTAAGTTTCTGAAGTTTGCCTACACACCATCCATAGGGAAGATGTGTTAAATTAATGATAAAATAAGGCATCAGGTGGTAGGTTTAACCTTCTAAGAGAAAAATTCAAAGTAATAAGAAAGCTATTTATCCATACTAATTGGTTACAAATAAAGTTAAATTTTTTTTATCCTTGTAAACTTTACCTTGGAAATATTGTTAGAAGTTTGAATAAGCTGGTATTTATAGTCTCTTAATTCTGACTGACTCCCCCGTTTGTCTGGGCTAGAGCAGTGCTATTCGAAGTACCACTCAGACTAGCTACTGGGCTGTAACTATTTGTTACTGATCTGCAATTTGATAAGGAGCTCATGCCAGTACATAAATCAGCTATGTCACCAAGTACACTGTTTACCTGACTGTAAGTCTTAAATGAAGGAAGCAGGCTGATGATGTTTTATACTCTGACACAAATTAATAACCATGCATAAATTTTGAGTAGTACTGGTCTACAGGAGTTTTCTGTAGTGAGTCAGATGAATATAAAATATTCACCAAGATAAATATTGTTCATAAATTATCACATGCCAACTTATAATTTGACTGCTCTAATTAGGTAATGAGCAAAGGATCAGGAACAAAGAGGTTTATCATTTGATTATTGTGTTAACCATGTCTTTCAGAATAGGAGTTTAAACTTCTTTAGAAATCACTGATCATATGAAAATATGGTTAAACAAAAAATATCCCTTTTAATTATCTTTGATTCTAATACACACTAACGTAAGCCATTAGGAAGTATCAAAAGCTTACTTACCTATAAACAATTTTGTGTTCGTGTAAATACTGCAAACCAAGAACTACACATGCAGCGTAAAATCTAAAGAAATAAATAAAAATAAGTTTAATAAATTTCACCACTCTTGTATCCCAGTTTACAGTTTTCTTCTTCAAAAGCAGAATCCTATAGTTAACTAATTTCACAAATATTAAGACATGCTAAATATTGGGGTAACATTTAAAAAATAAGAGAAATACAGTGGAAGCCATTAACTTAGCCTGTTGGAGCCAATGAAGTCTTTAGAGCAGACATTTCATCTGGTTCTGTAGGTGTATTACAATATGCCATAAGGGCAAAAGGACAGCATGAAAGGTAAAACTTCTGTGGGGGTAATATAGGGCATTCCCCTTAGAGGGAAAGAATAGAAGTGTAAAAGGTGTAACATGTGTTTGTTGTGGCTGAAGTAAAGGATAGGGAGGAAGTAGTAGGAGATGAGGCTAAAAAGACAGCCTCATTCTTCACAATGGTCAAGTTGTAAAGAACCCTGAATATCATATTATGGATACTGAAATTTCCTCTCTTAGGGATAGAGAATCAAACCACTTAAATCAGGGCAGAATGATCAGATTCATGTTAGATTTTTCTGGTAGTAGTGTGAAAGCTGGAGTAGAAGTAGCTAAATATCCAGAGGAAAACGGACAGATAAAGATATTATGACAGTACAGACAGTACATATGAAAGATCATGGGAACCTCCAAAGCAGACAGAGGCAACAAAGAGAGTAAGAGATGGATTCAAGAGAAACTTCCAAACGATCATGACAGGATTTGGGGTCTCGTCAGCTGTAGAGGGTGGAGAGGGAAAAACTAAAGATGACTCTCAAGATCTCCTTCCGTAATGAATAGGTAAAGAAGTAGAGAAAGCCAGAGTTTTGTGGGGAAAACAAGGTTGGCTTTAGACATGCTGACTTTGAATTGCTTTGGGTAAGGTGATGAGGCCTATACATTGGATAGATGTGTTTGGATGTTAGGAAAACCTAAGCCCAGCTAGAATATTAACTTTTGAGGACAGAACCATGTTTGTTTTTTTCAGTGTTATTTTAAGTGCTTAGCATAATGCCTGATACAAGGTAGGCAATAAATGAATGAATTTAAAAATGCAGATCTGTCTTCAGCATGGAACAGCCTAAAAGGAGACACTCAGAAGAACCAGTTCTTAATTATTTAAGTAACACATAGATATTTTCTATATAAAGTACATATAATATCCCTGCCTCAAAGCATAGTCTTTCATTCATTCATCTATTCATCTCACCCTATGTCACTGTCATCCAGAGACAACTACTCTTGTCAGTTTGGTGATTGTTCTTCAAAATTTTAGAATGTGCTTATATACTTTAATTATGTAATTACATATAATTATATAATAGTATCTTATGCATGTAGATAATATAGCTATGTTTTGTATTTATTTATTTTTATGAAAACAGGACCATAGTTTGGGATAATTTTTAAATGCAACTACCTAGAAGTATTTGATTTGTATTTATTTGATTATATAGTAGATAATAGATAATTACTTATCAGAAGTTTAAAAGATTTAGCTGAAGTCCATTAAGACAAATGTAATTCAAAATTGCTTATGGTGTTTGTATTTATACTTAAGTTTTTAGCAAACTTATTTTGGTGGCAAAACAACTCTAATAATTATAAAAATATCTTATTTCTCTTTTGTTACATTCTTCATACAAGACTGCCCTAATGATACTCAACAAATAATGGGTAGGTATACTGTTTAAAATATTTCACTGAATGTTTACTATGTGTCAGGTACTGTGTTAGATATTTTTATCTGTTAGTTTATTTAATCTTCAACCTTTTAAGATAAATATTTTATAGAAGTAGAAAATGAAGTTCTCAGAAAGAGGAGCTAGTCTATCTAAAGTCACATAGCTAGAACACAGCAAAGACAGAAATCAAGTTAATTTTGATTCCATAGTCTTAGTCAATAAAAATTCACTGCCTGCCCAGTATGTGCCAGCCACCTTTCCAGGTGTTCCACTAGTACACAAAATAGACATGGTCCTCCTTCCTCTCTTTTAGTGAGGGAGACAGACAACAGAAATGTAAAAAATAAGTAAATAAGATGATTCCAGGTAGAAATAAAGTGCTATGGAGAAAATAAAATAGAAAATAGAATAGAGTGACCTAATTCAGACATTAGTGATGTAGTGGTATTAGATAAGGTTTCCAGGGAAGGACCAGCCAAGAAATGACAGTTGAGGTGAGACCTGAGTGAGTAGAATGAGGTACTACAGATCTTAAGTATTGCAAGGTAGCATTTTATTCTTGAATATCACTGGGCTTAGTTGTTTGTATGTGATTTGTATTCTCAGCAAAAATACAAGATCCTTAAGGCACACCTGGATTATATATTTCTTTAAAAAAAAAAGAGGGGGGTGGGGACAATAACAAAACAAAAAGAAATTCCCATGGTAGCACAGGGCTAGGTACAGTCTATATGCTTCGGTTTTTTTTTTCTTTTGGTATCACTAATATACAATTACATGAGCAACATAGTGGTTACTACATTCCCCCCATTATCAAGTACCCCCCACATACCCCATTACAGTCACTGCCCATCAGCATCGTAAGATGCTATAGAATCACTACTGGTCTTCTCTGTATATACTGGCTTCCCCATGCCCCCTCCCCTATATTATATGTGCTAATTGTAATGCCTCTCCCCCACCCCCCTTATCCCTCCCTTCCCACCCATCCTCCCCAGTCCCTTTCCCTTTGGTAACTGTTAGGCCATTCTTGGGTTCTGTGATTCTGCTGCTGCTGTGTTCCTTCAGTTTTTTCTTTGTTCTTATCCTCCACAGATGGGTGAAATCGTTTGATACTTGTCTTTTTCCATCTGGCTTATTTCACTAAGCATAAGACCCTCTAGCTTCATCCATGTTGTTGTAAATGGTAGGATTTGTTTTTTTCTTATGTATATGCCCTGTTTTTAATTTTTAAATACTAATTTTTTAAAATTTTGGGAATTAATTATTAGCAGCTTTCAACTACTTTTTGGCTTCTGTCTCCTTTTCTCCTTTCTGAAATCTTCATTATCCATAAAAACTAAACTTCTATTTCTTCATATGAAACTTGAAGGTATGACAGTACTGCAACATCTGTTCTGCATATCTCTAATGGTTATGAGGAAAAAAAAAATTAAGGAGTGAAAATGAAAATGCTACACGAGTATCAGTTGTTAGAACACAGACAAGTGATGAAAATTCAAGAATAAACTCAATAAAGGTTTATTATTGGTTTATGACTTTTATGATTTGGGATATGTTTTGGAAGTAGAATTGATCAGGTTGCTAATAATTTGGATGTTATATGTGAGGGAAAAGGAGGATGAAGAATGACTCTCTGTGTTTTAGCTTGAACAATCAGTAGATGGTGCTGCCATTTAATAAGATGGAGAAGACTGCCAGGCCTGCGGAGTGGTGAGTGATGCTGAGGGAAAAACTAGACAAATCAGAAGTTCATTTTGAAAAGTTACTAGTCATACAAAGGCAAAAGTCAAGTTGGTGGCTGACTGATTAGAGTTAGAAGTTCAGGGAAGTGGTCAGGGCTAGAGATAAAAATTTAGTGCATACTAGCATGTATAGTAGTATAGCTGTTAGGAGCACTTTCCTAGGTTTAAATCCTGGTTTTACCACCTAACTGCTATAAAACTGGGACAGCAATAGGGGGAAAAAAACAAACAAAAAATATATATATACATATACACATGTATATTTGATTTCAACTGTTTTCTATTATTTATTTTTAGGCATCTGAATAAGCAAAATGTTCATATAATACTGAATTTGAAAACTACAAAAAAGTTTCTAGTGAAAAGTTGGCTCTCTACTCCTTTCACTGCAAGCAATATGTATACCAGTTTCTTCTATATTATTTCAGAGATAGTAAAAGTACAGGCAAGAAAATACCTAATATTCTTCTAAATTATCCTTTAAAATGTAAATATATCATGCAAACATATTAGACTTTTCTACACTTTCTTTTTTCATTTAATAATGTAGTTTGAGCATCAGTATTCAAGGCCACAGTCCCAGATAGCATTCCCTAGGAAGAAAATATAATAGATAAAAAGAAGATATTTTACTAAAATGAATATGTGTATCTACACTATCAAGTATGATTTAGAACAATTCATGAAATTTTCAATATGGATGACAGAGTAAACTAGATATATTTATATATGACAAAAGGTGAGAACAGAGTTCTAATACTCTTTGCAGAGATCTATTTTTCCATTTAGAAAATAAAAATCTAAAATTCAAGAGTTTTTTCCCTTTCCAAAAAGAAATCAGTCATGGAAAAAACTTGGAGAAATGTCAAACCACTCACACGGCTCTTGGTTCAGAAAAGACATCAGTATGAATGTGCATCATCAGGTCTCCACCAGCAGCATATTCCATTACAAAGCAAACATGCTCTCTGGTCTGGAAACATGCAAAGAGGTTCACCAAAAAAGGATGTCTGACACTATTCACAGTTTCAAAAATTCTTTTTTCACACATCAGGCTGTAAGAGAAAACAAACAGAAATAGGCTTTTTTTTTAAAAAAAGGTCTAATTGGAAATAACATTCTTTAAAAATTTATAAACTCTAAAATAAGCATTCTTAAATATTTTAATTTTTAAACCATAAAATGTGTTTTAGATTTGCTAAAATTCTTTGAAAAATTTGGTCTACTAGATATGTATAACTTTAATTACAACATATTAGTGAAAACTAAAATATAATTAGCATGATATAAAGATTATGGAGGTCACTTTGACAGTATCATAGTAGCAAACACATATAACTAGTTAATAAAAAAGGTTTGGTTAGGAGTGAACCATGAAAATTTATCAGCAATTGGTTAGAGAATTTAGCAACCTAAAGCATAATTTAAAAAATATAAAGTTTATGATGTAAGTAATTTCAAGGGCAGTATTAATAATTCATAAGCTATAGTATTCAAATAATTTTTCATAAAACATACTAAGTTATGCTGTATAAAATTTTAATTTAGAGGCTGACTGGATAATGAGGGTATTTGGAGAATTCTGTAACATGCTTCAAGGAAGCTCCTTGAGAATGATAAAATTTCTCTGTAAAATCTAGAACAATCACAGGTTTTCTCTGTAGGAACTCTTAAAAGCTGCTAAAAAGAACACTCAAACTTTCTGACTCTAGAGCATTAATTTTTCCTAAATAGCAAAAAAATACTTAATAATTCAACCTGACTTAAAAGTCATAGTAGAAGAAAGCCAGGTCAAGTATTATTCAAATACAATTTGGAATTAACTTATTTTAAGCACCTGATCAAAATAAAGATACCAATAGACATATTAATAATTAGATATTTATGTTTCTAATACAAAATAGACACATGTTGTTTTTGTAACTGAACCAAAAATTGATGTTATTTAAATGCATTTATAATGATGTGTTTATTTTTAAATTAAAAAAATTGCTTAGATTTTTATTGTTATTGTTGTTGATTTCAAAATGCCAAACTAAAATCCTGATGTTAGATGGAGGAAGACTCATTCTCCTTTCTTTGGAATCTCTTAAGAAAGAGTTAATTTTAAAAGGATAATTTTAAAGCTAAAGTATTTATTTGGGTATCCAGATTACATTGCTATAATTTGAAAAAAAAAATTGAATTTTGAAAGCATCTAAATATACCTGTTGTGCAGAAGGAGCATAGAATTTTTAATGCTATGTTAATAGAACTGTTTTCTGGATTATAAACTAAAACACCTGTTCACAACACTAAACTATGTTTTCTACCTTTATCTTGTATCTACCTACCACTTCAGCATTTTATTAAAAATAATAATAATAAAGAGAGAAATGTGGTATCCACATATAAATCAAGTATAAAAACCAAATGAGTATTCATATTTGAACTGACTGTTTATAGTTCATAATGCATGAGCAAAACCGAAAGTTTCTGTGATGACTGCCCTTGTACTGTTCACTATGTAACTTATTCATTATGTAAGAATTTGTTCTACATGTAAAAACTTGTTTGTTATGCCTCAGAAGATTGGAGACTGACAAAAATTAGGCTTGGGGTGGAATAATGATTGTGCATTGAGCATTGACTCCCCTATACAGAATTTTATTGTCGTTAACAACCATTTGATCAATAAATATGAGAGATGCCCTCACAAAAAAAAAAAAAAAGGACAGACTTCCAATGGTAAAATAAATTAGTAACCGGGATGTAAGGTATAGCATAAGGAATATAGTCAGGATATTGTAACAGCCTGGTAGGGTGATAGCTGGAACCTAGAATTATGTATATAAATGTTCTACCACTGTGTTGTACACTTGAAACTCATGTAATGTAATACTGTGTGTCAACTACCCTTCAATAAAAAATAATTATTAAAAAAAAAAACAAAAAAACAAAAAAAACACCTGTTCAGTTTTAAATACTGACATTAAATCCAACTATTATGAAATAGTGTATAAACTCCATTTAGTATGTTCACATTCTAGATGAATTCTTTCCCTCTGATTTCACAATGTGTATAATTTTATTCATATTAAGAAACAGAAACTCCTACTGTAATTGATTGTAAAGCTTTAGGCTTATGTTTACATACATTTGGCAAATTTCTAAATGTTACTACAAATTAAGTCATTATTAGAAATAAATTAACAGAAGATTAAAAAGAAAGTTAATAGCTTTGATTTTCATCACCATTTAAATTTATTGGAAAATAAGGCCCAATTGGGCAAGATCTGTAAAATGGATTCTAAAACAACTCATTTATAGGTCAATCTAAATTTTGGGTAATGTAGAGAAAACATTCAGATGAAATTTAAGAAAATGATAAAATGTTTTGGGCTTAAATAGATGACAAATACAGTCTCTTCATTGTCTATGGTTTATATTTATGGGTTAATTCCTAATTTACTATCGGGGAACTCTCAAATGGGTATGAGGTTAGGCCAGTGTTGCACACATAAGTGGTGTACAAGATTGAGAATTACTAGTCAGAAAGCCTCTTAACATTTTCCTCTAAATTGTCATTCCCCATATTCCCAAGTATCTTCCATGTGCTAAAGAATAGCACAAATCCAATCTCCTTTACAAGGCCTGACCTGAATCCATCAGTACACCATGATGTTCTTCCTATGAGCTGCTTTGGTCTGTATTGTTTATTTTAAACTCAAACATATCTAAACTTTTTCATTTACATAACTAATGTATATATGTCTTACCTCCCTAACTGACTAGTTTTATCCTTTTTTTTTTTGCATTTCCTTCAGAATCGGTACATTATTAGAAATGCCAGAGACTTAAAAAACTTGTATAAGTAGTTATTTTGGTCAGTGGAAAACAACATCATTAATAAGGCTAAGATCTTAGGATTGGTTAGCTGTGCTTCTGTTATGCAACTGCAAAAATATACTTCCAACCATATTCTGTTGTCTCAAACTATGAATTGGCAAGAAAAGGATGCTGAATAAGGAGGCATTACAGTAGCATAAGTTTAACATTCTTACTTGGGAGTGGGGGTAGGATGGGACTTAGAATGTTCTAATGGTAGGTGGAGAATGTGGTCCTTGTACATGAATGATATTACTTTGGGGTTAGTCCATTATTTGTGCTCGTTTAAAAAAGAGGTTGATTTGATATACAAATATGAAACACCAAAGAAACCTGGTCCAGAGTAAAATTATTAATACTCCCGAGAAAGATTTAAATGATATGGACCTCGTGACTCTTCCTGAAAAAGAGGTTGATTTGAAATTTTCTATGATCTATTAAAGGGGAAGTTCTCTAAGTAAAATAATAAAATCCAGACTAGAGAAAGAAAATTTGGAGGGGAAAACTCATTAAGAACTACCAAGTATTTTAGAAACATCTATTTTAAAAAATCACTAATATGCACTAATGCCAAATTCTAAGGGTCTATTAAAAGGAAGAGGTACGCAGTGAATATAAAGGATCTGCCTGGTTATAATTAGTTTAACCTGAGTTTCTACTATTCAGACTTGCAAGCAATAAACATATGTAATATTTTTAAATGTTGATTTTTTTATTTTTCAAATTAACTTTTTCTTGCCTTCCTCTAATTGTTCTTTTTTTGCTGCCTTCCTTGAATTTCTCTAAGAATGAGTTTTATACCTCACTCTGAATTTTTCATTCCTTTGTTGTTTTTGTGCCAGTTCTACCAGAGATTATTTTATTTCCATGTTACTGATTATTGATTTATAACTGATGTCAAATAAGGATCACTCATCAATTTTTCACCTAGATTAACTTTCAGCAGGGGTGATGGTCTAGGTTCTGCCTAAAGCTTCATTCTTAGATCTGGACATTCTTCTTTACTAGTAATATTAATATTATTCTGCCTAGATTTGATTAAAAAGTGCCTTTCCACAGAGTCTTGGCTCAAAGTAGTACAATGTAGCAGAAATCTATTTAAACTATCAAGATTAACAGAGGTAGTACCAATTTCCTATTATTTTAGGAAACAAATGTATTTACCATTCATGAATCTGGAATAAGCAAACACTATTCCAGGAGAGAAAAACATCTGACCTTATTATTATTGCAATTATAAACAGACTGACAGTGCAACTAAAGCCAACTACTTCTGTAATATAAAAATTTAATTCAAAGCAGATGATATCATTTCAGAATATTCCGTAAGTTTTCAGCAATACCCTCTCTGAGTAGGTATAGGTAACAAGAAGTTTATTTTGATGTAATTGAGGACTATAAGAAATAGGTAAAAAAATAAATAGCAAATCCAAAAGGAAAAGGATTTATTTTTCCTTTTCTTACACAAAAGAAATCTTCATCTTTTGAGATCTATCTTAATTCCAAAAATTTCTCATAAGATGGAAAAAATATTAAAAGTAGCAATTTGGTATAGCTATATGGCACTTAACACAATTTAGTAGGCAAGTATTATCAAAAAATATATTTTTAAATATGTGGGTTAACGAAGCTCAAAGATGTTCAGTGAATTTGCCTTGGGGTCAAGTCATTACTTAAGACAGAATAATCAGGACTAGAGAAGTCAGTCTTCTCACTTATAGTCCCAGGCTCTTTTCATTATACAGAGCTGTATTTCACAAATATCAATTGATGCTTCCTAGTAGTTTAAGAGAAACACTACTTCTGGATTATTGTATGAAAGTCTCTTTCTGTAATAAATATGCCATTTGTTATGCAATAATTTCTGTATATATTCACTCAAGTTAAAACAGCATATTTAAAGCACATTCTCTAACCCAATCACAGTATTATCCCCAAAGTCCTTACATTTTAATAATTGTATATAAAGGTGTCTTACCTTTTACATTTATTAAAGTGTATTTACATTTATTAAACCCAGAAAGGTAAGACGCAATGGTTAAAAAATTACATTTAAGAAAAACGGAGGAAAAAAAACAGAGGTGCGTTTTTTTTAAAAAGCAGAATATATTAACCATTCAGTTAATTGCAGATGATCTGTAAATGATGATGATTTACTTCCTAAGATGAATGGGAAACAGCCTCCCCAACTAGTAATAGCTCTTACTCCATATAAACAATTTTAACATCTCTAAGTACAAAAAGCCTAGTAGAATTAGTTTAAACATTTCATCATCTTTCCTTGGTATCCACTAACCAGTAAATTATCATAAGAGGAAGGAGTTGGCTAGGAAAAAACCCAATATTTAATTAATGCTTACCTTATGTCAAGTATAGATATATTTAGTTTCTTCACATATTATGAAAATAGGAAGTTTTGCTGTTGCAAAATATACATCAATTTTTATGACATTAAGTTCAACTACAGAAAAATAAACAATTTCATTTTTAAAAAACTAACCTGTCTACTTCATCTCGGGCCACAATGTCTCCTTTCTTTAATGCTTTTATAGCAAACATCTCATTTGTGTGTTTATATTCAGCCAAAAGCACCTGAAATAAGATTAAAATGATTATTTCCCATTTGTTATTACTTTTGTAGATATTCCAAAAAAAATTTTAAAGATTACCTTTCCAAAATGACCTCTGCCCAAGACAGCACAGCACCTGAAGTCTTGTAGATTAAACTGAAACATTTGTTGAGATCTGAAAACAGTGATGCCAATTAAAAATTACACAAAACTATGGGAACAAATACGTAGTAACAAATACATATGTGTTCTTTACCTGCTATCCTCAAGTTCTCGAATACCACTATATTCTAGGCTTGACTGAGGAATATCAGGTTCATACTCAGATTGAGATTTTGGAAGTATACTATTTCTGTCATTCTCAATATCAAAAACAATTTCTGAATCCTATAAAATATTAAATAATCATTAAATCATAAAAACAGTCAGAAAACTATTTGGTAAGGATAAAGTCAAAGAAAGGATAAAGTTAAAAGTCAATATATATTAGTGAGAAAAGTAAAATTCAGATGCTGAATATTCATTCTCATGGTTATTAATTTTGTATAACACATCTAAAAAATGTGAAGAACTTAACATATTATTGTCATCTTCAATGCATACTCAGAAATCATACTAAACACATTAGAAGATAAGAGTGTTTCAAGCAATATGTCATCTAGTTATTAAGTGTGCTCCTATGCTTCTTCTAACTTAAGCATCCTAGTCTGTAATGGCCTGTGTGCCCAGAGACTTTTGTTTTACTCATTAGAAACATAAAAACAGTTCACACAGGCAGTTTTTAATTAACTGAAATGTACACCTCATTCATTATGATTCTTTTTATTGGTGATTCATTTGGTGAAAAGGAATCATACAAGGTTTAAAATTCCTTGCCTGCCCTGGTGTATCCAAATCTCTGAATTCAGCAGATTCATCTATTTCTCCAAGGGAAGAATCACGTGGTGGGGCTGGAGGAGGTTCAGGTTCAAGATCGAAGTCCAATTTGGTTACTGTAGAATCACTTATAGAGAAGATATAGTAATTCACCAAAAACACTAATCAAAAGTATGTATTTTAAATGGCTTTAAAAATAAAAGCAAACAATTTCACTTTTTTAAAAGTAAGCAGAACACCAATTTCAAAATAGTATTTGGAGAAAATGAGACTTTTAATAATAGAACCACTGTGATCAGTATGCACAAATGTCACAATAATTATTTTATAAAGGTGATGCTTACAAATCTTAAGACACATACCTAGCTGGAGATGCTAGTTCAGGGATGCGTACATCAACCACTGGCACTGTAGCAGGCACAGGAGCTTGAGGGCTGAAGGTACCAGAATGATTTACTGTAGGAATAGCTCTTCTCACCAGCCTTCCCCAAGTGGCAATGTTAATATTCATTTGAGGAGCTCTGAGAAATGTTTTGCCTGTGGATATTGTGAATAAAGAAAATAGATCAAGTAATTTTTTAATACATTACCAAAAGCTGTAATTTAAAAATTCATATTCATCAGTTTATAATTTATGAAAACAAATAAAATTTGTCACTTAAAAAAATAGTTCTTAACTATTTGTTATTAAAGGCTAGTGCAAAATAGCAAAAATAGTTTAAAAATAAATAGGTAGAAATTGTTCTTTAAGTCTAATAGTGTTATGTGGTTAAGGTTTAAAAATGAATTATTATCTTGTAGAGATGCTAACTACACTATATGGATCAATCAATACAATATCTTGGTTTGCTTCAAACAATCTGAGGCAGTAGTGAGAGTATGGCATTAGATGAAACAAAACTGGCTATGAGTTGACTATTGTTGAAGCTGAGTGATGGTGCACTGCACTAGTCCCCCTACTTATGGATATGTTTCAAATGTTCTTTAATAAAAAGTTAAGAATAAATGAACAAGTAAGGAAAACAAAAAATAAAGATAGGTATCAGTTTTTAAATGGTATGTAGGTTTTCTGTGTTTAAGAAAATAACAGTTTGACTTCTTAATAAGTACCTTGTTGTTTTGAAAAAATTTTCTTTTGTCTTTGGAGTTTTGGTCTTCTTTCTATAACTGGATTAAAAAAGGTAACCTGCAGTTAAGAAAATTAAAATAAACATGAATATAGCATAGGATTTATGGTCATGAAATTCACTGAACTTCTCAGTTTTGAAAACTTGAGAATCTTAAATATAATTTAGTTCAATCCACTCATTTTCTAGATGAGAAAACAGACCTAGAGAAGATAAATAAGTTTTCTAAAGGTAATATATCTGTTTGGTGGCAGAGTTGAACCAAGATTAAGTTGTCCGTCATTCAGTCTAGTACTGTTTCCACTTCTACATCACGATGCCTGCATATATAGTTTCAACTGTAGTTATGCACATTTAATGAAATACATTTATTACCTCTGCAAACAAAGTACCCTGTGGTTCCAAATAGAGACACATGCCATGCCGTTGGTTGTCTAAAAAATCTTCTAACCTCAGAAATTTTACAGCACACAGAGATCGCCAATCACGCCAATAAACTGAAATTTCCAGTTCACGTGACTAGGATAATTAAAAAAAAAAAGAAAAAGAAAACAGAGAAGACATTATTGGACACACACTTGAATAAAATATCACAAAAAATATAAAATACGAATAAACAAAAATCACATATACAATGGTGGTGCTATTTTAAAGAACTCTATGTAATGTTTATTATATTATTACTTTAACAAACAAAGGAGTAAATTTATATTCTGATATCCTCCAGCCAAGATTTTCCTTTCATATAAAGAACACAAATGGCAACAATCAACACTGATAAATGACACAAACTGTCTAATCTCACAGCTTCAATTTTTTGGATTTTCCTCCTACACTTAGTATCACTTGCTGTGCTACTGCTGACAGACCTCAGTGCCTGCCTCACAACCGATTTCAAACCTAATTTCCTTGCCCCAGCAAAGGTCTGCAAATAGCATTTACCTCACACACAGTGTGGCACACACTGTGCTAATAATAAGCACTTTAAGAATATAAGGTTATTTAATCTTTCAAAAGAATACCACTGGGTAATATGACCACTGATGACAGGGGCCTGCATAGGTTGGGAGCAACAGAGAAATGAAGACCTAGTTTTACAGAGAGAAGTTTATTTATTGTAACACCCTGACACCCCAAAAAAGGCATATGAGCAAGAACTTGAATGTACAAAACCCAGCGACAAGTATGTCATATTCATGAGGGAATACAATGTAGTCATTAAAAATAATGCTCATGTGGAAAACATATTTAAGGTTTTAACAATCAATTATTAAATGTATTTATAGTTTATTAAATGTATTTTATAGTTTGTAGGTTGGGGGTCAAGCCATAAACTGATTTGTACATAAATGTTATAATCTACAAATACATTTTAATTATAAAGCATAAGATTTCTCCACTATTTTGTTTTTCAGGATTTTGCAGACCATCTACAAAAATAGATAAATGTTCCCCCCCTTACGCTCAACAAGGTAATAAGTCACTTCTTTTATATAACAACGTTCAATTTATTAATTCATGTATTTATTTATTAGGCAAGCTCCTAATACACATAAAAGAAAATCTTGACTTTTTAATAAAACTAGTTGATGCAAATGAATACAGAAAACACTTTTAAGAGACAGAACATGAAAAAAAATGAGTCAAGATACAACATGCCGCAAGGCCTCACAGCCAATCAAGAAAAGGACTAGAAAAACGGATCTATGGCAGTGAGTCTATGAGCCTAAGGCCCCTTACCTTTCTTCTCTCTGATACATAATTACTTGGGAGAGAATACTTGTCATGAAAGGGAAATAGGAGTAGAACTATTTTAGGATCACATAGAAGGCATAGGTATTAATGCTGTAATATTCTATTACAGTTAAAAGTTTAAGTATTTTGAAAACAGTTATTTTGGGAAATAAACAATGAACGAATGAACCAGGGACTGGTAATTTAGACTACACTGTTTCAGACTATAGGAGGAGAAGTCTACTTTCTCTTATCTTATCCTACTATATCAGGAAGGAAGACTTCTTTTGGACAGGAAGACGGAAAAGGCATAGAATATGGAGATGGAATTGGTCCTAGTTAAAAGTTCTTATACTCCACACTGCTAAAAAAGTAAGATAATATTTCTCTGGATGAGAAGACGTCCAATCACCTCATTTGAATTTATTCTAGGCACTGTGGTAAATGTCACATGTTGACTAATTTCTCTTCCCTCTGTCTCTGTATTCCATGCTTCAAACCGAAATATGTTAGAAAGATCTGAGATATGGAATGGAAAGTCATCTCAAAGCTAGCTTTCCTGGAGTTCTACACATTGAGGTTTTAAGCATAAGGCTTTTCACTTTTTGTTACTTTGTGTTTTCCCTGTCAATCTCTCCATAATTTAAGGGAGAGGGTAGCTATGATCTATAGCAGATTAAGATATTTTATGTCAGTACTCATACCACTATTTCATGGAACCCCATTAATCCCTTATGTCCAGTGTGATTTGGATAGGAAGAGCAGTGATATAGCATCTGAAAAGCAAAGTACCTTCTATACAATGGGATGTCACTAATGTTTATTGAATTTAGACTGCAAGTGCTAGTAATTTTCCAGATGAAGCAGGTCTGCTCTATAAAACAAGGACATGCTTGTAGGTAATATCAAACTCTAAGAGCAACAAAATTCTAGGTAGAGTAAAATCATCACTAAAATAGCAAAAGCAGTATAATATGAACTAGGTACTGACTGGCAGTACTGGCAAACTGTTCCAACTTCTGCCTCATTTTTGTCTTATTATGAATTTGCACATAAGATCAAAGAGAAAACAAAATTCTGTTTTATATAGACCTAAGGAATTCTGTATGGTTTGCCTGAAGTCTCTGTGAGGCCTGCAAGTAAAGAGAAAAAGATGAGACATTGAATCAGTACTACATATAGGAAAGGAAGGAGAGCAAGGACTTAAAATACGTGTTGCAATTTAAAAAAAACACAGTACACATCTATCATAAAAAGAACTGAAGCACAAGGAAGACTGAGGTTCCCAAACTGTTCAGGAAGAACTCTGAGGCAATGGAAGATTTTTTAATTTTTCAAAGGAAACGCAGTAACAGCCATACCACAAGAAATACTAGCTCATGATAAATTCATAGTTTCAACATTAGAATGTACCACATTCCTTTTGACAACATCATATCTTTGCTAACCTGGTTTTCAACTGTTGATTCTTCCACATGAAAAAAACGTGGAAAAGGAGTTAAGGGTACAGTATCCAATCTGATTCCAAGCTTTGAGAAATTATAGAGTATTCAATAGGTAGACATATCCCATTATTAAGTAACTGGTTCCATAAGAATCAAATAAAAATATTCCCTTTTCTTTCAATGGCTTTTTTTCTCAAAAAGTACCGATTTATTAGGATGTAAGTACTAAATTATTAACTACACTTTTTAAAGTGAGGTGTAACAGACAATTTAAAATATTTGAAGTACACACAGTGATGATTTGATGTACATAGTGAAGGGACTCCTCCCATCTAATACACATGCCCATCATCTCATATTTTATATAGAATATGTTTGGTGAAAATACATTAAGTTTTATTTTCAGCAAATTTTACTTATATAAATTATCAACTATAGTTACCATGTCATACATGTGATGCTCAGATCTTATTTATCTTATACCTGAAAGTTTGTACCTTTTCATCAATCTTTCCCTATTTCCCTCACTCCCCCACAGCTAGCAACCACTTTTCTACTCCTGTTTCTATGTGTTTGACTTTCTTCCTTTTTTTTTTAAAGATTCTTTATATAAGTGATAGCATTCAGTATTTGTCTTTTTCTGCCTGGCTAATTTCACTTGACACAATGTCCTCAAGGTCCATCTATGTTGTTGCAAATGGCAGGATTTCCTTTCCTTCTTTCTCATGGTTGGATAATTTTCCATTGTGTGTGTTTGTGTATGTGTGTGTATGGTATATGTATACACATTACTCATCCATTCACCCATTCATCAACAGACACAATGGCCGTATGTTGCAATGAGCAGCAGAGTACAGATATTCCTTCAATATTGTTTTCAAACAACTTCTTTTGAATATATACTCAGGAGTGGGCTTGCCATGTCATATGATAGTTCCATTTTTAATTTTTTAAGAAACCTCCATACTGTTTTCTATAATGGCTGTAAACACTTTACATTCCTACCAATAGTGAACAAATGTTCCTCTTAGTCACATCTTCTTCAATACTTGTTATCTCTTGTCTTCTTGATGACAGACATTCTAACAGGTGTGAAGTTGTGTCTCACTATGGTTTTGATTTACATTTCTCTGATGATTAGTGATACAGAGCTCCTTCATGTACCTGTTGGCCATTTGGATGTCTTCTTGAGAAAAATGTCTATTCAGTTTCTCTGCCCATTTTTAAATCAAATTGTTTTGTCTCTTTGAGTGGTGTGAGATCCTTATTTTTTTGATATTAACCCCTTATCAGATATATGATTGTTAATGTTTTCTCCCATCTTTAAATTGCCTTTTCATTTTGTTGATGTTTAGTTAGTAATTAGTTCTTAATAAATGGCACAATTGTGTATTTCTTTTGGCCTAGAGACACAATATAAAAAAACATTAATGGGACAATAAAGATGCTGTGAACTGAGTTTGGGAATCTTGGAGAGACAAAAATGAGAACTAGGCTCCAATGCTGGAAAGAAAGGGCAAGAAGCAAACTTGCTGCAGCCACTAACAGAGAAAAAATTAAAACATGGAAAATTCAAAAGCCAATTAAAGGTGATATTTTGTAAAGGTCCACATGGCAGATGTCACATTAATTGGTCTTCTATTTATTAATTGATATTTTATGGACTTCTGAGGACAATGTAGGCTTGGGAAACATCAATTAGGATCCCAGCAGCAAACATACTACGCCCTCAAAGAGCCTGAGTTCTAAAAATTGGCTATTTATGGAGGCATGATTAAAGTTAAGGAATCAACAAGGATGGGAGCACCTGAGGATGACCCAACAGTAGAAATCCATTACCTTCCCGAGCCCGAACCAGCAAGAGGCAATAGTTTCCAGAATCCAATGAGAACTGGATATTGGAAAATGGACTTTCCAATTGGAGCTGTGGCAATAGATGAACACTGCTGTGAAAACAGCAAAGGAGAGGAGAGAGGGAAGCAAACACACTGGCTTCCCTCTTCTCCTGCCCTTGTGTCTCCTAACAATGTCCTCCAATGTAAGTCAGAGGCCAGTGACTCAAGTCTACAGCTATCAGCCTGCAGGGGAAAAGAGCAGAACAGGGAAGGAAGGCCACTGGGTCCACAGGGAGCAAACAGAAAGCAAGCGCTTCAGGAAACAAATTTCTGTTTTCAGTTCAGTTCAGTGAAGATAATTCTCCAGCTGAACAAATGTGACAAGAAAGAGGGGCAACTCAGGATCTTTTGGGAAGATGAGAAATACAGAGAGAAGAGTAGGAGACTGAGACTGGAGAATATAGGCTGTGATCTCTGCTTGAAGTCAGCCTCCTATAGATGTGGGTGGCTCTGCTCCCTTCACAGGGAAAGAGGGAAGTAAAAAATTATGATAGAAACTATTTAAGTGCTGTGACAGTTACGTATACTGCTTCCTGTATCAATCATATATTCTATAAAAAGTTTCAAAGATTCCCTCTTATTCCAAACCTATTATAAACTTTTGTGCTTCTATGTCTTTACATATACAGTTCCTACTTCTAATCTGAGATTAGATTTCTCATCTACTCATAAGCCTCAGAGAAGAATATGATGTGTCATTTGACAGAATTTGGAAGCAGCAGAAGAGAGATAAAAAGGTTAAATAGTATTATACCTCAATTACAGGTTAAAAACAGCATCCGGGATTAAACAATATGTCAATGTCAGCTCATACAAAGAAGAAATTAAAGAGTCTTTGGTATTCTTATTCTATGACTTGTTTTATTATTAAGATGCTTCCCATTAAAAAGATGTTGTATGCATTTCTATCCTTTTATAGAAAAGAAAGCATCTTTTTTTACTGCCATAGTTTCTGTGAGGGATAATTTCCACCTTTCCCCTAAATATCTGGGTTTCTACTTAGACCCTCTTACTCATCCTCCAGAGTGAGTCAGTTGATAGAAGACTGGGAGAGAAACTAGACATCAATAATTCAGCCCATTCTTCCTCTTTTTCTTGAGAATCAGGTTTTTAAATAGAAGCATAGTTTGTCCTTCTCACACATGCCTTAAATTTTACACGGCTGAGGCCCACAATGATCTAAGGCACTAGGGTATAACCCCACTGTTATTGCATACCCAACCAATCTCAAATAGCTTATAGGTGACATTTTACTTTCCACTAGTCACACCTTTGTCTCTTAACCAGTTTAGAACTTGGGCAGAGAAAAGAAGCCCCCACATATAGATATTTCAATCACCTTTTTTTAGTGCCTCATGCTAAGACAGCCAAGGATGGCCATTTGACCAAATCTTATGTAATATGATAAACAGAGATCATAAAATGGATCTCAGATGAAATAAAGACAATTCAGAGAGAAGAAATCTTAAAACTGATGTCCTCAATAATGTAAGAAAGGATATGGTCCCCATGAGAGAAAAACAGCATATTAAAATAAAAAAAGAATGAGCTTTTACAAATTAAGAATGTTATCAAATATAAATTTCTCAATAAAAGACTTATAGGTGTCTGAGTATCCCAGAAAGTAGAACAAGAAGACAGACTGACAGAAGACAATATGCAAAAGAAAATTAGATGATCAGTCTAAGAGGATAAAATAGCAAGAAATACTGAAAATGAAAATAAGAGGAAATTATCATTTCTCAAATAAATAAGTCATTTCTCAGATCTGAAGCACTTTCAAAAGTGAAGGTGCCATAGATACTAACCATAAGAAGTGAAAACCACCTACACTAGGGTGTACCATTTTGAAATCTCAGAATCCCAGGGAAAAAAGATAAAAACCTTAAAAGCTTCAGAGAGAAAAAGTAGAGCACAAAGATTAAAAATCAGAAACAGATAACAATTTTCAATTGTAATACTGGAGCTAGAAAATAATTACATAATCTCTCAAAATTCTTAAGGAAAATAATGTCGAACCTAGAATTTTAGACTCCAAGTGGAACAGTAGCATAAATATTTTCAGAAATGCAAGATCTCTAAAGCTTTCATTCACCCTTTTCTGAGTCTGTAAATGGGGAATATGATCCACCAAAAATGAGAAGTAGAATAAGAAAGATGAAGGAGTAATCCAAGGCTCAAGTGATCCAACACAGAAGGATGGAATTCTCAGGATGATGGTGAAGGAGAGACTCAAGATGAAAGCTATAGCAGCCACTTATTTGGGAACAGAAAGATAAAAGGCTCCAGAAAGAATGGGGAGAGCGGGACACAAATGACTGTTGGTTTACGAGATATATTTACCTATGGAGTTGAGGATGAGTCCCTACAGAGAGTTTGGTTATAAACAATAGGCACTTAGAAAACTAAACAAAGCAAACAAAATAAATAAATAAATAATGAGGTATTTATTAGCCCAAAGGAATAAACAGTTACTAAAAAGAAAACAATCATAGTACAGAACACAGTTCATGTGTCAACAACATTTATATAGTCATAGTAGTATCAATGCTAAATGACAGACTTAACCTAATCATTTGGAAGAATAAGGATACAAATGTGAATGGTTTAAGAGAGTTAAATTCCAATCTTCTTTAATGTAGTGTAAATACACAATTAAAAAAATTTTCAAACCAATAAATAGTTAAGAATCCCGAGTTCTCTAACGATCTTGTTCTCTATCCTACAACTCAGCTTCTTGCTCCCACTGTCATACTAATAACTTCAAGTCTTTCCACAGTCTCAGCCGTTTGCATCCTTCCCTCAGGCCATCACCTCCTAACATTCGAGCTGCCTCTCAGTAGCACAACATCCAGCAATCCTTCAACCCCACAGTTACCTGCGACCCATTAATCCTACTTTGTTTTTACTGCCTCTTAAAACTCTCTTGATGTCCTCTTCCATTTCTATTACAAGGTGAACATTATTACTCTGCTCTTAACAGCACTGATTCCAGCTAAAACTTTTATGAATTTTAGTTCTAAAACAGGGCCCCTCCCTGCTTCTAATATTGGTAAGGACTGTTCTCTATTATATTAGTGAGGTTAGTAAAAAATAAATGTGAAAGGGAAAAGGTTAATTGTAAGGGTTTGGGTACCCTCTTGCTTTTAATTTCAATGTCTCATAGGGAAGATAAACTTTACGACAGAAGGGCTGAGGGAACTCAGGCAAAATGAGAAATTACACAACTATTGTGTTTATAGTAAACATTAAGACAAAATTTTATAAGAAAACATAAAGAGTAACCTGATAAAAAATAGAAATAACATGGAACTGATAGTTGGTAGACTTCATTAAGAATCCTAGATTACACTTTAGGCTAGTTTTTTAACTCCTAGGCCATAATTTCCTTATTAATGTGTAGAACATCAGCAATTTTTAAACCTCTTTTTTTAAAAGTAACTAGCCAATTCCAAATGATATCTTACCCAGAATCCCAAAGCAATAAAAAGTGTCTGTTTTGCCACCTGAGACAAATGTGAAGAGCCTTGAGATCCCAGGAACGTAATTAGAGTTTTTTTCTACATCGTTCTAGATCTAGATCATTTCTTAGCTTACAACTCTAAAAGGACCTATGAATTTTTGTATCTTGAAAAGGATACAGTACAACTTAGGTACAGAATGCCATAGAAAACAAACAACATCTGCGGCAAAATACTGGGCAAGTACATGTTAGACAATTTAAAATAACATTTTCTGTAAATGTTTCTATAAACATTTTCTATAAATAAATATTTTATAAATATAAGGGATAAAATAAGAGTTAAAAGCACATGGAAAAATAAAATGTACTATGTAAACAGAAGGAGTTATGATAAGGAATGTGGTCTCTGCCAAAGAGAATTTTATAATCAAATTAGGGACAAGTAACATATGTATTAGGACACAGAAGGTTTAGTTGGCTTGAAGAATGAATAGCTTTACTTAGCCATGCAGTGTCTTTGAAATTTTCAAGGGAGGATTACTCCAAAGTGGGAAAATAGGTCTGATGCCATGAAGAAAAACAATTTTAGGTGAAGATTTACAATTGGAAGTAGTGAACAACTAATCAACAGTTATCAGTCTTTCTAGTTTTCTAAGCCTGCAGTTTGGGTAATTTTAAACAATATTTTCTCTGTTGCAGGTCTTCATCATGTTCTGCTATTTCCTCCTTTGCGCCACTATTATCTATGTCATTCAAATTACTGTTGGGGAAAGAGCATCATTTAGAGGGACACTGATGGTCTGTATGACCAGTTCTTTGTTTATATGTAACTACTCTGGTTCTTAGTTTCCTGAATTATAAAATAATGGCAACACACTTAATTACTTTTAAGTTCTGTTTTAAATATAAACCTCTTTAAAACAATAATCTTGCTGTAAGAGAAATCTCACCAGCCATTTTCCCTCTAACAAGAATTCTCTTTTCTAAGTTTCATTTTGACCATATCACTCATCAAAAATCCTGTAATTACTCTAAATAAGCTCTGAAATGAAAGAAAATGACATTCAACCAATTAATTCCCCATTATCTAACATGTTCTTCTACTATATTCCAATTCATAGTCATACATCAAAACCTAGGGCTAAAGAAAGAAATAATATCAGAGTGGCTAAAACGTGTCAGGCAATGCAAGGTACTTTATATACACTAACTGTACTTCACTATTTTTTCTTAACAGTCCTGTGAAGATTAAATTTTATCACCATTTTAGAGATGGTGAAACAAATGCCTAGTAATAAGGTTATATAATTTGTCTACTCTCTAATATTTAATAAGTGGCAGATGGACAATGAACCCAGCTTATCTGGCTTCAAATCCAATGTTATAGCAAACCTATTACATTAAAAATGAATGGAAACTGAAACATGTTATGCTCATAAATATTTATATGGATTCACATTTTAGTATGACACAAACATAATAGGACATGAAAACTGTACCTATGTCTATATTTATTTCCTTCCTTTCTCCCTGCCTCCTGCCCTCCCATCCGTCCATCCATCCATCCATCCGTCCGTCCGTCCGTCCATCCATCCATGCATCCAAATAACCTCAACTGTATTTGCCTCTCCGGTGGGCTTGACTGGGTTATATTGGCAACTATTCACTTAAACAGCTTATTTTTTTAAAATTTTTATTAAGGTATGATTGATATACACTCTTATGAAGGTTTCACATGAAAAAACAATGTAGTTACTACATTTACCCATATTATCAAGTCCCCACCCATACCCCAATGCAGTCACTGTCCATCAGTGTAGTAAGATGCCACAGACTATTTGCCTTCTCTGTGCTACACTGTTAAACAGCTTATTTATAGCATGTAACAATACAAGTTTTCCTGCCTTGAAAGAGAAAATATCAGTTGAGAAAAATCTTAGCAGTGTAACCTTTTTTTGATATAAGAATTCCCTTAAAATTTCTCTTATAAGTTGCTCATTTAACATTGAGAGAGAACTTACTTCCTGTAGCAGCTCACTTCATTTTTGAACAGCAATATTCTTTGCACTGAAATGAAATCTGCTCTCTATTGATTTTTGCTTTATCCTCTGCAGACACAAAGTACAGTCAATACAAGCGTGTAACATGCATTACAATTTACCACTTGCCTCTTCTCCAAAGGCAAACCTTTCTGCTTAATCAGTACAATCTTTGAAAATATGGATACATCCAGTAAACCTTAACAGTGAGCTCTAGAAAGTCACTACCAACAGGCTAGAGTTGACACACAGAAACTGAAATCTCATTGCTATCCCTTGTCTAATTCTTTTTTACACGTTTCTCCCTTCAACTTTAAGGACAATTTTCAGATCTTTGTTAAATCTCTTCTATAATATACGTAAAACTCATTTTCCTTCAATTTTTCTATATGAAACACGATTTTCATCATTTCTCAGTCTGGCAATTTTTCACTAGATAAGCATTTATGATGCTTATTTGACCTAAGGTATGATCTGATCCAACTCGAAGTTTTCTATTTCTCTTTGACAAATTCTTTCTCTTACTACTTTTGGGATACTGCTTAAGATTTGATTGTTAGATCTCTTTTCTTTTTATAGGCTCTTTCCTATTCTGGGTTAGTGACTCTTTTGTTAGCTTCAGTACATGGTACTTATTTCTATCAGATCACAAATCACATAATGTCAACCCCTTATTTAAATCCCTTCAATTGTCTTCCAATTCATAGTCTATTAAGACCTAGTAATCTGGCACCTATCTACACCTATTTTACTTCACACTCATCTGTCTCACGATTTTTATATAGAGTATATATTACCTCTCTTGATAGGAGAGAACATATTAAGTTCTCTTCTACTTCAAGGGGTTGTTATGTTTCATCTCCACTGCTGGGAATACTCTCCCTGGATCTTTGCAAATCTGGTAACTTTTCAACCATCAGGTCTCAAGTCAATATAGCTTCCTCAAAGAGACTCCCTAATTACTCTAATCTTAGGTAGCCCCTACTCCCTCATTATTCCACCTTATTTACTTCCTTCATTGCAGTTGTAGATTTTGTAATTTGTTTACTATTTGTCTTCCCTAATTAGAATATAAGGTTCCTAAGTATAAAGACTCTGACTATTTAGCTCAATCATTACCAGTATCTAGAATGGTGCTTGGTACAGAACAGAAAAGAAGTAATTATTAAACTTGAGCATTTCATTATAACAATGAGTATATATTACCTCTAAATACAGAACCTGGTAAAAGGGCTGGTACATATAAGATGTTTATTATTTTTCTGAAATGAATAGACTAATCTCATCCACTTGGAAGGTATTCACTGTGACCTCTAATTAGATGACCTCCAAATCTGCTTAATCCAGCCCTGACCTCTAGTTCTGTATCTTTATTTAATTGCTAAAAAACTAGGTATATAGAACCCATCCCCCTCTAATACAGATCTTTTCTAACTTCTATGGCATCATTTTCTTTGCAAATTATATATAACTCCTTTCCATGTATTCATATCCAATTAGTTATTAAGTCATACTAATTGTTCCTCATTTCCTACATGTATTTCTTTCTAGTCCTACTGCCAAATTTACTTTAAGTGCTTACCATCATTTTTCAGTTGTAGCACCAGACAGCTTCCTGACAATTTATATGCCTTTAGTCTCTCCTCCCTCAAATGCATTCTTCATATATATCCCAAGAACAATTTTTGCATTATATCTTCCCAATTTTCATCAAGTATAAATAGCTTAGCCTAGCATTCAAAATCCTCAATATCATTTTAACTCAAATAATAAAAATAAAGGGGTATTTGGTAAATGAGGTGGTAGACTCTTATACACAGTTTCAGATGTAATGGTAAAAAGTCTACACTGAATCATATATGTATTGAAAAGCCACTGAAGTATAAGTTCTTTGAGGGAACCTCTTGAGAGACTTTGTTTATGCTGTTCATTGCTAATCTCCACCTGGAAGTGCCTGGAATATGGCTAAGAATCAATGAACACTTGTTGATTAAATGAATTAATAATTTAATAATTCTTTATGAGTATATAAGTGATCATAAAGCAAAGAATGATTGTCTAGATCAAAGCACTGTTCTTTGAAGATCAGTCCAGTACTGAGACACATGGAATTAGTAATTTACTTGAGTAAACCCAAATTAATAGAGTTCTTACCACTAGTCTAAGATTTTTACATAAACTTGATCCTTACACATCTTAGTAAGACAGACAGTATTAAAGATAAGGAAACTGGTATACATAGTAAAGGCTAGGCATTTTGCTCAAATACATACACAATAGTATTTGAACCCAGAAGAGCAGTAATTAGGGCCTGATTAGGATGCTGGTTGTGAGGATAGAAAAAAAATTAACTGGAAGATATTTTTAAAGTAGAAGCTAGAGCAGTAATAACCACTTCATACCATCATTAACCACTGTAAATCTGCTTTCACAAGTACATATAATTTTTAAAATGACATATGTGCTGCCAATCTGAATACTAAATGATAAAACAGTTTAACATCTTTCTTAGTTTTTAGATAAAATGCTGGTTAAGGTTTAATATTTTCTTCCCATATACCAATGGACTGAATTAAGAGCTAAATAATAAAGCTATCATTATGGATTTGCATCTACTGTGGACCAAGTTAACTTTTGCTGCATTCTACAGCTACAGATTGCATTCTAGCCATTTACATCATTCATGAAAGCCACTGAGACACATGGAGGGCTGGGTAAGCACATTAATGCATTTCACATTCAGCTTTCATAACGTAACCTACAAATAGTCAGAAGATCACCCTAGTGATCAGAGTACATTAAAATAAACAAATAAATTTCAATATTAGATCTCATCCAGTTATTGATCTTTCAGGTTAACACAAAATACAAATTTTCAATCATTGCACAAATGAAAGCTACTGTAGCAAACTGATATTCACTTCTATCTTAAGGTAGATTTATGTAACTCATCAGATGAGAAATGTCAAAATTATTTTGACATAAAAATTCTTTTTATGTTATGAATAACACTTCTTAAAGTCTTTTAAGACATAAAATTTACACTCAAAATGAATTATAAGTCTAATAAAAATTCAAGTAAAATGTTTCTCATCTTACCCTGTCTAGTTCCAGTGTAAACTTCTGATCCCATGACTGATTGGAAATGGGTTTCCAGCTAGTTTGACCAACCACAGTATTATCTAGCTTCAGAACTGCACAGACATCATCTGTAATTAAAATTTATAAACTTGTTTAAGTATTTAAAGACCTTTAAAATAAAAGTACCACTGTAAAATAGTAACAAAAGTTTTACGATCCTTTGAAAATAAGGTTTTTCTTAATATTGAAGCTTTTGAATCTAAAATGGCTAATTTTACACACACACACACACACACACCCTCCCAAATTAGCCTTTGTTTTTGACAAACACATATAGTAACTGCTATCTATTTTGTTTATATTAGAACGTAACTGAGAGGTCTAACAGGCGACCAGTAGTTGTTTGCTACAATGTGTTATGTGTGTGTTTGTGTATCAATAGCATCATCTAGTTTTTCTCCTTCTACATTTGCTATTTATAGAGCTTGTTACCAGAAACAATTTTTATTTTCACATTTTCCTCCAAGTCTTTCTATATAGGAAAGCACAGACATACTCACCTTTGTATTGCACACTAGGTTGAACTGTCATGTGCCAACCCCCTCAGTTACACCTTTATACCACAGTTAATAATTACACTTCAGAACATTTCCAAAGTGTTTTGTAAACCTGTTGCATTTAATTCTCACCACCTCCATGTGCTTCTCCATTTCAGTTTACTACTGAAATACTTGGGCTACTATACTGGTAAATATGTTTGGTCCATGGTTACCAAAATGTCAGTGTTAATTTAGAAGTGTCACTACATCATTAAAAGAATCATGAAGTGACAGGTCTCACAGCCTCTGTATAAAGAGTGATGCTCCAACATTTCATTCTTCCAAAAGAATTAGTGCTATATGTTATTCAGTTTTCTAACGTATTTTCAATAAAATACATTTTGTTGTCTTATTTTCTATTATTATAGCTTTTAGCATTTTAAAATTAAATCATGGAAATTATAATTTTATAGTTTTTTTGTCCAATTGACTTTTTCCGTTTTTGTCTGTCCCCAGTGCTAAGTCTTTTCTGTACGACCTTTAGTTTGTTACATAATTTTTAAAAAGTATGGTTACTGAACTGGACAAGTCATCAGTTTTTAGGAGATTTCGGCTACTTCCACTTTTACTTTTACTTGTTCTGCTCATGAAAGATGATCTGGTTTCACTTGGACTCCAACCAGGTAGTGCAACTGATGTTGCTTTTGACCGTCCAGGGACATTCTCCAGAATATCCTGACAGCCCATAAGACGAACTTCCAAAGTACCTGTTAGCGTAAACAAATAACAAATAAAAACATCAATTCTTGATATATGGAACTATGTTTCTGTTACCTATTCAGAAACAATTATCTCCTCTCAGTGGGTCTCTGAGGTAACTATCATCTTTTCTTTTTAACTAGAGAAAACTATTAAGATTCTGAATTGAGACAACTATAAGCAATTTTATAGAAAGAATGGCACCTCTCAAAAGCTGACTATAGGACATAAAACAGAAGTTACATAAACTTGCACATCTGAATACTCATTTCTATAATTACATCGAAGAATTACAGAGTTATGTGCATAGAACATGTGAGAGGGAAAATATAAAGCTAAATAGCATGCCTATTAAAACATACAGAAATTAGAAACAAGGATATCTGTGTGAATAACAGCTGTATTTAAGAGTTCTGTAATTAACATAGAAAAGGGCTTTTTTCCCATAAATAAATGGGTTTCTGTTTTTTTTTTTTCTGAGATGTGAAGTAACATCTTTCCATTCTAATAGCTCAGTCAAATAATTAAGGGTTGTGATTATCTAAGCATAAAATAATTGCAACTTTAGTCAAATAAATACTAAAGGTGTTGAAATGAAAATGAGAAACTGTGAGTCAAGCCATCTGGAGATGTGGTTTTGTCATCACTTAGGCTCAACTTAGTGTATCAGAATTTCAAAATGGTGCTTCAGTATTAAAATTTTAGTGCACACAGCATAACATAACTTTAGGGACAGTATTTCTTGGTAAAGCTGTCCTATTAAACTTAATTAAAACTTAATTTTACTTAAAATCTTTGATATTTAAAAGTAACCAAAGGGCTTTTAACAAAATAAAAAGGCTTGGATTTACCCTGAACTCAAAAAACTAAAATATTCAGACAAAATATATGGAAGAAACAGTGTTAAAGACACTGACCATCAGGCATGAAGAACAGTGATACCTGAGAGATGGAAAACAAATGAGATGAGCCCTAAGACTGCTCCAGCTTACTGCCTTGAGACTATCCAGGACATAGTACAGGGAAAAGGAACTCAGGTGGAGCCAAGCAGACTGAGTTAAGGAGAAAGAAATGATCAAGGTACCTAGAGTTCAGAGTAAACAAAAGAAGACAGCTGTCCATACACAGAACTCCTGAGATGTGCCAAGGGTGCCCCTGACCAAATATGCAGTCTCGCCCCAGTAGCAGAGGATAATCACCCTTAGACTAAATGACCACATAACATAGCAATACCCAAAAGGTCTAACTGTTTTCAGGTAACTGTGACACAGAACAAAGCTCAGGAATATTTAGAGGAATATAAAAAGATCCAGCACCCAACAAGCTAACATTCAAAATGTCTGGCATCTAATCAAAGATGACCATGTGTATTTGTTTTCTATTACAGCATTGCCAATTACCACAAACTCAGTGGCTTAGAAGAACATCTATTTATTATCTCACAGTTCTGTAGATCAGAGTCTGGGTAGGCTGGTCTGCACTCTCTGCTAAACACCTCAGAAGGCTGAAATCATTGTTATCTGCAAGTCTGGGTTCTTATCTGGAAGCTGTGAAGAAGAATCTGCTTCCAAGTTCATTCAAGTTGTTGGCAGAATTCAGTTTTTTACAGCCACAGAATTGGGGACTCTATTTCCTTGCTGGTTGACAGCCAATAGCTGTTTTCAAGTTCTGGAGGCTCCTGTATTCCTCATTACATGACCTCCTCCATCTTCAAGCCAGCAATGGCATTTCTCATGATTCAGATCTGACTTTGCCTTTTGCCATCAGAAAAAATCAGAAAATCCTCTGCTCTTGAGGTGCTCATGTGATTACATTAAGTCTACCCAAATATTTGCTCTTTACAATAATTCAAAGTCAACTGATTAGTAACTTTAACCAGACAGGCAAAATCCCCTTTGCCAAACAACACAACATTATGACAGAAGTGATGTCCCATCATATTCACAGAGAAGAAGTTCTGGAAGTCATTCTTAAAATTCTGCCTCTCACACCAAGCAAAAAAATTAGAGGAAAACAGAATCCATAATAATTACAAGAAATTGAATGAAAGGCAATCTAAAACTGACATAAATGTTAGGATTAGCAAATAAAGACATCACACAGTTACCATAACTATATTCCATCTGTTCAAAAGGTTGAACAGATATGGAAGAAAACCTGAACAAATTTCTAGAGATGGCAACAATGTCTGAGATTTAAAGAAAAATACACTTGACTGGTGGAAGATTATACATTGCAAAAGAAAGGCTGGTGAACTTGAAGCTATAGCAATAAAAATGATCAAAAATAGAAGGCAGAAAGGAAAGATTTGGGGGAATAAAAGAACAGGAGATACGTGAACTGAGTTTAACTTCAAGTGCAGTATATTTGTAACTGAAGTCCCTGATGAAGAGCAGAGAGAATAGGGGACAGACAATACATATGAAAAAATAATGGTTGAAAATCCCCCAAATTTGATGAAAATTATAAACCCAAGAAGTATCCAAGAAGTTTTATGAACATCAAGCGAGAAAAATAAGTAAATCACACCAAAGTATACCAAAATCAAACTTTTCAAAACAAGTGATAAAAATAAAATATTAAAAGCATCCAGAGAAAAATGTTACATAAAAAGATCAGAATAGCAGTGAATTTCTCACCGGAAACAATGAAACAAGAAGAAGCAACATTTTTAAAGTACTGAGGAAACAAACAAATAAACCATAAACTCAGAATTCTAAACCCACTGAAAACATCTTTCACAAATGAGGACATTTTAGAAATAAAAACAGGTAAAGAATCTCTTATCAGCAGACTACTGTATGATACAACTATATCATTCCTAGGTATCTACCCAAGTGAACTGAAATCTATGTCTACACAAAAACTGTACAAGGATGTTATTAGCAACTATATTTGAAAAAGTACAAATGGAAACAATCCAAACACTGACTTCAAATGAATGGGGAAATTATAGAATAACCATACAATTGAATACTACTACAAACTATTGATATACGCAACACAGATGATTATCAAAATAATTATTCAGAGTGAAAAGCTCAGTATCTCCCTACCCATATATACTGTATGATTCCATTTACATAAAATTCTGCGAAATGCAAACTACTATTTAGTGCCAGAAACAGGTCAGTGATTGCCTAGGGACGGTTATGGGGAGAGAGCATGAGAAGAGCAGAAAAGAGAGCATGAGAAGAGCAGAAAAGAGCAGAAAACATAGAGATAAAAGAGGACACTTTCAGGGAGGATGGATATATCACCTTGATATGGTGAGAGTTTCAGGACTTTGTACTATAAAATTTCTCAAATCACATTTTAAACGTGTAGTTTACTGTGTATCAATTATACCTCAATAAAGCTGTTCTAAAAACTGGATGATAATGATAGTGGACCAACTAAATATCATAAATCTGTGTATTAAAATTGGGACATCTATGGTGATGTAAATTATGTCTCAAACTTGCTAAAGGTAAGGGAAGTTTCAATCTTATGTTTGCTTAGGCTATGGAAATCTTATCTAATTGTCAAGTATTAAGGTAGATAAAATATAATGAGTATCATTTTAATTTTAGTTCAAAAAACAATTTGCTGTGTTTGTGTGTTTTATTTGTTTTTTGTTGTTGTTAAACTGGCAAACTTAGCTCATTTCCACTGTAAATGCTCAGCTGTAAAAGTCATCCTGGGGAAACTGAAAACATCTGGCTACTACTTCAAACCATGATAGCTTATTAAATATTTTAGTAATTTCAATATATTAGATGACAATGCTCAACACCTGCTTTCATTTAGAAAAAAATCTGGAGGGATTTAAGATCTTTATTAAGCATCTAAAAGTTTCTTTCTTTTATGAGGTGACACAACTGTAATTGCGTATAACTGTTTTAGAAATAGCTTAAAGTTACATTTTTTACTTTTATAACCCACAATATGAAAACATTAAAGTAAGCAAATCCAAGAAGTAAATATCATTTGTATTCATAAGCAGTAGCTATAAATTCCATTAGAACAAGTAAGTGTTTTTTTATTTCTTTTAACTTTCTGGAAAAATTATTTTATATACATTTTAATAATTCAGTATTTCATCTTGGTACAACTAACATTTCTCAGTTCTGAGGAAATCTTTTATAAAAACTAGTAAATGACTCAAAATGCAGACCAAAAAAATTTAATTATACCTTATATCAAAGTGGCAACAGATTTGCAAATTTCAATATTATAATCACACAACCACAAAAGAAACCAGAGTATAAAAGAGCCAACCCACAAATAACAGCATGCAGTAAAAAACCCAGGACAGTAATGCTCCCAGTACTTACCTATGTTAATCCTTTATTATGTTTAATCCTTTATTAACACCAATACTACTACTCTTCCTTGTTACTCCTTATTTAGTTTAAGGTCCAGTAGGAACTTAAGAAGGAATTTTTAAAAGAACCAAAATGTCTTAAAAACATTAATATATTTCCTTTTAGACTAGTGATTAACATCACTTTGAGTGAAGTTCAGTAAGGGAATGAAACACAGGGAAAGAGAGAAATGAAAAGAGGTTCAAGAGCTGGGGAGAGGAGCTGACCAGAATGAAGAGGAAAAATATTTCCAGTGGTATCAGTTAATTTTGTAAAATGTGGTTTTATTACTTTTCTGGAAATATTAATTTCCAAATATTTGACAACCATAGTTTAATCAGTGAATTATTCAGAAATTCTTGAATATTAATGTGGTCAGCACTGAGCCAAAAGATGGGGAAACTTAGTAAGTACAGTCCCTACCCTATCAAATAATATTTACAAGTACCTGCTGAATGTATGAAGGGCCCTGTGCTAGAGGCTAGGATTACATGTAGGTAGATGACATGGTCTTTGTTCTTCATAGGTCCAGTTTTGATTTAAAAAAGATACAAGAAGAAGATGACTGATAGGGCAAAGATATTAAACAGGTACTGTGCACATACCAGTTTAATTGTGGTATAAGATTCATGCTAAGAGTTATAAAAAGATGTACCTGGAAAGGAATACTTTAAATAATAAATATTATAACATTTAAAATAAAATGGAGGGCTTAGACTAGAGGTTCCCAGTCTGTCTCATTTCAACATACGCTAGTGTCTCAATTTTTTCATTATGCTCCTAGTCTGAAAGATAAACTTAATAGTTGTTTCATAGGACATTATATCAAGTACTTGATATAATCCTGAAAAAGTTATACTTGAAAAAAATCACACACAGAACTTGAAAAAGTAATCTTATTTCATTCTTAAATAATCATGACTACTTCCTAGTGGAATGTGTATACTTACTGGGCACTGTACAACTTATCAAACTTCAGAATTAGACTGGAAACTGCTGCCCTTATTTTCTATCCCACATTGATTTTCGTGTGGTATTTTATTATCACAGCAGAGAAGGAAAACCAGCTTCTTCAACACATGACATCACTGAAAAGAAAGTAGCTCCACCTATTGCTGAAACTGTAACTACCATAAGTCTGAATGGTTAACTGTAGGCTCAAAAAATTAAAATAACCTTTTGTCCTCCTGTGAATTAATTTTGGCATCACAGGGTACCTCAGATTTAGGAACTCAATTTGGTAACCACAGGTTTAGGCTGACCCTAATAGTTACAACAGCATAGTTAAACTGTACATTTATCCTTCAAAAGTTTAAATGTAGAAGTTTGCCATAGTATAAAACTGATTAATGATACCCAAAGTTCCTAAAATGTGATAGTATACTATGCAATTCTGAAGAACACTTTCATATCTTCAAAATATTGAATGACATTATTTTTAAGGAAAAGCCCATATGACATTAATATGGATAACTTAATTATTTCTGGGGGTGAGAGAAGTCTATGTAACAAAACATGTCATAGTTACATGGGCCATAAAAATTTCTGTAGGTGATGGTCAGAGAAAATGGTGGAGTACCAAAGTCCAAAGGCAATTTCTCCAAAAAACAGGAAAACAAAACAAAAACGAGCAAAAATTGTTAGAATGAGTTTTATCATTCATTTGGAAAACTGTTGAAAGTTTACATCAACCAAGTAAATGCTTAATAAAAAAGAAAGCAACATATTCTCAGTAGAGGAGCTCTATGGTGTTTTAACTTTTGCCTAATCCCCTGCCTCCCAATGGCTTGGTGATGGTCTTGAAGATAGCAGCCTGCGTTCCTCGTGCCCTAGGAAGCAGAGATCTCATTCTCAAAGAATTGTGGCTGCCTTCTTTGACCTGTCTGAGGGTCCCATGAAGGCCTAACACAAACAGCTTGCCTTTTTTTCACCTAATCAGGAAATTTCCCAGGGCAGAGAAATAGCTAGATGGGGAGCATTTAAAGGCAAATGAACCAGGCACTGCAGCCTCAGGCAAAAGGTATCATTTGGGACAAATAAGACATTCCAAAGAGTTTTGGAGAAGCTAGGGAATGAGATGTTTTGGTTAAAAAGAGCTTTGCAATGCTCCCAGATATTACTGGGAAACTAAAAGGCTAGGTGCAAACAGGAGACATCCTCAGAAGAAACCTGAAAAGGCCTTAAGCTCTCACATCTGACTGATCTTTAAGCTCTAGGCAAGTGAAGGTGAGGGTTGTAAAATGTTGAAGGTACGCCGCCCCCAGTACACAAATACAGAGCCCAGCTGCAAAGATGGGATTGGGGGCGGTGGGGATGGAGCCTTTTTTTGCCTTCAGGCATTAAAAAAAATGTCTGAAAAAACTCTAGTTGACCCCTAACTTAATGGAGACTTCAGATGATACATAACAAATAAAGCCTTTACAAATTAGTTTATAAAAGCCACTATATACTATATCCCATATGGAAAAATTAAAAATTCTAGGAAAGGGGAGTTATCGTCCAGAGTTATACATTATAATATTCCCAATATCCAGCTTTAAATTTAAAATTTTAAGACAAGCAATATAATAAGAGAGTATAGCTGATTCACATAAGTAGAAATTAACAGAAACTGTGCCTGAGGAAGCTAAGACATTGCATTCACCAAAGACTTTATATCAACTATCTTATATATGGTCAAAGACCTAAAGGAGACCAAAAGGAAAAAAGGAGAATGGTGTTTCACCAAATAGAGAATATTAATAAAGATATGGAATTTATAAATAAGAACCAAATAGCAATCCTGAAGTCAAAAACTAAAATACCAGAAATTCAAAAAATTTGCTAGAGAGTTCAACAGCAGATCTGAGCAGACAGAAGAATTAGCAAATCTGAAACTAGGCTGATTTAAAAAACTCAATCTTAGGAGAAGAAAAAAATGATTAAGAAAAGTGAACATAATTCTATGTTATTGAAGATGCTGGGGAATCAGGGACATTCCATGATGAGAAACACTGTTAAGAATTACAGATGACTTCTCATAATAGAAAAGATAGAAAAGTAGGCAATAAAATCACATTTATAAAGCTGAAAGAAAAAATACACATAAATTTCTACATCTACTGATACTATTCTTAAATAAATGTGAAATCAAGGGAAAAAGTAAAAGAATTAGACTTAGCACTTCCACACTATAATGTCAAAAGAAACTTGGCTAAAGGGAAATTATAACATAGAAAGTACAAGAAAGAATGAAGAACAGAATAAATAAATCATTAAATATAAAGGACAGCATTTTGTTTTCTAAAAAAAATAACCTATAAAAAAGTAAACTGTACCCTTAAAGTTCTTAGCTCTTTAAAGCAAAACAATACTTAAGAATATAGATTTTCATAGCTTATATAGAAATAGAATATGTTACAAGGTCACAAAACAGTGGAGTGGAAGGAGTGGCAAATATTCCTCATAAAATTCTTAAACTGATTTGGAAGTGAGATAGTATGTTGAGATTATAGACTATAATAAATTCAATATGCACACTTGAACCTCTAAAGCAAGCAACACACACAAAGACACACACACACAGAAGCTGTCATGGGAGATGAAAAGGAATATCAGAAGTATTTGTTTCAACAACTACAAAGGGCAGGAAAGGATAAACAGAAAAAAGAGCAAATGCTATCCAAACACCAAGATTATAGAGTTAAATACAACAAAAATAATATTAAATGGAAGGTTTATAAAGGGTACACAGTTTTGGGGGTTGTCATGTCAAAGTTAAACTGTACACATCAAATATGCACAGTTGTATATAAATAAAGTTGTTGAAAAGGGTCACCTACATTTTTAAAAATTTCATTTTAAATAAAAAATCAAACAGGTTGAAAGTGCAAGGATGGAAAATATTCACTAGGTTACACTAGGCATGGGAAGGATAGTATGTCTATTAATATCAAGTAGAAGAGTCACAGAGTATTTTCAGAGATAAAAGGGAATACTTACAATAGAAGAGTAAATTCATCAATAAGCTATAACAACACTAAATGCTAAAGTTAAGGGAGTTTGTCACTTTGTACTGGAGCAGAAGAAATGCTAAAATAATTAACTCAGATTGAAATGAAAAGACACTATTCAGTAATTTGAAATCACAGAAAAAACATCAGTAAAACTACAAAGATAAATATGAAAGACAGCATTACTATATTTTTTAGTTTGTAACTGTCCTTTATGACTTAAAAGACAAATGTATAAAACAATTATTATCAATGCTAATGGACACACAGTGCATAAAGATATAACCTGTGACAACAATATAAAGACAGGAAGGTACAGCTGATAGGAACAAGATAAATTGCTATCAATTCAAACAAAACTTATAAATTTAGGATGTTAATTGTAATTAGCAGGGTAACCACTAAGAAAATAACTTAAAAATAGGAAATTAAGGACGGAATCAAGAAGGTAAACTAGAAAAATTCAAACACAAAAGAAAGCAGTATCAGAAAAATTCAGGGATAAAAAAGATCAAGACTTGTAGAAAACATTGCAAAATGGCACAAGTAAACCCTTTCTTTGTGTAATAAGAATTTGGCTGTTAATGGTGCCTGATACCTGGGAAGGAGCCTCTAAACACTTGTAATCTCTCCAATGACAGTAGTGTCATTTTTATTCATGAGGAGCCCCCCAGACCACATGAGAGTTTACACTTACAAAGTGACTCATGCTGGGCCCCTAGACAGTTTCACGGTAGGGGCTGGTCATGCTAGAAAGACAAATCATATGATTAGAGGCCTGGTGTGTTGAGCCACAAAACATTAGCCCGACCTCCTGATCTTGAGAGGGGGTGGGGGGAGAGAAGGGTGATAGGATGGAGACTGATTTCAATCAACTGACCAGTGATTTAATCTATCACTCCTATGTTAATGAAATAAAAACTGGATACTCACAGCTAACGTGAGATTCTTGATTAGTGACAGAAACTGATGTACTGAGAGGATGATGCATATTAAGGACAAGGGAGCTTCACATTTGGGACCCTCCCAGACCATTTCCTATGTGTCTTTTCTTTTGACTGGTTCTAACTTGTATCCTTTATAATAAAACTGTAATTGTAAATACAAAGCTTTCCTGAGTTGAGTTGTTCTAAAGAATTAATGAGCCTGAGGTGGTAGTGGAAAGCTCTCAATTTGCAGCTAGTTGGTCAGAAATGTGGGTCATTGCAGAAACTCTTGAGCTTTCAGCTTATGTCTGAAATGAGGGCAGTATTGTGGGAGACTGTGCCATTAACTTATAAAATTTGATCTAAGTTTGGATAGTTAGATCAGAATTGGACTGTACTTTATCAGTAATTATTTTAAACTTACACAGATTAAACTCATTATGATTCAATTATACATTAAAAGAGACTCATTTTGGATGTAAAGACACAAACAGATTGAAAGTGAAATGAGAGAAAAAGATATTTAATGTAAATAGTAACTGAAAGAGCTGGGGGTGGCTATACTAAATAAGAGCAAAACAGACTTTAAACTCAAAGTTGTCACAGGAGATAAAAAAGGTACAAAAATTATAAACATATGTGCAATACATATTAAGAGCCCCAAAATACATGAAGCAAAAATTTACATACTTGAAAGGAGAAATAGGTATATTTACAAAAATAGTTGGAGCCTTTAATACTCTATTTTTAATAATGGACTTATAAAGATAGAAATAATCAAAATAGAAAATAACTAGTGTTGCTGAGGATGTGGAGAAACTGGAACTCTTATACACTGCTGTTGAGAATATAAAATGATGCAAATACCATGGAAAACAGTCTGACCATTCCTCAAAATTATAAATATAAAATTACCATATGACCTAGTAAATAAGTGAAAACAGGTATTCAAACAAAAACTTGCACACAAATATTCACAACAACAATATTTACAACAGTCAAAAGGCAGAAACCACCCAAATGTCCATAAATGAATGAATATACAAAATCTGGAACATACCCATTTAGTGGAATGTATTTAGCTATAAAAAGAAATGAAGTATTGATACATGGTATCTTGAAAGTTCATGAATGAAAGAACTTTGAAGACAGTACACTAAGTGGAAAACACAGACATCAGACACAGAAGGCCACAAGTAATTTAACTTATAGGAAATATCGATAATTAAAAAGTTATAGAGGCAGAAAGTCAGTAGTTGCCAAGGGCTGAAGGAAAGAGAGAATGAGGAGTGACTGCTTAATGGGTATAGGATTTCCTTTTGGGGTGATGAAAATGCTTTGGAACTAGACAGTGGTGATAGTCACACAACACTGTGAATATACTAAAGTCTGAACTGCATATTTTTAAATGGCTAAAATAATACATTTTATGTTATGGGTATATTACCACAATTAAAAAAAACTGTACATATTCTTTTTTCATTTATTAAATCAGAACCAGATGTAGACAAAAAAATGCACCAAGAATAATCAGGAAATATCTGCTACATACCCGTTAGTGCTGCTGGCTTGGATAGCGTACTGTATTGGTTTTGTGTAGATATCATACTTTGACGTGGACTTAGTGTTGGTGATGTAACAAGTGAAAGTTCCTCAATAATAATACTGCTTTTGGGATGATTCTTGGGAAGTTCATTTAATCTTTGCTCTAATGAATACTTCAAAAGATCCAACTTCTGACTTGATTCATTAAATCTTGCTTGAGCCTTGAACAGAGGAAAGATAATTGTCATTTAAGTAATCACGTTATTTGAATAATGTATGTATTAAGGTAAAAATTTTAGTTAAAATTACTTCTGAAAGTGCTTTTCTGTCTGTTACTTTTCCTGAGCCAAGTAATTTCATTACATTCTTTGCACCTTCTGCTACTGCAAACTCTATCCTAAAATGATGCCTTAATTCTTCCATCCGAAGTTCAAGAGGACTTATGACAGGTTTTGCTAGAGGGGGGGAAAAAGAAACTTATTTGAACCATTTATTTGATTTCATAATATGTAGTAATTAACATTCATGAAAAAGAAATGAATTTTTATAACATTAGAGAAAGTTAGTCCCTAAGTCAGTAAACACTGAATATTTAATAGATAACAAGCTAAAATACATAGCTTTCCATTTTAGCCATCAAAACTCAAAATCTCAAGATAAAAAAAATGCTTCCTCCTTAATTTTGAACCACTGCTTGTTTCCTACATAAAATTTATTTCACACCATCAGCCCATAATAAGAAGACAATTTATCTCCATTCCATCACCGTTATCAAAAGCCAATTCATTGGTCTGGACTGCCTGAAGAATCTGCATTCGTATTACTTCTATTTTTGTCTTGCTGTCCTGGAGCAGTTGCTGAGCTGTGCCATGGAGTTTCCGATCCTATTAAAAATTTAAGTTTGAAAAGGTAAGCTGATGAAGAGACAAAACATTTTCACTGTTTTTAGATCAAATGATATCAGCAAGTGAACAAGAATTAAAAGAACACTGTGAACACTATATACCAATATATACTTTAGATACATTTATTTTAAAAGGCCATCAAACTGATAGGATGATAATGAGAAACACAACCCCACTGAAGAAAATTTGAGACAAAGCAAGTGAATCTTACTACTGTTTTAAAAAAATCCAAATTCACATTTGTAATTTTTTCTTTCTTTGCTTTACACAAAATATAAAGAATTTTCCTATACCATGGTCACTAACTCATATTCAGAAAAATACTCTATGGGAATGGATGCTTAATTGACTACACCTAAAAATTAGAAAATCTCTTTCTTCCCATTAAAGTTTTCATGGAGCTGCATATATTTTAGGCAAATTTTAAAAATAGCTAATCATAGATAGTATTAATATTCCTTTAAACCCTGATAAAGGAAACAGAAAACAGCATTTGTCAACACTGATAATAATGAGAAAGGTCCCTAGAAACTCTTCAATAAAAAATGAGACCTCAACAAAAGCTAGGAAGGAAGTTACAGTGAATAAATTTCTGTCTTCTCTTAAGATGAAGAAAGGTCCTGAATTCAATGAAATGATGTTATTGTTGTATCTCAGTTTAGATCCACTAACACTGAATGTTACAGAGAGTCATCAAACACTTACTATTTTGGGAATTGTGTAGGCAAAATAACCCATCCAAAGATGTCCATGTCCAAATTCTTGGAACTCTGTGAATATGTTACCTTACATAGCAAAGGGGAATTAAGAGAGCAGATGGAATTAAGGTTGTCAATCACCAAACCTTAAAAAAAAAAAAGAGATCATCCTAGAATTTCCAGGTAGGCCCAATGTAATCACAAGGGTACTTAAATGTGCACGAGGAAGACAAAAAGAGCTCAGAGTGATGTGAGAATAACAGACCTGTTACTGGCTTGCAAGACAGAAGAGAGCCATGAGCCACGGAATGTGGCTATCTTCCAGAAGCTGGAAAGAACACAAATAAATTCTCCCCTACATCCTCCAAAAGGGAAGGCAGCTCTGCCAATACCTTGAGTTTAGCTCACTGAGATCCACTGCAGAACTCTCAATTACAAAATGGTAACATAAATACAAAACTGTTACTTTAAAAGACTCTAAATTTGTGATAATTTACTAACAGCCGCCATGGAAAAATAATACATGGATTTTTTTTCCCAAAAGTTTTGCAGAACTTAATGCCATCTCCTGCTTACTTATATTAGTCGTCAAAGTCTAGTAGGCTTCAATCTACAAAATCAGAAATGATAAATAAAACTAAGCATCAACTCAGGAAGCACTTATTCACAAGAAATGTCAATATTTGCATATTATTTAAGCATCTCTACTTTTATCACTAAAGCAGTCAGTATTAATTTGGAAATAAAACAGCACACAATCAACCTGTAGTCTCCTGGAGACTAAAGACTGGAAGCTAAGAGATAATCACCAGACACACAGAATCATTCAATAACTCAAACACAGATGGTATACCATGACACTGAATAAAGAGGAGGGTGGTGACAGGTGTGGTGGGAGAGACAATAGTGCTGTTATATAAAGAAAAAAAAAGTGAGCTGAAATATATTATGTTAAACACCAAATTAGCCTATACAGAGTGGACGCAAAAGAAATTAGCAAATTTATGAATTTTCCTATTTCTTCTCTGCTCCCAAGGTGAGCCATTTAAAAAAGAGTTTCTAGTCAGAATTAGTTCTTTATTAAATATTTAGATTCCACACCATGGAGTAAGGCTCAAATATTATTAAGTTCTTTACATATCAATTTATACTGTGAAGTACATATGTCTGTGCACACACACACACACACACACAAATTTATGCTTTACCATTAAGGAGACTACCTTGAATCTGGCATTTGTCCATGACTTAATATATATGCTTTTAAATACACCTATATACCTTCAAATTTAAGATGAAAACACTTTTCTCTTACCTTAATACCTTTTTTATCCAGTATTAGGAACATGAGACAAAGTAAAGATTTGAAATAGTTTTTCCATTTCTTTGTGACCAGATCAGAGGAAGAGAAAAAACTTATATCCCATAGCTTCAAATTAATGGGATAAATATATTTTGCAAGACAGTTGCCTCAAATCTTACTACATTTGCAAATTTTAGTTACCTATCTCCTGCAAGCTTAAGGTTTCTTGTAGAAATTATGTAAATGGAGATACCACTCTCTAAAATAGAGTTCTTGTAAACATTAGATAAAACTAAGATGATATTGTGTTGCACATGATTAGGATTAAAATGTTCTCTATTAGAGTAATAAAAATAATGATTTTATTTTAATGAAGTCCTAATATAAAAGTATAAAAATTAACTATAAAATATTATGCTTTGCAGTTAGGCTACTCTTTTATTATTTTATCACTATGTGAAAAGACAGTAGTTCTGTCAATCCTTCACAATACTCCTTTCTTAACTATTTTAATACACCATGCAGAGAAGAACATTCATATTTCATTTTTTTTATTTTGGCATCTTTAATGTACAATTACATGAGCAATATTATGGTTACTAGACAGTCCCCACTATCAAGTTCCTACCACATACCCCATTACAGTCACTGTCCATCAGCATAGTAAGATGCTACAGAATCACTACTTGTCTTCTCTGTGTTATACTCAACAGCAGTTTTGTTGAGTATAATATTCCATAACCGCTATATTATGTGTGCTGATCATAATGCCCCTTTTCTCCCCTTATCCTTCCCTTCCCGCCCATCCTCCCCAGTCCCTTTCCCTTTGGTAACTGTTAGTCCATTCTTGGGTTCTGTGAATCTGCTGCTGTTATGTTCATTCAGTTTTTTCTTTGTTCTTATACTCCACACAGAAGAGTGAAATCATTTGGTACTTGTCTTTCTCTGCCTGGCTTATTTCACTGAGCATAATACCTTCTAGCTCCATCCACACTGTTGCAAATGGACGGATTTGTTTTCTTCTTACGGCTGAACAATATTCCACTGTGTTTATGTACCAATCTTCTTTATCCATTCATCTACTGATGGACACTTAGGTTGCTTCCATTTCTTGGCTATTGTAAACAGTGCTGCGATAAACATAGGGGGTGCATATGTTTTTTTCAAACTGGGCTCCTGCATTCTTTGGGTAAATTCCTAGGAGTGGAATTCCTGGGTCAAATGGTATTTCTAGTTTGAGCTTTTTGAGGAACTCCATACTGCTTTCCACAATGGTTGAACTAATTTACATTCCCACCAGCAGTGTAAGAGGGTTCCCCTTTCTCCACAACCTCGCCAACATTTGTTGTTGTTTGTCTTTTGGATGGTAGCGATCCTTACTGGTGTGAGGTGATATCTCATTGTGGTTTTAATTTGCATTTCTCTGATAACTAGCAATGTGGAGCATCTTTTCATGTGTCTGTTGGCCATCTGAACTTCTTCTTTGGAGAACTGTCTGTTCAGCTCCTCTGCCCATTTTTTAATTGGATTATTTGCTGTTTGTTGAGATGCGTAAGGTCTTTATATATTTTGGATGTCAACCCCTTATCGGATATGTCATTTATGAATATATTCTCCCATACTGTAGGATGTCTTTTTGTTCTGTTGATGCTGTCTTTTGCTGTACAGCAGCTTTTTAGTTTGACATAGTCCCACTTGTTCATTTTTGCTTTTGTTTCCCTTGTCCGGGGAGATATGTTCATGAAGAAGTTGCTCGTGTTTATGTTCAAGAGGTTTTTGCTTACTGTTTTTCTAAGAGTTTTATGGTTTCATGACTTACATTCAGGTCTTTGATCCATTTTGAATTTACTTTTGTATACGGGATTACACAATGATCCAGTTTCATTCTCTTACATGTAGCTGTACAGTTTTGCCAACATCAGCTGTTGAAGAGGCTGTCATTTCCCCATTGTATATCCAAAGCTCCTTTATCATATATTAATTGACCATAAATACTTGGGTTAATATCTGGACTCTGTATCTATTCTGTTCCACTGGTCTGTGGGTCTGTTCTTGTGCCAGTATCAAATTTGTCTTGATTAAAGTGGCTTTGTAGTAGAGCTTGAAGTTGGGAAGTGAGATTCCCCCTGCTTTTTTCTTCCTTCTCAGGATTGCTTTTGCTATTCGAGGTTTTTTGTGGTTCCATATGAATTTTAAAACTATTTGTTTCAGTTCGTTGAAGAATGCTGTTGGTATTTTGATATGGATTGCATTGAATCTGACAGATTGCATTAGGCAGGATGGCCATTTTGACAATATTAATTCTTCCTACCAAAGATCAAGGGATGAATTTCCATTTGTTAGTGTCCTCTTTAATTTCTCTTAAGACTGTCTTGTAGTTTTCAGGGTATAGGTCTTCACTTCTTTGGTTAGGTTTATTCCTAGGCATTTTATCCTTTTAGATGCAATTGTTAATGGAACTGTTTTCCTGATTTCTCTTTCTGCTAGTTCATCGTTAGTGTATACGAATGCAACAGATTTCTGTGTATTAAGTTTGTATCCTGCAACTTTGCTGAATTCAGGTATTTGTTCTAGTAGTTTTGGAGTGGATTCTTTAGGGTTTGTTATGTACAATATCATGCCATCTGCAAACAGTGACAGTTTGACTTCTTCCTTAGCAATCTGGATGCCTTTTATTTCTTTGTGTTGTCTCATTGCTGTGGCTAGGACCTCCAGTACTATGTTGAATGAAAGAGGAAAGAGTTAGCATCCTTGTCTTGTTTCTGACCTTAGGGGAAAAGCTTTCAACTTCTCGCTGTTAAGTATGATGTTGGCTGTGGGTCTGTCACATACGGCGTTTATTATGTTGAGGTGGTTGCCCTCTATATCCACTTTGTTGAGAGTTTTTGCCATGAATGGATGTTGAATTTTGTCAAATGCTTTTTCAGCATTTATGGATATGATCATGTGGTTTTTGTCCTTCTTTTTGCTGATGTGGTGGATGATGTTGATGGATTTTCGAATGTTGTACCATCCTTGCATATCTGAGATGAATCCCACTTGATCATGGTGTATAATCCTCTTGATGTATTTTTGAATTTGGTTTGCTAATGTTCTGTTGAGTATTTTTGAATCTATGTTCATCAGGGATATTGGTCTGTAGTTTTCTTTTTTTGTGGTGTCTTTGCCTGATTTTCTTATTAGAGTGATGCTGGCTTCATCACTCCTCTTCTATGTTTTTTAACATTTAAAGGACAATGGTTATTATGTCTTTTCTAAATGTCTGATAAAATCCAGCAGTGAATCCATCTGGCCAGCAGGTTTTGTTCTTGGGTAGTTTTTTTATTACCAATTCAATTTCGTTGCTGGTAATTGATCTGTTTAGATTTTCTGTTTCTGCTTTGGTCAGTCTTGGAAGGTTGTATTTTTGTAGAAAGTTGTCCATTTCTTCTAGGTTATCCAGCTGGTCAGCATATAGATTTTCATAGTATTCTCTAATAATTCTTTATATTTCTGGGATGTCCATCATGATTTTTCCTTTCTCTTTTCTGATTCTGTTTATGTGTATAGATTCTCTTTTTCTCTTAAGTCTGGCTAGGGGTTTATCTATTTTGTTTATTTTTTCAAAGAACCAGCTCTTGGTTTCATTGATTTTTTTCTATTGTTTTACTCTCAATTTTATTTATTTATTCTCTGATCTTTATTATGTCCTTCCTTCTGCTAACTTTGGGCCTCATTTTTTCTTCTTTTCCAGGTTTAATAACTGTGAATTTAGACTATTCATTTGGGATTGTTCTTCCTTCTTTAAATAGGCCTCTACTGCTGTATACTTTCCTCTTAGAACTGCCTTCACTGCGTCCCACAGAAGTTGGGGCATTGTGCTGTTGTCATTTGTCTCCATATATTGCTTGATCTCTGTTTTAATTTGGTCATTGATCCATTGATTATTTAGAAGCATGTTGTTAAGCCTCTATGTGTTTGTGAGCCTTTTTGTTTTCTTTGTACAATTTATTTCTAGTTTTATATCTTTGTGTTCTGAGAAGTTGGTTGGTAGAACTTCAATCTTTTTGAATTTACTGAGGTTCTTTTTGTGGCCTAGTATGTGGAAAATGTTCAATGTGCACTTGAGAAGAAACTGTACCCTACTGCTCTTGGGTGTAGAGTTCTGTAGATGTCTGTTAGGTCCATTTGTTCTCATGTGTTGTTCAGTGCCTCTGTGTCCTTACTTATTTTCTGTCTGGTTCATCTGTCCCCTGGAGTGAGTGCTGTGTTGAAGTCTCCTAAAATGAATGCATTGCCTTCCATTTCCTTCTTTAATTCTGTTAGCATTTGTTCCACATATGTAGGTGCTCCTGTGCTGGGTGCATAGATATTTATAATGCTTATATCCTCTTGTTGGACTGAGCCCTTTATCATTATGTAATGTCCTTCTTTATCTCTTGTTACTTTCTTTGTTTTGAAGTCTACTTTGTCTGATACAAGTACTGCAACTCCTGCTTTTTTCTCTCTATTGTTTGCATGAAATATCTTTTTCCATCCCTTCACTTTTAGTCTGTGTGTGTCTTTGGGTCTGAGGTGAGTCTCTTGTAAGCAGCATATACATGGGTCTTGCTTTTTTATCCATTCTATTATTCTGTGTCTTTTGATTGGTGAATTCAGTCCATTTACATTTAGGGTGATTATTGACAGGTATGTACTTACTGCCATTGCAGGCTTTGGGTTTGTGGTTAATAAAGGTTCAAGGGTAGTTTCTTTACTATCTAACCATCTAACTTAACTCACTTATTAAGCTATTATAAACACAGTGTGGTGATTCTTTATTTCTCTCCCTTCTTTTTCTTCCTCCTACACTGTTTATATGTTGGGTGTTTTATTTTGTAGTATTTTGTGTTTCCCTTGACTGATTTTGTGGATAACTGATTTTATTTTGCATTTAGTTAGTATTTGGCTGGTCTACTTTCTTTGCTGTGGTTTTACTGTCTCTGGTGACATCTGTTTAGCCTTAGGAGCACTTTCATCTAGAGCAGTCCCTTTAAAATACACTGTAGAGATGGTTTGTGGGAGGTAAATTCCTTCAACTTTTACCTATCTGGGAATTGTTTAATCTCTCCTTCAAATTTAAATGATAAATCTTGCTGGATACAGTATTTTTGGTTCAAGGCCCTCCTGTTTCATTGCACTGAATATATCATGCCATTCTCTTCTGGCCTGTAAGGTTTCTGCTGAGAAGTCTGATCATAGCCTGATGGGTTTTCCTTTGCAGGTGATCGTTTTTCTCTCTCTGGCTGCTTTTAATCTGTCCTTGTCTTTGATCCTTTGCCTTTTCAATCATTCTAAGTCTTGGTGTTGTCCTCCTTGGGTCTCTTGTGTTGGGAGATCTGTGGGCTTCCATGGTCTGAGAGACTATTTCCTCCCCCAGTTTGGGGAAGTTTTCAGCAATTATTTCTTCAAAGACACTTTCTATCCCTTTTTCTCTCTCTTCTTCTTCTGGTATCCCTATAACACTAATACTGTTTCATTTTGACTGGTCACTCCTAGAGATCCTTTTCTCTCTCTGTGCCTCAGCTTCTCTATATTCCTGTTCTCTGATTTCTATATTCCATTAACAGTATCTTCCATCTCATCCAGTCTGCTCTTAAATCCTTCCATTGTTTGTTTCATTTCTGTCATCTCCCTCTGGAATTCATCCCTTAGCTCTTGCATATTTCTCTGTAGCTCCATCAGCATGCTTATGACTTTTATTTTGAATTCTTTTCAGGAAGTTCGTGACTTTGGTCTCACCAGACCCTCTCTCTGGTGTTTGAGAGATTTTCGACTGAACAAGTTTCTTCTGCCTTTTCATAGTGATGGAAGTGATCACCGGTGAGTGGCACGTGTGTCAGCTGGGAGACCCAAGTCCCTTCCTGCTTGCTGGTCGCTTTGCCCATCTCTGCTGCCTGTACTGGTCAACCACACACAGGGAGCAGCCCCTAAGTTAATCCCCTGAGCTGTGGGCAGGGTAGCCCTTGGCATGGCCTATGGTGCTGGTGGGGATTGTAGGCGAGCGGCATGTGTTCTACCACAACAACGGTTCCCCTTCATTCTTTTGGGACTTCACGCCAGTCTCTGCTGCCTGTGCCAGGCAACTGCACACAGGGAGCAACGTCTGGGTTGATTCCATGGGGTGCCTTGTACTGGGCGGCCCTCAAGATAGTGTAGGGCACTGGCGGGGGTCGTAGGCGATCCGCGTGTGTTCTCCAGTGAGAACAGCGCCCCCCTTCATGCTTTTGGGTCTCTGTGTCAGTCTCCGCTGCCTGTGCTGGGCAACCACACACAGTGTGCAGCCTCTGGGTTGATCCCCTGAGCTGCCGTCAGCAGGGCAGCCCTCAGGATGGCCTAGAGCACTGGTGGTGGTTGCAGGCGATCACCGTGTTTGCCACAAAAATAGGGCCCCTACTTGCTTCACAGACTCCACGCCGGCTCCCTCTGCCTCTGCCGGTCAGCTGCACACAGGCAGCAGCCTCTGGGTTGAGGGCTGGGTGGCCCTCAGGGTGGCATACAGGACTGGTGGTGGTTGTAGCCGATTAGCACATTGTCGCCACGAGAACAGAGCTCCTACATGCTTTCCAGATTCCACGCCAGCTTTGGCTGCCTGTGCCAGTCAGCTGCATGCAGGGGACAGCCTCTGGGTTAATTGCCTGAGCTGCCATCGGCGGGGCTGCCCTCTGGATGGCCTAGGGCACTGCCAGGGGTTGCAGGCGAGCAGCGCATGTTCCCTGCAAGAATAAAGCACCTTTGTGCCTTCTGGACTCTGCACCAATGTCTGCTGTGTCGGTCAACTGCGGACAGAGGGCAGTCTCTGGGTCTAGCCTGGTTAGCTGCAAGCTGGGAGAAGTCTCTGGGTGGTTGCTGTGGGTGGCGCTGCTCCCCGGTTGCTCCGCATCAATGGCAGATCAGCCGGTTTGCTTGCAGTGCTGGTGGGTGAGAATGAACAGCAGGCTGCTTATTGCTGTGAGAGGCTTCGGTGCTGTGTTGCCACCCCGGGAGTTAGGGTACCTGAAGCTCCTTAACGTTCCCAGTCTTCTGGGCTGAGTGTGCCAGGACGATTTTGTCCCCATTAAACCCTTGTCCCTTAAAGGCTTTTAAAGCACCCACTTTTCTTTTGTCCCAGGAAGCCAGCTGTGGGGACCTGTTTGCAGTCTTAAGTCTCGGATTTTGCTTTTCCATTCCTCTAATAGCCAGTACACCACGCAGTGTGTGTCTGTGCTCCTAGTGCAGATTACTAGGGCTGATTACTTAGCAGTCCTTTGCTTCCACTCCCTCCCTGCTCTGAATTTTTGCCTCCTGCCAGTGAGCTGGGGTGGAGGGAGTCCTTGGGTCCCACTAGGTCATAGCTTTGTACCTTACCCTTTTTGTGAGATGTTGAGTTCTAACAGATGTAGATGCAGCCTGGCTGGTGTACTATATCTTCTGGTCACTCTTTTAGGAATAGTTGTATTCGCTGTATTTTCAAAGTATATATGATTTTGGGAGGAGATTTCCGCTGCCCTACTCATGCCACCATCTTAAGAATCCCCCCTATTTCATTTTAAAAAGGATTTTCTCACAAAGATGTCTGGAAGATATGCACAGATGTCAAAGTATGAAGAAGGTTTTTAAAACTGACAGTGAATATTATTCATCACAGGCAATCCATACTTACTACTTTCTAACAAACAAATCCTACTTTCTAGCATTCCATGGTTCTTTACTGAGCACCTTATATGTTTAAGGCAAGAGTTAGGAAAGGTCCAAGGTATATGACCTGGTGAATAGAGAAATACTGGCTTTCATACTAAGACTTTGGGAAGATTTTCACATGTATGAGGTTGAACCACAGGAATATGCCAATATCTGACCGATTATAGACCAAAAAAAAAAAAGAGAGCAATTTTATATGGTTTACCCAGACTAATAGAAGTAATTAACTATTAGTAATCAGAACTGTATAATGCCTGATGGCTATATTTTGAATGTATAATACTTTACAATAAAGGTAACATAAATTTTTTATTTCTAAACTGTGTATTTTTTACTTTATAAAAAATACTATTTTTGTTTTGCAAGTCATAGTGGGATATTATTACAAATAAATTGTATCACACACACACAGCTTTCAGAAATATGTAAATTATTCCATCATGTATTTGTGGCTTATTTTGCATGTGTTAAATACTGTCCCATTCAGTGAAAATACAAAGATCAATCAGCTAGGATGCTACCCTATAAAACTTAAGAATTTGATTAAAGAGATACAAATAACCATTATATCAGAATGTTAGAAATAGCCAAAGAAAAATTCAAAGGAAGATGGGATCAATTTTAGCTGAAGGATATAAATCCAGAAAGGTTTGTGGGCTGTTAATACAGGTAAGATTAGAATATGTCAATACAGGTAAGACTGGAATATGTCAAGACTCCTAGGAATTTACCCAAAGAAAACAAGTTCTCAGATTCAAAAAGATATATGCACTCCTATGGTTATCGCAGCACTATTAACAATAGCCAAGATATGGAAGCAACCTAAATATCCATCAGTAGATGAATGGATATAGAAGATGTGGTACATATACACAATGGAATACTCTTCATCCATAAGAAACAAACAAATCCTACCATTTGCAACAACATGGATGGAGCTAGAGGGTATTATTGTCATTGAAATAAATCAGGCAGAGAAATATAAACACCAAATGATTTCCCGTATTTGTGGAGTATAACAATGAAGCAAAACTGAAAGAACAAAATAGCGGCAGAATCACAGACTCCAAAAGGGACTGACTAGTGGTTACCAAAGGGGAGGGGTGGGGGAGGGCATGTGGGGAGGAAGGGAAAAGGGGATTGTGGGGTATCATGATTGGTGCACATGGTGTGTGTGGGGTCATGGGGAAGACAAGTGTAGCTCAGAGAAGACAAATAGGGCTCTGTGGCATCTTACTACACTGATGGACAGTGACTGCAATGGGGTATGGGGGGGGTGACTCCATAATAAGGGTGAATGTAATAACCACATTGTTTTTCCTGTGAAACCTTCGTAAGAGTGTATATCAACGATACCTTCATAAAAAAAAAAGATTGAAAGACTGGGGAGAAGGAGGTCTGCATAGATTGTCAGGTATTTTCAAATGAGTAAAAAGTATGAAAAGACTTGGGAAGTATTTAAAAAAAAAAAGAAGTGCTAAAGGCTAGAAAAGAACTCCAAATTTTGATAGCTTGGTTTGTCATCTGAATATATGAATGGGAACTATCTCTTCAACATGTCTTATCAAGCCCTCTGAGGTTATTCTAGTGGTGCTAGAGTCATGAAATTCATATTGCTAATGTTTCAAATAGATGATAAAGAAATTGGCCATGTAAATTTTAATTTCAGGTGGTGGTAATGCAGTGAAAGAGAAGGAGAGACAGGGGTTGGTATTTTATATAAGGTAGTAAAGAGCTTGCTTAAGTGGTATCATCTGAGCAAAGACTATAATGAAGTGAGAGAGGAAGCCATGAAAGTATTTGGGAGAAGAGATATCTAGACAGACACAGTAAATGCAAAGGACCCTGAAAGTGTATTTGGTATGTTCAAAGGATAGAAAAGTTTTAGAAGGTGAGATAAGAAGGTAGCTAGGGGTATATCATGTTTGAACTTGCAAAATCACAGGGGGGGGGGTGTCTCTGGATTTTGTTCTAAGCATGATAGAAAGCCATTGAAGGGTTTTGAACATGAGTATGGAAAAACCTGGCTTACCTTTTAAAAGGACAGCTTTTGTTATAACTTGCACTTGGGTAATAATTTTATCATTCAGAATCCAATAACTAGAGTTCTGAAGATGACTGTTTACTGTCAAGCTGAATTAATCATCTCTGCCCCTGAATTTGCTCCCCATGATACATTACCTGTAATTGTGAAGAGCACCACCATTCCCCAGTCTGTCCACATAATCAATCTAAGAATCATCTTCAACTCTGCCTTTTTCTCATATCCAGACATCACATATTTATTCTACCTAAATAGTTGACTGTCTTCTCTATTTTCATTGATGTTACAAGAGGAATGAAGCATATTTAACAATCTGGACTACTACAAAAGCCTACATACACTTGCTGCTGTAGACTTGACACTCTGTAACTCTTCCAGTCTGAGGAAGATGGATGTGAACTTTGTAAACTTTTAAATCTGATCATGTATTTTCTCTGCTAAAAGTCTTTCAGCAGCTCCATATATCTTATAAGATAGAATCTCAACTGCTTAACTTTGTCTGAAGTACTTTATAATCTGCTTTGTCTTTCGATTATGCTGTACTTCTCACTATACCTGACTCTCTCAAAGGTCTACAGGTAGAGAATGGAAAAAAAGTTCTGTTGAAATCACTCTGACTTTTCCTAAATAAAATGTGCTTTTCTGGAGAATCAGATTTGTTCTCCCATGAGGGCATGGATTTTCATTGAAAATGACTGCTAGGGTTGATGGCTGTTACTATTAGAAGTGCATTTTACCTACTCTCAGATAAGAAGTAAGTTGAGACTCTCCACTACAGCCATATGAAAGCACTTCCATTTCTTAAAATGAGCCACACTACTCCATATAGTTCCTTACCCTTTATATACTGGGTTTACCCACGCCACCAACTGTAGAAAGTAATTCTTTTTTAAACTCCAAATCATTATTCAAATCTTATACTAAGATTTTAATGATTTCTTCTGGCAGTTAAGTGATTTTTCTCCACTGCTTCTAAAGTAACTTGAACATACCACTATTGCATATTGTAATTATTTACAGGTGATATCTCCTTTTTAGATACTGGGTCTGTTGAAAGCAGGTTGAATACCTATAGTGCAGAAGGCAATATTTCTGTTACGTTCATACTCCAGTGCCTAGCATAATAGCTACCAAACTGTTAAGTCCTTAATAAACAAATCAAATTAATAACCCATATAACTTCAATTTGCAATTTCCCCTAATATCATAAAAATATATTTTGACCCTTTGAGAGGTTTAAAGATGAGAAACAAGAACAATTAAGACAAAATCTAGACAGAAATAACAGTAGGCCTACTCCAGAGACTATAGCAGCTGTTAACAGGCTCTGGATGACCACTTGACCATTTGTCAAGCTAATTAATATCTAATTACAAATAAAAACTATTGGAGAATTATCTATTTCTTTTAGCAGGCTGCACATAGCACTGTTCATTTTGGATCCCTGGGTATCCTAAGTTATCTGTTTTAATATGTCCGTAACCCCATTTAATTTTGGGAAGTGGTTATAGACCACTTTAAGAATAGAGTGAAACCTATGGTCCTTTCATTCATCCATTTATCAACATATGCATTTACTTTCCTATAACTTCAAATAGTTCATTAACCTCTCTATTTAGTCCATCAACCCTAGATTAAAACAGCTTACACCAGAGAGTAGTAGCTGGGTTAATTTAATTTTAAAATGCTCAGCATAATATGATGCATTCACAGTTCCAAGAACCCAGTATTTGCTGGAAGGAAGGAAGGAAGGGAGGGAGGGAAGGAGAGGGGAAGGAGGGAAAGAAAGAGTTCAAAATAACATTTGATAAAAATGAAAAGTTCCCAAAACTAAAGATCAATACTGAAAATAACAAAGGAAAACCAGCTGTACCACCCAATAGTAAATGTTCAAAGTTAGTGAAATATGCTATTAAGCATCGTATCAAGTAGAAACAAATATATTTCTCTAAAAATAATTTAAAAATTCTTTTGAAATAAGGCATATAATCTAATTTTCATAATTAAGCTAAAAATTCTTATTTATAACATATTTACGCATTTCTCTCTTTTCAGCACCTTCCCAAATTTCATTTGGGTGGTAGATAGGGTACGTGGTTTCAAGAAAAGATTTCCCCTCTCCCCAGATTTCAAATTCTTCCTAAACTTAAAAAAATAAGTAAATAAAGAATTTTTAGTTGTAAATTACTTAAGATCTATTAAAATATTCATAGACAAGAATCTTCAAAATGAGTTGAAATAAATGAATCTTTAAAATAAATGAGTTATTTTATTTTAAAATAAAATAAGTCTTTAAAATAAAAACATGGATTTTATAAAAAGCTGAACTTTCTAAGATTTCTTAGAAATTATAAAACTACAGAACCTTTAATTGGAAAGAACCTTCACAATAATCTGATTCATTGATCCCCAACATTTTCTCTTCCACTTTTTACCTCAGAACAAGAACAGATTCTCATTTAGGAACAACTGTTCCCCTATACTACTGATTTTCAGTTAGGAGTTAAATGCTATAGCAGATTCTTCAAGAACTCATAGGTCTAGCCCAAACAATCACAAATGCCAGGATGGCTTGTCATTTCATCTGTCCTTTCCTAAACCTGTATGTAGTGACAGAAAACTCATTAGGACCTAAAATTTTTTAAAATACCCTTTTTGTTTTGGAGCTATTTTAGATTTATGGAAAGTAAATAGGGAGAGTTCCTCTGTACCCTTTAGAGCATATGGCCAAATTTCTTCTTAATTGGTTTTGTAGGAAAAAGCAATTTAAGAAATGTTACTTTAAAAACAGTTTGTTTCCAACTTGTTTTATTGTCCAGACCGTAAAATCTAAAAAGCTAAAATGGCCTTAGAAATGATAATATAGTGTTTAATAACCAACACACACAAAAATGCAAAAATATGGTACTAAGTAGACCCTGGAAAGGGTACTTTACAGTGTATGAGCTTAAACAAGAAGGCAGAGTGCCACCCTGTTCAACCTCAGCTGTGAACAAGTATGTCATATGACTCTTTTTGCCCCTCTGCACTGTGAAGGTGTCACAAGTACTGATGTTGGGGTCACAAACAAATTTTACCGGGTAGGTGAATTCAACACATACAGAATCTGTGAATAATGAAGACCGACTATATAACTTACATTTTATTTAATGTACTCACCTTTGAAGATCCATTTGAATACATCTGTATCATGTTCTCTGCACCCTGTTTTACTTTAAGTTCTATATCCAATTGTTTTTGTAAGGCCGTCAATCTATTATTGCTAGTGGAACAACGAGGGTCACTACTGGGAGTATCTGGAGTCCTTGGGCAATCTGTAAATTCAATAGTATGTTAAAATAACTTAATAGGTAGGAACAACTGCTGCTTAAAACTGTAAGTTAATATTTTGAAGGAATAAAGAATTATAGGGTTTGAGATCAACTTCAAGTCATCTAAATGCAATGCTTATGGATAATGTAGGAGTTCAAGCCAAAAAAAAAAAAAATTCAAGTATAGCTGCAGGACCATCTGCCAGAGATACTGTAAAAGTGATTACATTGAGTGTGAAGCTGAATTAGATCACCACCCAAGGTTTTCCACTATTATTTTTAACTCAAGCAATTTGACTGGTCAATTCAACCATTAACTAAATTCCCAACTCATTGACTGATTGGTTACAGAACAAAGCTTATTCAAATATTATACAAATTCCAGTTAAGTAATTCTTTGTAAATAGAATTAAGGGTACTTCACATATAATGCCAGCATTAATTAGTAATAACCTAAACATATGCATAAAAGCCTTCACATTCTGTTTTCTACTAAGAGGACGTTCAGAACACAATGGAAAATGTTTTAAGGATATCAACTGATTGATATCAGATTGAGGGTGGGATGGGTGTAGGATGAACAAAAATTCAAGTCCATGGCTTCTCATGAAGCATAATGTGGTGTTTCTATTTTAAAACAAAACAAAAACCTCAATTATTCCAGGTAACCCATTATTGTTGAAACACTTGTAATCATTTTACCACGTAACTAAAATTCTTCCTGTTGAAGTTCATTATTTTGTGTTTTATCCATACTAGGTCCCTTCCTTATTTAAAAAAAAAAAAAAGCTAGAAACTAAGGTACTAGATCTGGTTCAGTTATAAGTAATTTGGTAATCATTGGAAAATTGCCTAAACTGCAAATAACCTTTGTGTTTCAGGGTTCCCTCACTCCTTAGCAATAAAAAATGGTGTGACTAACCAAGTTTAATGAATAGGTTTCATATGTGGTTTTATACTCCTCTAAAAAATTTAAAAAGGTTTAATACTAGTTCAAAAACATTTAAACATAATTTGTTAACTTACAAAAATGCAGATGCTATGCTAGATATTGATGTAAAATAATACCACTTTATTATTTATGTGCTACTTTACAAGGTGTAAGTCCTGATCTAAGTGCTTTATGAACTCATTAATCTTATTAACAGCCCTATAACAAGCATTACACCTACATTACAGAAAACAAAAACCAGGGCACATGGAGGTTAAGAAACACGCTCAAGGTCATACATCCTGTAAGTCAAAGTCTACCTTAATAATTGTTGTTCTATGCTGCCTCTTTGACACTTAAAAGCCTTGTGAACAACTATACTAGACTGCATGTGTATGTATGCATATTTAAGCATATTAATCCTTAAAATAACTTTTGAGACAAATATTATTCACATTTTACATATCAGGTAAGAGGCAAAATCACAGTTATTAATTGTGATTCAAATTCAAGAAAGGTTTCTACTGTAATTGCATTTCCCAAATTACAAATGACCTGCTCCAAAAACTGATTTTGTAAGTGGCATATTCTTATAGCAAGCTGATATAGAAGGTAAGTTTTCAGATCAGGCTCACAAAAGACCTACTTAACATACTGCTTATTGACAGAATGTTTTACCCCCTCAAATTAGTATGTTGAAGCCCTTAATGTGATGATATTTAGAGATGAGACTTTTGGGAGTTAATAAGGTCATTAAGAATGGTGAGGATACAAAGATGTCATGTGCAAAACAGGAAGAGGGGTGTCACCAGAACACCAACTGTGATAGAACCTTGATTTCCTGTCTTCCAAAACTGTGAGAAATAAATTTCTGTTGTTTAAATCACCCAGTCTATGGGATTTCATTAAAGCAGCCAAACTAACACACACATATGCACACGTGCGTGCACACTCTACAGTGGTTAATAGTACCTAGTTTGGAATCTCAATTTTGATACTGAGATTAAGTAAAATCATGTAACAGGGTTAAGTTACCAGCAGTTCTGTGCCTCAGTTTCCTCATCTGTTAGATGGTTATAATGGCATCATTAATAATGCCAACAGGATTACGGTGACTGAATAAATTATGTGTAAAGAGCTTAGAAGGGTATGGTACATAGAAAATATGCAATAAACATTAACTAGTAGTCATCATTGTAGGAAGCATAGCTGCAGAGTCCCTAAATGAACTGTACATTATAGCAAAGACTAAATAGTTAAGAATATTCAGAATTGTGAACAATTAAGTTTTCTTTTTTCCCTCCTCTTTTATTTTTAAATAATTATATGGCCTCTTGTAAGAAATTAAACTCACAAAATTTGGTATAAAATTTAATAAGCATATTTTTAAAAAAGAACTGGAATGCATTTAGAGTGGAAGGTCCTCAGTTGAGAAAACTATGGAAATGTGTTGTTTGTAAAATAGATGATAGTATTTAGCTTAGGGTAAGAAACAGAAATGATTCTTGCCTGAACATTTAAACATTTGTCTATGAAGAAGCTATCCACTTACTATTTTACCATAGGGCAGAGAATTAGAACCAATGGGTAAAGGTAGCAAGGTAAAAAGTTTTATCACAGAACAGAGAAACTCCTTTCATTCTGAGTTATCAAACAATGAAATGGTTTACCTTAAAATGTAATAAAATCCCTTGTCACTGGAAGCACTTATGTATAAACTAGATTATAATCTGTTGAAGATGCTACAGTAAGAAATTCATGAACATTAAAGCAGGGTATACTAAGACACTGAAATATACATTGATTCCAATAGCCTGAGAATTTGTAATAATATTATAATATCAAACAATTTTTAGAAAAAGTATGTCTCTATTTTAATAAGGATTACAAGAACATAAGAAAAACATAGTAAGTTAAATGTATGGGCTTTTGAAGTCAGAAAGCTTGGGTTAAAATCCTGTGTCTGCTATTTAGTACAGTGTTCTTAGTCATATACTTAAGGTTCTGAGCTGCAGTTTCCTCAGCCACAAATTGGGAGTTACTGTGAAAATAAAGCTTGTATAGTGTGTAGGCCAATGTTTAGGGTTCAATAAAATCACATGTCAGGGCTTAGTAAAGTAGCTGGTATTTATGCTCATTCAATCTTTAAAGGAACTCACAAAGGTTTGTAAATAACCTCATTTTACAAATAACCTCCCCCACCCCCGAAACACAGTGAGGTAATTTTCAAAAGTCACAAAAGTGTGTGCCAAGGCAGAAAAATTTAGCCTTTTTATAAAGGCCACTTTTTACTCACTTAAAATTACAGAAACACTTTGCTGTCTTCCTCAAAGTTCACTTATTTTCCCTTTTAACTTGCTACTTTTCTTCTCTACAGTTTTCTTTCCTATAGGTTATAGTAAGTGGTAAGTAACACATTATAAAACATATGGTTGCCTTATATTTGTTAAAACACTTGTCTAACAGTGAAACACATTTCAAAATAGGGGTAACCAGAACTTCCATTAACACTCTCTTCATTTAAAAAAATCGATTTTAAAAAACTCTACAAGATGAAATTATTTTTCCACTCTAAGAGCTGTCTTCAAATTGTAACACCAAATGTTGACTCCACCTACTTTGCTACTTAAAAAACTATACCTCATGATTAAGACTAATGACAACTATCTATTTGCTGCATCTATTGCTATAATTACCAAACCAGCTTTGGTAGGGGAGGTTTATTACAATAATTATTCATACTTCTAACCTTCTAAACATTATCATACAATTAAAAATGTATGTTACAAATTAAATAAGAAGACTTTAATATAATATGTAAGTATTTATTAAACATAGTACTGGAGGTCCTAGTCACGACAATCAGACAACACAAAAAAATAAAAGGCATCCAGATTGGTAAGGAACAAGTTAAACTGTCACTGTTTGCAGATGACATGATATTGTACATAAAAAACCCTGAAGAATCCACTCCAAAACGACTAGATCTAATATCTGAATTCAGCAAAGTTGCAGGATACAAAATTAATACACAGAAATCTGTTGCTTTCCGATACACTAACGATGAACTAGCAGAAAGAGAAATAGGGAAGACAATTTGATTTACAATTGCATCTAAAACAATAAAATACCTAGGAATAAACCCAACCAAGGAGGTGAAAGACCTATACCCTAAAAACTACAACACACTCTTTAGAGAAATTAAAGAAGACACCAATAAATGGAAATACATCCCATGCTCATGGATATGAAGAATACTGTCAAAATGGCCATCCTGCTTAAAGCAATCTGTCAGATTCAATGCAATCTATATCAAAATACCAACAGCATTCTTTAATGAACTAGAGCAAATTAGTTCTAAAATTCATATGGAACCACAAAAGACCCCGAATAGCCAAAGCAATCCTGAGAAGGAAGAATAAAGCAGGGGGGATTATGCTTCCCAACTTCAAGCTCTACTACAAAGCCACAGGACCAAGACAGCTTGGTAGTGACATGAGAACAGACCCATGTATCAATGGAATAGAATACAGAGTACAGATATAAACCCACACATATATGGCCAATTAATATACAATAAAGGAGCCATGGATATACAATGGGGAAATGACAGCCTTTTCAACAACTGGTGTTGGCAAAACTGGACAGCTACAGGTAAGAGAATGAAACTGGATTACTGTCTAACTCCATACACAAAAGTAAACTCAAAATGGATCAAAGACCTGAATGTAAGTCTTGAAATCATAAAACTCTTACAAGAAAACATAGGCAAAAATCTCTTGAATAATACACATGAGCAACTTTTTCCTGAACACATCTCAGGCAAAGGAAACAAAAGTTAAAATGAACAAATGGGACTCTATCAAACTAAAAAACGTCTGCACAGCAAAGGATAACATCAGCTGAACAAAAAGGCACCCTTCATTATGGGAGAATATATTTATAACTGGCATAGCTGATAAGAGGTTGACGTTCAAAATATATAAAGAGCTCATGCACCTCAACAAACAAAAAGCAAATAACCCAATTAAAAAATGAGCAGAGGAGCTGAACAGACACTTCTCCAAAGAAGAAATTGAGATGGCCAACAGGCACATGGAAAGATGCTCCACACTGCTAATCATCAGGGAAATGCAAATTAAAACCACAATGAGGTATCATCTCACACCAGTTAGGATGGCTAACATCCAAAAGACTAGGAACAACAAATGCTGGGAGGATGCGGAGAAAGGGGAACCCACCCACACTGTTGGTGAGAATGTAAATTAGTTCAACCACTGTGGAAAGCCGTATCGAGATTCCTCAAAAAAACTAAAAATAGAAACACCATTTGACTTGTTTTTTACAGACATCATTTAGAGCATTATACTTAAAGTAGAAGGAATTCTACTTCTAGGTATTTACCCAAAGAAAACAAGATCCCAGATTCAAAAAGACATACACACCCCTATGTTTATCGCAGCACTATTTACATTAGCCATAGTGAAGATATGGAAGCAACCTAAGTGTCCATCTGTAGATGAGTGGATAAAGAAGATGTGGCACATATACACAATGGAATATTATTCAGCCATAAGAAGAAAAAAAAAATCCTTCCATTTGCAACAACATGGATAGAGCTAGCGGGCATTATGCTCAGTGAAATAAGCCAGGTAGAGAAAGACAAGTACCAAATGATTTCACTCATCTGTGGAGTATAACAACAAAGCAAAAACTGAAGGAACAAAACAGCAGCAGACTCCCAAAACCCAAGAATGGACTAACAGTTACTAAAGGGAAGAGACTGGGGAGGGTGGGTGGGAAGGGAGGGATAAGGGTATTAAGGGGCATTATGATTAGCACACATAACACAGGAGGGGCATGGGGAAGGAAGTATATAGGACAGAGAAGACAAGTAGTGATTCTATAGCATCTTACTATGCTGATGGACAGTGACGGTAATGGGGTATGTGGTGGGGACTTGATAATAGAGGAAATGTAGTAACCACAATGTTGCTCATGTGAAACCTGAGCATAAGATCGTGTATCAATGATATCTTCTAAAACAAACAAGAAAAACAAATTTGTTTGTAAAAAAAAAAAAAGACAAATGCACCCCTATGTTTATCACAGCACTAATTACAATAGCCAAGATATGGAAGCAACCTAAGTGTCCATCAGTAGATGAATGAATAAAGAAGATGTGGTAAATATACAAAACGGAATATTATTCAACCATAAGAAAACAAATCCTACCATTTGCAACAACATGGATGGAATAGAGGGTATTATGTTCAGTGAAATAAGCCAGGCGGAGAAAGACAAGTACCAAACTATTTCACTCATTTGTGGTGTATAACAACAAAGCAAAAACTGAAGGAAAAAAACAGCAGCAGACTCACAGATCCCAAGAAGGGACTAGCGGCTACCAAAGGCAAAGCGGGTGGGGAAAGTGGGTGGGAAGGGAGGGAGAAGGGGATTAAGGGATATTATGATTGGCACACATAATGAGGGTGAGTCATGGGGAAGGCACCATAGCACAAAGACAAGTAGTGACTCTATAGAATCTTACTATGCTGATGGACAGTGACTGTAATGGGGTATACTGGGGGACTTGATAATAGGGGGAATGTAGTAACCACAATTTTGCTCATGTGAAACCTTCATAAAATTGTATATCAGTAATATCTTAATTTAAAAAAATCTTGTTTCAGAAGAAGAGAAAAATGGCAATTCAAACACAGTCTCTGAAGTGATAATGACTACAAAATTTTCAGAACCGAAGAAAAGATACCAATCCATAGATTCAAGCCACCAAGTCCAAGCAGAAGGACACAGGGGATAAAAAAAAAATCCACATCTGGGTATACATGGTACAAATTAAAAAAAAAAAATCAAAGACAAGGAGAAAATTTTAATAACACCCAAAGAAAGGCTACCTTCAAAGATGCTAATATTATACTGACAGTAGACTTTCCAAAAACATCGAAAGCTAGAAGGTAGAATGATAGAACACAGAAAATGGTTTATACGTATCTTTAAATGACCATTATATAAATCAATAAAAGTCACTTAAGGTTTTTATAAAAGATAAAAATCAAGGGAACAACAATATACAAATCAGGATGAGGGTAAATGGAGGCATTCTAAGGCCTCTGAATTCTATGGAGATGGGCAGAAAACAGTGATTACGTCTATACATATTCAATTAGAAGGCTTTAATGTGTATGTATTAAATAAAAAAGTATCCAAATAAAGTCCAAAAGTAAAACATACTTCAAAACAGGCATAAACACAACTCCCTATTATACTGATAAGTATGCATGTTTACTGTTTAAATTAACCATATGTTCCAAATAATTGACTGCTGTTTAAAAATACTATAAAAATGGCAGGAAGGGAAAGAAGCACTGAAAGCACAAAATTAGATATTAAATAAAACCCCAAATATATCAGTAATTATTTAAGTAGAATGCTCTAAATGATGTCTGTAAAAAACAAAGATCATTAGACTTGGTTCAAACAAATGAATAAAATAAAATCCAACTACATGATATTTACAAGAGATGTATCTAAAAAAATGATATAGAAAAGCAAAAAAAGAGTGGGAAAAAAGATATTCCTTATAATCAATAACCTCAACCCCTAAAATACATTAATAACAGAGAAAAGATACTTTGAGGTACAAAGATTATTCAAGGTAAAAAAGGATTTGATAATGATAAAAGGTTTATTCACTAGACATATACATCAATTCTAAGTTTGTATGTGCCCAATAACATGGCCTCAAAATAAAGCAGAAATTGACAGAATTATTCCAATTAAAAAGGACTTGATCATATATGGCCATAAAGTAAGTCTCAGCAAATTTCAAGGAAACACAATGTAATTAATCAAGAAATAAATAAATAATGGGTAACTAGAAAAATCTTCATATATTAGAATATCCTCATCAGCAAGTCATTTATCTGACAATGGGTTAGTACCCAAAATATATAAAGAACTCATACAATTCAAGAACAAAAAGACAGTCTGATTAATAAATGGGCAGAGAAACTGAACATTTTTCTAAAGACATCCAAGTGGTCAACAGGTGCACAAGAAGATACACAGTATCACTAATCATCAAGGAAATGCAATTAAAACCACAATGAGTTATCACCTTACCCCTGTTAGAATGGCTATCACCAAGAAGAGATAACAAGTGTTGATGAGGATGTAGAGAAAAAGAAACCTTGTGCACAACTGGTAGGAATGTAAGGTGGTCCAACCATTAGGGAAAACAGTATGGAGGTTTCTCAAAAAGTTAAAAATACCACTATCTTAAGATCTAGCAATCCCCCTCCTGAGTATACACTCGAAAGAAATGAAAACAGTATTGGACAGATATCTGCATTATCATTGCAGCATTATTTACAATGGCGAAGATATGGGAACAACTTACATGTCTATCAATAGGTATACAGATAAAGATGCAATGCAATGCAGGCATACCTTGGAGATCTTGTAGGTTTGGTTCCAGACCACAGCAATAAAGCAAACATCATAATAGAGCAAGTCAAATGAATTTTTCTGGTTTCCCAGTGCATATAAAAGTTACATTTAACCTATACTGTAGTCTTTTAAGTGTACAATAGCATCATGTCTCATAAAAACAATATGCATATAGTAATCTAAAAGTTTTATTGCTAAAAAATGTTAACCACCATCTTAGCTTTCAATGAGTGATAGATCATCATAACAAACTTAATAATGAAAAAGTTTGAAATACTGCAAAAATTACAAAAATGTGACAGAGACATGAAGTGAGCAAATGCTGTTGGAAAAATGGTACCAATAGATTTGCTTGTTTCAGGTTTGCCACAAAACTTCTATTTGTAAAAAAGTAATCTCTGTGAAGCACAATAAAATGAAGTATGCTTGTACTTTTTAGGCATTAGAAAGAAGGAAATTCTGCCATTTGTAACAGCATAAATGGATCTTGAGGGCATGATGTTAAGTGATAACATACTAACTTACGTCAGACAGGAAAAGGCAAGCACTATGTAATATCAGTTATATGTGGAATCTCACAAAGCTGAACTTCATAAAAACCAAGTAGAATGGTGGTTATCAGAGGATGCAGGATGTGGGAATTGAGGAGATGATGTTTAAGGGTACTAGTAGGTAAGTTAGTCCTGGAGATCTAATGCACAGCACAGTAATTACAGACAATGACATTGTATTATAAACTTCAGAGTTGCTAAGAGACTAGATGTTAATTGTGTCCACCACAAAAAAAAAATGATAATGATGTGACATGATTGAGATGTCAGCTAATGCTACAGTGGTAATCATATTGCAATATATATCAACCCAACATGTGTTATGCCTTAAACGTACACAATGTTGTAAATTATCTCTCAATAAAAATAAATTTAAAAGAATTTAAATATCAAAACTTTCATGATGCACTTAGGCAATACTTAGAGAATATTCATAATCCTTAAATGCATATATTAGGAAAGAATAAATTTCAAGTGCTGTCTTAGTTAAAGGGAATGGGAGAAAGGGCAGAGATTAATAAAATCAAATGTACAAAAGCTCAACAGCAAACTGGACACAAGTAAAGAGAATATTAGAGAAATGGAAAGAGACTTGAAGAAACTACCACACATCCAACTGGAGTTCCAAAATGAAAGCAGAGGAAATACAGGAGGGTGCAATACTAAAAAAGACACAGATTTCCCCTAATTGATGAAATACTCAAATCTCAGTTTCAGTAAACCAAACAAACAGAAGCAAATCAAATGAAAGGAAATCTACACCACTATTCTGAAAGGGCACAGAAAACTGTAAAGAGTGTCTTTAAAAAAGCTAGGTGGAAAAGGCAGATTACCTACATGCTTCAGCCATCAGATTGACAGCCGCTTCTTTAACAGTGGAATCCAGAAGACCATGAAATAGAGTTTCTAAGTGCTGAAAGAAAATAAGTTATCAACCTAGAACTGGGTATTAGAAGAAATACCTTTCTAAAGTATATACCTTCAGGAAGAAAAAGAAAATAATTCTAGAAGGAAGGTCTGAAAATCACAAAGAACTGGTGGACAAAGAGAATGATAAACACGTAGGTAATTACAAATCAACAATGACTACATAAAACAATAATAATTAGATCTAATTTGTGGTACTGAAGATAAAATGATAAACTAAAATATGGACAAACAATGGCATATAAATCAAGTAGAGTTAAGTAGATTGGAGTTAAAAGTATTCTAAGTGGTCTAGCTTTCTTAGTATTTTACAAAAATAGCATGGATAAGACAATACTTTTTGTGGATTGTAACATTTTTTTTAAGGTACAATAAGCAACCTAGGCATTAAATTTCACAATTGCCTGTATCTGTTATACTACAAGTTGTTTGAAAACTGCATGTTGCACCTCCTGGTAGAGAAAACTTCTTCATTCTGTACATAACCTCTGTACCTACGGCATGCACAGTTCTCTCCTAAATTCTCTGTAAGATGGTGCTACCTTATTTTAATTCTTTCCTACCTCTGATTATAACAATATATATCAACCACCATACGCCTTTTAGACTGGTTAAAAAATATATTACAACATCAACTGCTGGAAAGAATGTGAACAACCAGAACTCTCATATGTTGCTAGTAAGAATGAAAAATGATATAGCTACTCTGGAAAACATTCTGGCAGTTTATTATAATGTTAAACATACTTTAACATATGAATTAGCAATCACACTCCTAAGTATTTACCAAAGTGAACTGAAAACATGTTTACACAACAACCTGTTTGTGGGGAGTTACAGCAGCTTTACTGATAACTGCCAAAAACTGGAAAACAACGATACTGGGTGAATGGATAAACAAACTGGTACAATGGACTACTACTCAGCAATAAAAAAGAATGAATTACTGATAAACGTAAAAACCTGGACAAATCTCAAAAAGCAATATGCTGTGTGAAAGAAGTCAGTCTCAAATGGCTATACATTTTATGATTCTATTTGTATAATATTCTTGAAAAGCAAACTACAGTGACAGGTAACAGACCAGAGGTTGCCAGGGTAAATGGAGTGGGGAGAGGGTGTATCTACAGCGGGAAGTCACTGTTCTTTTTCCTGAGTGGTGACAGTTAGACAAAACTATCTTAAAATTCATGGAATAGAATACCAAAAAAGAACTTTACTCTGTTTTACCTTTTTTAAAAAAGTTAAAGAATACCATCAAAGAATTCAAGTGTTAGGGATCTATGAATCATTTAATCTCATAATTTTAAAGATGAGCAAACAAATCTAGGGGTGTTAAAAGCAACTTGCTAATTAGTGATCACAGTTAAAGGCAATACTTTCTTAAGAATTCACAAGTTAATACAAAGTAAGTCTACCTCAAAATAAGAAACTCAATCAGACATAAAGAATATATAGAAATTACAAAACAAAAACAGGCCACAGATTCCACAACTGTGTTTGAATACATATAAAATTAAACTATCATTTCTATGCCACGTTTAGCTGGACAAGCCAACAATAAAAAGAAAATTAAGTTCTCACCTCTCTTCATCCAAGAAACACTTAAACCTTACTTTGGTGATTAAGAAAAACTTCCTCAACATAGCTGAATTCCAGAATTTAGAATTATTTCCAAAGTTAACCAAAAAATCTAATGCTATTAGTACTATGCTAAATCAGTATTTCCCTTCTAGATATTAAGGAAAAAATTCACTCTCTCAATAGGTAAAAATCAATCTAAGTTTGGTGGGTCTGAGAAGACAGAAATGGAAACAAGCGTCAGAGATGATACCCAAGAGTCCAAGATTCAGGAAACAGGTTCTTTCCCAATATTACCTTCAGGAGTCCCAGGTGCCAACTAGGACTTAGATTAACCTCTCCACTTTACAGAGACCCAATAATCTTTTTCATAAGGTGTATTCAAATAATATCCTTGTAATTTCCACTGGGATAATAATAATAATACCCCATGAGACTACTCTTGAAATATACAGAAGATGAATAGGAAGTTTAGAGTATCATGAACATGAAGACAACATCAAAAAATTCATGTCTTACTACTCTGAAGAATAAATGAACACTTGTATTTTGCAAATAACAGTCCCAAACCAACAGATCTTGACTTTGCAGCACTGACATATGGAACACTTTAAAGAGTTTTAGTTAAAAGTCTTTAAGTCCATCTGTAAAAATCCTTATTTTACAAATAAGAAACTGAAGATTAATAATTATTGCAGAGGTGAATCAGGAGCAGGACTCCTACCTATTTACACAGTAATCATTTAAACAATGCAGACCTAAATTCTGCCCCCTTTCCTTGAGTCATTTATTCTGCTTGCATACTCCCAAGATGAGGAGAATGCCCAGCACTTCTGCTATTAATCCACGTATTTGGAGAACTGAAAGCAAAGTACTATGTCCTTGAATTTTCTTATCAGATCTCATCTAAAATAAATGATTCTGTTGACCTTAGTATACAATGTAAGATACATAAAATTTTATGACAATCTGACCTAAAATTAATGAACTACGTTTAATTCTCTGCTGTTGTTGCTTTTAATGCTGTCAAGTCAGTAATGAGGGGAGGGCAAAAAAACCTTATTACCTAGTTGTGTGAATATGCCATTTGCAAAAGGAACTATTTTTTTAAATAAATTCAAATTCTAACCAACTAATCAAGTTTATTCCAAACAAAGTAATAAGAAGTCACAGTGGAAAGTTATATTTCATTTAACATTTGCCCTGAAATTATCTGAATGTCTCTATCCTAAACTTTTATTTAAGGCATTGTTCCCCAAGTTACTAAATTTTTTAAGTAACCTGATAAATTATGCATTGGCATTAAATTACAGAGACTAATAAAAGGTTTTTATTTGCTGGGCTTTTTTTTTCAGGTATAATATTCACAACTAAACACCTACTATACTCCATCCAGTCTCTATGGTAAGTAAGCCTTGAAAATAGATGAATAAAACTACAGCCCTGCCCTCAAGGAACATACAGTTTAGTGAGTGATATAAATGTACAGGAATAAATTACAACACACCTTAATACAACAATTAATGGACAAAGTAAACAGGATTATCAAAGAAAGTCAGGAAAGGCTGCGGTGATATCCAAATTGGCTTTTGAGGAAGGAAAGGAATTTGACAGAAGGACCTAAAGGTCATCTCTTTACATGAAATTCTAAGAAAGACTAATCTAATCTAGAAGGTAGACCTGTGCTTGCCAAAAGGTAGGGATAGGGACTGGAGACTGACTGGAAAGTATGTATGCAAGAGAGCCACTGAAGTGATGGAAATGTTCAGGATCACTGGTTGTAGTGATGGTTACTTAGGTATACAAATTTGTTAAAACTCATCAAATCACATACTTAAAATATGTGCATTTTATCATATGTAATTTATACTTCAGTGAAGTTATAATTTTTTTAAAAAAGAGACTGGGAGAAATCAAACTCTGTGGCAAAAACTTCTATGTACCAATTACAAGGTAGTTACTGTCATTCTGTGAGAAGGAAAATGTTTTCTCTAAGAAGGGTTTAAAGCTCCAGCACTGTTTCTTATTTTAGACCTCTCCTAAAGAAGTAATGGGAAAAAAATGTAAAGCTTGGCAACAGAACAGGTTATTTCTAAGTTTATATGATACTGCTAAAAAAAGCATCTTTGTAGCACAAATTTCCATTTATAATGTAATTATTGAATGTGTGAGTAAGAGAATACTAGATCAGGAGTTGAAGAGTTTTTTAGCTAGCTTTGTGATTCTGGGTAAATTAATTCACAACTCTGGGATTATTTCAGCTCTAAAATAAGAGATCTGGTTTCTCTATTCCCTTCATTTTGAAGAGTCAATTATTCTTACAAGGTTGAAATGTCTCCATAGAGAATCTCCAAATGAAATCCATAAGGTGAGTCCCAGATGTTGAATTTGATGCATTTGAAACAAATTCTATCAAATACATTGAATATCAGAAGCTTTTATGTACCTTTTGAGGGTAATTTGATGCTCTTAGTCAAATTTACGTATTTTTTAAATCAAATTTAATTTTACTTATATGTGTTATTTCTTATTGGCTAATCGTACAGGATCTTCTAAAATTTCTACAGTGCTACATACATTACATATATCACTCCTTTTCTTTGCAAATTAAGATATTGAGGCCTTTAGAGATTAAAAACGTTGCTCAATACACCATCTTTGCAAAGATAAAACTATTAGACCATATGTGTTTTATATGATTTTTTATATAAAAAGGTTTAGGAAAATATATGGATGGATAGATAATGGTACCAATACAGAAAAGTTTTTTTTTATTTTAAAAGGTCTACAACAAAAAGTTAGTAATGCTTCCTTAAAGGAAAAAGCATAGGGTTGCACAGAGTAGTCTTTCCATATTTACTTTCTGTACCACTGAAAAATTTCCAACATTAACATTTGTTAATTCTATTGTTTAAAAATTTTGCTTTTTATATTTTCCTTTTATTTCTGTATTAAAAAAAAAAAGTAATGTTTAGCTTTTTAAATTTTCTTTTTTTAAAACAGTATGCCTGGTGGTTTAGTTAATTCAGTTCCTTAGAGCACAAAGAACAAAGGTCATAGGTTTGATTCATTACATTTACAAAGAATAAAAATATCCCTTGGTCACAGAATCCATTTGTAACTTTAAAAAGTCATCTGGCAAACTCATGCTGCTGCTCACAAGGGTAAATGAAGTAAGAACATGTGGCTGACTCAAAACAAAACATTAATACTGGAAAATAACTCTAAGAAATACTTACTGACAGAGGATAAGAAAGTAGCAGGATTACTCATCTTTAAGTAAATGCTTCAAATTTCATACCCATCAACTCACTGTATTTCTGAACAGAATATAAATTAAAGACCTTAATTGTAAGAGAAAATACAGTTCCTGTACTTTCAGAAAAGCTAAAAATTATATGTAGGTTATAAAGCTTACTATTTTAAAAATGATACATTTTCTTATTAGAATATCATATAAACATCAAATATGTTTATACCTGTAACATCTTCTGGATCTGATACAACAATATGTGCATTTAGTTCCTGTAGCTTGTGATGTAGTTCTTCTAATTTTTTATTTGATTTTTTCAAAATGTTGTCCACATAAGCCAGACTTTTTTTATCTGTTGTCACTTTCCTCAGATTTTCAGCTCCTTCTTTGATTTTCAGTTCTTTCCTTATTTCTCTCTTGATTCGATCCTTGACATCATCCAATTTCTGTTGGACCACTGTATCTGAAAAGTCTAATTTTTGAACAGCACTCACATTCTCAGGAAATGGAAGACTTCGAGAATCTCCCTACAAAAAAAACCCAAAACAAAAACAAACAAGTGTGGGAGTTTAGGAAAGTTAGATGCTTAATAAAATGTACAGCCTCAATAACAGAACTATGCATGAAGTGATTCTCTATTAAGTATATTACATATAATTCTTTCTTCAATAAGCAAATTACTTGTTTACCTTCATTACCATACAAAATCATTATTTCAAAAGAACTGCCCACTAAGTAGCATTATCCTATAAAATTATATAAAATAAAGTAAGCACAACATACCTATACACAAAGGCATCTTAGAGCTATACAAAGATAGTGGATTTTTGATATACTATGAACCCAAGTTAGATCCCAACGCCAACACTATGAATCTTGATCAAGCTATCTGCCTTTCAAATATTCAGTTTAGTCATCTATAAAATCTAATAACATCACCCACCTTTCAGAGATATTGTGGTAATTAAAAATATTGTACATGAAGCTCTGAGTGTAATTCTTAGTCACTCAGTGAGTGAAGATTATTATTAAATTTCACAGATAGGAAATTCTATCCTCTGTAAGAAATGTCTTAATAAACAAATATTGGCAAAAGGAAATGTAGAATAATTAATTCTGAAACCTAACTTGACTCCAGTTAGATCACATGGTATCCAATACATGGTCATTGTACTTCCCTGAAAAATTTAAAACTTACTACAGCATCCTAACAGTTTGCTAAGACATTCCGGAAAGCCTTGTTGTACAGTTTCAGAATTGTAGCACTAAGATTTCAAGGCTGTTAAAAAAAAATTGTTACATGAAAATGGTTTATGTATTTGATATATATCATTGAAGGCCCTTGTCTACTTCAATTTCCATTTCTCTTCAATTTGCTCCCTAAATTCCAATCACATTATCCAATTACAGAATTTACTGCCAGAGACAATCTCTCTTGGTTTAGCTACTGTGCATCCTGTGCCTTTGTAATGTACCACGTTTCCCTCTTTCTTCAACTATCTCCTCCTATTCCCTTCTTTGCTTGGTTGACTTATACTTGTTTCAAAGTTTTACCACAGTTCTTCCAGGGAAAGAATTTTGGGCCTATGCCATCTCTTAGAATTTAAATAACCTCTCCTGACCACCCACCAAACACTATGAGCAATTTGAGGACAATGCTCATGCCTGGCAGAGGAGTTCTGTTTTGTTTTCTTAATGATTGTCAATTATGTTATTTAATATCCTTTTAGAGTTCAGAAAAACCTGTCACTGCTGAGGAACTCACACTTTTATCTTTCTGATAAAGGGAACTCATATTCTAGGAAGCTCAAAAGTAAAACTGATATTCAGTCATAGTGACTGTATTAACTAGAATTAGATATGAATCCTATGTGGTAAGCAGGTTTGCTTCCTCTTCCTTTTCACAAGTTGGGACTTTGAGTAACTGTATCTTTACTCCCATCTTTTGTTATCACATGATTCAAATACCTTTTGGAAAGGGGCAGGAGATACATGAAATATAATCAATAATTTAACATAACCAAATGACCTCTGAGAGCAGATAGGAAAGGTTACAATACTTTCTACTACTCCTTTCTTAAAAATTTTACTTGCAATAAACTGTGAAAGTTATTGGAAAATATAATTTTCTTGCATTTAGAACTGAAATGAGATATTCCATCTATTAAATTATGCCTCTACCCTTAAAAAAAAAAGCAATTATATCAGAGATGCTAGAATCAGTCCTAGGCAATGGAACAATATTCTCAACTTAGGTAAAAACAAATTAGCCTCAGAAAATAAACAGCCATTTAACCAGTGGAGATCATCAGTGTTAATCTTAGTAGGTTAGTCTTAGTAGGTTCTATTATAGGCAGTAGTAACTGTCTACACAATCTACATTATATCAATTTATGTTTATAAGCTTAATACTTTCATCTACCATTCACAACTCTTCTTTGTAAAATTTCATGCCTCCCTCAAAAGTGAACAGTAGATACCTTTTCTTATCTTTTCAAAACAAAGTTATATCCAACCTTTAATCATGAATTCCCTTTAGAATCCATTAATATACTCAGAAAATATGAAGATACAAAATAAAGGAAGAAAAACAGAACTAATCCTAAGCATGAAACTAAATCTCCTAACAGTATTCATGATCCTGCACCAATCATCTACATAAAAAACCTGATTCTTACTTTCAATCACTAGCAAAACAAGTTTAGCTTATTCTAGTTGAATTGATCTAACATGTTCCTTTTTACATTATTTTACTGTTTTTCATTCTTACTCCCTATTCCTTTCACTATCAATCTAAACTCACCATCACAATATATCTGTTCAAAAAAATTCAAATCTTCCATGACTAATCCTATTTTTAATGTACTTTAACATTTACATCATCCATATCCATAATGAAGTCATTCAGTCAGATGGGCCAAATCCAAACACAAAGAAACCATTAGTGAAATTAATATCCATAGAATTTATGGTAAAAATATTGAAATAATTTTTAGTTAAGTAGGTTTCAAGTGGCTAAATAAAAAACCAGAGACCATAATAATTAAGAAACAAAAAGTAAACATTAGGTGGATTTCAAAGGAACCAAAATAAATTAAAAACTCAGTGGAGAGGTTAGCAGATTAGACCAAGATAATGAATTAGTATGTTGGCAGATAACTGAGGAAATTACTGTGAATTCATTGCACAGAGGTATGAGAAATTAAAAGGCATGGAAGATAAAATGAGAAGACCCAAGATCCATCTAATAATAGCTCCAGAGTAAGAGAATAAAGAAAATGGGGGAGCACCACATGAAGAGATAAATGGATGAGAATTTCTGTAACTGAAGAAAGATCTGAACCACTATCCTTAGATTGGATTGGAAGGTCACACCAAGTTGCAAATAAGATAAATGAAAATAACAACAAAAAAACTGAGAAAAAAGACATTTTCCTGATGAATGACAATTAGATCAACGGAAGACTTTTCTTCAGTAACAACAGAGGCTTCAAACTATCAAACTTTCCCATAGGATTTCCAGCTTTTATTTTAAGGTCTTTCTTGCTAAGACTTCATCTAAAATTATAGCAACCACAAAAAACTGGGCCCAGAATATTAATTTTCTGGGGAAGATGGAACACGACCTGACTCAGAACCCATTCTCTGGTCACTAATATCATATGTGTTAACTTAAGGAAAAACTGAGCTGTGGCAGTATACAGACTGTACATTCTTACCTCTTAAATTGACAAAGATTATTCTCATCATGATATTGGCAAAAATCTAGCTATAAGCTGTGAGTCTTTATAAAAGTTATAAATACATAACAAGTTTAAAAATAGTGGTTCCCTCTGGCCCAGTAATTCTAATTCTAGTAATGTAACCTAAGAAAATAATTAGAAACTATTAATATATAGAACAATCAATTCAATAATTTAAAAAATTTTAATATGTATAAAGCACTGTGCTGGGCACTGATAAGACTCTTTCATAAAATTTACAAATTGCAGGGCTTTAACCAACTTATAGGAAAGAGGAAGTTTAGGACGCTAAGTGTCATAACAAAAAAATTTCAAACAGTCTAGGAGGATAAGAAAAGGTTTCTCTTTACTTACACCCTTCATTATTCCACAGCAGCATGTCCAGCCCAATATATTACTGCTATGTACACATAGTTTTAGTTCAAATTATGCTTAAAATAAGAAGGAAGGGGGAGAAAGACTGGAAAGAGAAGAAAATATTAACAATAATTATCTCAGTAAAAAAATTAAGAGGGATTTTCATATTCAAAGCTTTCCATATTTTCTCAAATTTTTTTAGCAACGAACATTTAGTGCCTGTCCTTAATAATGAGGGAAAGGCATTATTTAAAAGAAACCAAAAGTAACTTCCACTTTATTTCAATTTTGACAGATGTAAAAGCTTATAATTATACTTTATACTCTATAGTATACTGCTTTTAATTAGGTTATTTTGAGTCACTACAATTCTACTGCAAGGGATGAGACTACACATTCCGCTCTCATCAGACCATCATGTACCAGCCAAGTATTTGAAATACACAGAAGTATTAATATGTATTTGATAAATACAATTATTTTTATTTTATGAAATAATGAAATTGTGATCTAGAAGAAAGCATAAATTAACATTTTCAATTTACCACATTTCAAGAAACTCACAGTGAAATTAAAAAAACACTATAGTAAGAACAGGATCAGGTTCAAAGAACAAAATGAAGAAAAAATTGTCACTTATGACCAAGTACTTCATTTAGGGAAAGAAAGGAAAGGATGTTTACTCTTCACTGGCCAAGTTCCCAGAGAAGTGAAAAAGCTATTACTTTCTCTACATTATAGAAATATAAAACAGTCGGACCTGATAGATTCCAAGAAACGTTACACCACCCATAAAAACTCACTGGGTACAATGATTCATAGACTGTTTTAGCTAGAAGGAATTTCAAAGATCATGTAGCCTAACTCCCTTGATTTTAACTTTCAGGAAAAGCAGGTTGAAAGCAGCTAAGCAACTTGTCTAAGGACATGTGGAAAAGTCAATGACCTGGCTGGGTTTACATGCTAGGCTCCTAACTCCTCATTTGTTACTCTTTTACTCCATACTGCCTTTTTTGAGGAAACCCTTGAAGAATCCATTTCCCTGTGTTTGAACTACACCTTGATGTAACTGATCTATGTGTATTAATTAATGAATAATATGTGCCTTAAATCAGGGATATTGGCAGGACATATTTCCTCTTATTCTCTAAATTTGTCCTAATTCCACCTTCTTTGTCTCAGGGGAGAATGCTCCATCAGAAAGCAAGAAACTAGTTCTAATACTAGCTCTCTGTCACTAGCTATGCAACCCAAGCACCTTATCCCATATCTCTGTACCTGTTTGCTCATCTGCAAAATGATGTTCAGCTTTCTTTTAGTTTTTTTTGAAATTTCACTTTTTCAAAATATTTACTGAATACTCAGAAATGAAAATGGTGCAATCCTTTGTTTCAGATATTCAATTTATTAAAGAAGAGTAACATAAAAATCCAACATCATCTGAAGAAAGCAGCAAAGCTTTACACAAATGTAGGCCATACAGTGTGTGTGTGTGTATGTGTGTGTGTGTGTGTGTGTGTGTATTTGGACAGAAGGCTCAGTTATAATGTGGTATGATGGAAAGCACTATGCACTTGGAGTCAAGCCACATAAATTCTGATACTGCAAACATGCTATACTTGCAACTTCCTTACCTGCAAAATGGAATTATTTCAACTACCTTGACTGTATTATTTTTAAGTCTCATAATTGCTATGCCTAGGACTAAGAAGTATGCTTTCATAGCAAAAGTACAATCCTGGCACACAACACTGAAATCAGATACTGCTGGGTGCCTATATAATATCCATCCTCCCTTTATCTTTACAAAAAAACTACCATTTTGTTAGATCCAGCAAAGTACACAGATAAAAGTCTCACCTTATTAGATTCTCTTGCATCTAGAAGTAGCTATATGACTACTCTTGTCAAAGAGAAGCAAGCCCAGGATTTTAGGGAAAGCTTCTACTTTTCTTCCTTTTTTGTCTAGAATTCAGACCCAAGGCCTCAAGGTGCAGCAGCCATCCTATGATAGTAAGGGACAAATAGGACAAAACCAACACACAAAGGATGGCAAAGCAAAGAGAAAGAATCTGGAACCCAGAGGGCTCTACTGAACTGCTATACAAGTCCTAGACTGCCTGCTTTAAAATTCTTGTTTTAGATGAAATGTAAATTCCTATTTGATTAAGGATCACATAGGAGGGCCTTGCAGGCCAATATAAAGACTTCGGTTTTCACTCTAAGTGAAATGGGGTAGGGCTTAGGCAAAGAAGTGATATGTTATGACTTACTGTGCTGAGTAAATGTGAATGGTACAAGAAAAGCAGGGAAACCCATTATGAAGCCATGGTACAAAATGGCCTCAAATGAATTCTGTCTCCCTACATTCACATTGTCATGTAGCCCCCTTCCACACTAACTCAAGATTACCCCTCCGACTTACTCTGACTGATAGTGTGATCGAAGTGACATTCTGATAATGAGCAGCAAGTCTAAGAGCAGGCCTCAAGAGGACTCACAGCTTCTATTTTCACTCTTGAAAACCTAAATACTATTAAAAGAAGTCTGGACTATTTTGCTAGATAAAAAGACTCTGGACAATGAGATTAACCTTGTGGAGTAAGGCCTTTGGGAGAGAACCAAAGCACTCCAGCTCCAGCTGTTTCAGCCATTCTAGCTGAGGCACCAGACATGTGAGTGAGGCCATACATAGTGGACATTCCAGTACAGTTTACCCACCAGCTGAATGCAGCTGCATAAACCAAGTGCAGGTAAGACCAGCAGAAGAAACGTCTAGTATAGCCACAGAATCTTGAGATGAGTTTAAACTGTAATAGATTTGTGATACTGAGGCTACTACAGTAATCCAGGCAAGAGATGATTATAGCTGTAAGCAGTCTCTTTGGTTATAGTGATTATTAATTGCTTTCTGTTGACTACCAACAGATAAAAAAAAAAAATGTAACAATCGACTTTGAGGGGTGGAAATATTAATAATATCATTATGTAGAAAAAGGAAAAGCAATTTTCCTTTCTTTCACACTTTATGCCACCCTCCCCATGTACACATACTTTGAGAAGGATATAGGTACAGATAATCCTCTTCTTCTTTAAACAAAACAAAACAGAGTTGTTATTTTTTAAAACAGACTTGCCTAATAAAAAATTGCCTTGCTTCTTTACCACTGCAGTCACAAAACTGAGCATAAGAGGCATGTGGGCAAGCGTATTCAATCCTCAGATCAGTGAATGATTTAGGAGTAGTCATGTGACTGAAGTAGGCCCATTCTGATGCCCTTTTCAGGGATTGAAAGGGAAATCCTTCCCCTGAGAACACCATTTGCAAACACAATAAAAATCTGAAGCTACTGATAAAGAGATGTGCTCTTCTTACCATAATGAGAAAACAAGGCTGACCCAGAAAAAGGCTAAGATGTGAATTAAAGAGAAAAAGATCACCAGCTAAGCATCTAAATCCAATTACACTTAAAGCAAACATACCTCCATACTCCTAAACTTTTTAGTCACAGTACCAACCAATTCCTTTTTTGCTTGGTTTCATTTTAAGATTTATCACAAATCAGAGTCTAAAATAATGTATGTATAGCTCAATGCTTTGAAACATAATCTAATTTAATAATGATAACTACAATTCCAGATCTCCATATATGATCTTTTTCTAATATTAATATCAATGTTCCTTATGTTTGTGTACTCTACCACTTTAAATAACCTCATTTTATACCACAAAACTGAATCTAATGGGTCAGATTTCCATCTCTGCTCCAAAGGATGGTTCTAATAATTTTTTGTTTCATTTTCCATACTCTTCTCCCTTGAGCTTCTGGAAAATGTTTTTTTTGTTTTGTTTTGTTTTTTTGATCTCATTCAAACTATGTGATAACAGTGAGGCTTTCAATGCTCTTACATGATTCTATATGCCTGCCACAGTTGAATCATCTAAGGATTGGACACCTTACTAAGCTAAACCACAGTATCTCACATTCTGGCCAAACATGACTGATACAGTCATTCCACGAATATTTATTGGATACCCACTATGTGTGCTAGATGCTGTGCTGGACACTGGATATACAGTGATGGAAAAAAAACAAAAAAAGACATCTGTAGCTATATTAAGCTAAACGAGTTCATGATGATGTTTCCAACTCTCATCCATAATCAATATGCATCATTTTAGCCTCTTTCCCTTTTTTATCTGTAAATTTTCTTCCCATAGTAAGAAACCTGGTTCCTATTAGTTGCCATTCATTTACTTAATTACCCAGATTCCATTATACATGTATAGTAGGATCAGAATTGTTTACCCATACCCCAGGGAAACAACTTTATTAACTAAAGTACAGTGGTTACAAGCAGTTCTTTTTGGCTTTAGAATTACAGAATCCATTCATTTTCGAAGTTAGCACCTTTTCTAACCACCCTCTTCAGTGAGGTTGTTTCATACACAGATATTAGACACTTTCATTCTCCCTTAACGGTCTACATTCCCTTCTTAGATCTCTGACGTTCAAAACGATACTTTTTAATGACTAACTTATGTACTCTTAATACATTAAGGTTTATTCTTTGGGAAGTTCTATGGGTTTTGACAAATTCATGTCATGTATTCATAATTAAATTATCATACAGAACAGTTTCACAATCTCAAAAATCCCCTGTACCTCACCTATTCAATGGTCCTCTTTCCCCAGAATTCCTGGCAACCACTAATCTTTTTATAATTTCAATAGTTCTGCAAAGCCAAGCTATCCCCACCAACCACCCCTGCTCCCCTGACCAAAAGCCAGGAAGAATCTGCTGTCTCTAGCTGAAGAACTGTGAAAGGGACAACCCAGCAGGACAGAAAACTTTTTGACAACATCCACTCTATTCCAGCCAAGCACCATGGATGCTCCCCATCCTGCCATGGCAGAGGATACTGAATGGAGTATCTGGATTTCTCACCAGGCAGCGCAGGTGGTTCATGGTAGCAAGGCAGAAGCAGGTACCTTAGGGCAGTGTTCTCTTTCCCTGCCAGTGCAGTGCCAGTGTAGAATGAAGTGGGCATCCTGAACTTCTGCTTTTTGACAGTAGTAGGACCCTGAAGGAGATTCATCTTCCCCACCAATGAAGAGGCATCAACAGAGACCAAGTAGGGAGTGTGGTCTCCTTTTCTCTACCCTGAGGTAGAGAGGGTCTGTATGGGCTTTCCTTCCCTGCCAGGGCAGCATAAGTAGACACCAAGCAGGGAATGTATACTCCCACTTGACAAGAACAGGTAAATGAGGGTGAGGATTCCTTCCCTCAGGAATGTGGTGCCAACAGAGACTAGCCCCCATATTCAATGGTAGATGACTCACAGTGACACTTTCACCCCCCAGCTGCATGATGCCATCAGACAATGAATGGGATTTTGGGCTTCTGTCTCCCATCCAGCAGTGACAGGTGGTAGGAGGTGGAAATCCCCTCCTCTAATGGTGTGTTGTCAATGAAAACCAGCTGGAGACCAGGACAAGGATTCCACTACTATCCAGCAGGGGCAGGCAGTGTGTCCCCTCACTACCCCAAGAAACACATAAAATAGGAGGAAGATCTTGGAGAAGAGAGGAGAGAGATGGGGAAAAGAATTCTTTAAACCTGCATAAGAAGTCCTGGGCAGAATTAGGACTTGGCAGAACCAACCCACATTGAGCTGACCAGAGCTCATATGCAATATGGTTTCAGAAATGAACTACACCATCAAACTCAGCCTTTCAGAGCAACCTTCAGATAGTACACAAAGCATACTGGAATAACACTGCAAAGGCCCTGAGAAGTAAATTATCATGGGAACCACAGCCCACAAAAGTAGACCAGGGTCTGTGTGCTAAATCTAAACAGAGTGAGTTCTTGATAAAACAGTAGACTTAAATAGGGTCCAGGGTTTCATAACATAATGGGCAAAATGTCCAGGCTATGATAAAAAAAAAAAAATCACACCCAAACCAGCAAAATGACAAACTGGAATAAAAAAGTCGATATATGCCAACACCAACATAAATCAGATGTTGAAATTAACCGAGCAGGATTTTAAAGCAACCATCATAAAAATGCTTCAACAATTATGAAC